>NC_134571.1:232782595-233089630 GCF_050947875.1 Dermacentor variabilis
CATAGGAATTGCCGCGCAAGGCCAGCGCATTGGAATAACCTTGAATGTGTCGCCCGCACATAAGTCACATTTTTGGGATTGTAACCTTACTTTAAATGGAGGAAGTTCATGCAATATATCAGTATTGTGGTCAAGAAATTCTAGAAAGTACGAAACGCTTCCGACTTAATACATGTTTATTGGAAATAACACAGTTATTGCATAACATCACATTTTTACAAAACGCAGGGTTAACCTTCTTGGCTTTGTTGTGGATGACGCACGTACTGATTTAAGCTTTTGAGGAAAAAGTGAATACGTGCTATAAAATAAAACCTAGACACCGATCCTGTTAGACCAGCGGAATGCCTCCTGCAGCCAATATGTGGCACATTGGCTGCTAAAAACAAGAAATTCTTCACAACTTTTGCGTGCAGTCGCGTAGTGCTAAATGCACGAGTGAACCTGTCCTCGAGTGTCTGAATGAGGTTGTATAGACATGCTGAGGGATACAGAAGCCCCCCCCAAGCAACAAAAAGACCGTGGCAAAAAGTCGGCCCGACGTCTCCGGCCGACTGCAAAACGGTTGGCCCGACCTCGGCAACCAAGGGCGGCCCAGCTTTGGGGATTGACATTGGCCTAACGTCGGCCGATCGTCGGCAATCGATGTAGGCCCGACCACTGCGGCCGACTTGGCCGACGGCGTCCCATACGAGGGCCTACCAAGGCTTTAGGTACGTAGTCAGTCGGCCAGCCGTAGGGCCATTCTATTTGGCCAACGCAGCCGAGCGCATGCCACACGCGGGCCAGCCATGGCCCTGACGACAATAATGGTCGGCATTGCACCGGCCCGGTGCTGAAAGCCGACGTTGCTTTTGACGCCCCGAATAATCGTAGCTTTTGCATCATGCATTTACAACAGCATGCGCATCATGCATCATGCTTGTGTGGTGGCCGGCATAGAAGTACCACACGAAAGCGAACGCTTTTTGTACTTTTCATGCCACATAAATGCCAGGCAAAAGATTCTGATACAGGTCTTTATTTCTTGTAATTGTCTTAAATTGGATATGTACACCGACACGTTCACAAGTTTCAAACACTAGTTCATATTTGGTGGGCTTGAAGCAGGGTCACGGCGCCTTCTTTCATTCCGGCCTCCATCCCTGTCAGCTGCTCCAACCAACCAGCGTTTTGCGACTCCAGCCACTGATGCTAGTGAAGCGTCAGGGAACGTGCTCCTAACAAATGCTGCAAAAAAGCGGCACATATAAGAAAGCTGCCCCCGCTTTATAGTTCAGTTGGTGAGTCGCATTCCATTTGAAGAAGTGAAACAATCAAAAAGATCGTAAGTCAGATATTCACGAAACATTAAAGAAACGACAACAAAGCAATATTAGTGACGTGCAAATCAGTATCGAAGCTGTCAGGAAGAGTGGCTGGACGACACAAATCGTGTAAGTACCGGATAGTTGGTAATTTATATGTCGTTAGCAATAGGGGGAACTGAACACGGAACCATAGCAAAACACGCATACACAGTGGCTACTGTGTCTATAGGTAGCGCGGCTATTTACACCACGATAGGTCTTGTTGCTTCCCGTGAGCACTGTATGAAACAGCCGAGTTGAAACGCTGA
Organism: Dermacentor variabilis; assembly: GCF_050947875.1. Taxonomy (NCBI): domain Eukaryota; kingdom Metazoa; phylum Arthropoda; class Arachnida; order Ixodida; family Ixodidae; genus Dermacentor; species Dermacentor variabilis. The sequence continues at coordinate 232,784,214 of NC_134571.1, forward strand.
GACAAAGAACGCGCCGGAGCCCGGAGCGCGCCAAGCGGCACAAGGAGGTGAATAGGTAAATGTGGAGAGGCAAGAGGGGAAGCTTATGGCATGATACATATACTTGCTGACATGATGGCAACGATGATAGGTCTATGTTTTGCAGAAAACAGTTAGCATACATGGGTTAAAGCAGAAACAGCATATACAGCATATATTATATGGTGAAGCAAAACAAACTCCTCAAAAGCAGTGGCAAAATATGGACGCCGCAAGTAGAACTCACTTATTACGGCATTATTTTATTAAAGAAAATGCTAATACTGGACGCAGCAAGATGCAATAAGCAGCAGCTTGTTTGAATGAAGAAAAAAAAACTAAGCATGCAGTTGGTACCGATGTTCGCAACGTGCACTAGAAAGCTGATTGTTATGCCATATTTCTTACTTATATTCGTGATGGCCATGAGCTTCACGAAGGCGTGCTTCCTCCCCTGCGACCCTTTCCAGCTGAACTGCAGTGCAGCTTCATTTGTAAGTATGCCCTGCAGAATATTGCTCACGGCACGACCGGTGTCCGTTCCTCCGTATCTGGAAAAAAAGTTCACCTGCACGAACCAGCGCACGTAGAGTTAAACCAGACATCCAAATACGTGGTTATCGTGGTCTGTAAAAAATAATGGCCAGGATAAGAAACGCTCTCGTTTTAAATGTTTTAACCACATAAAACAAATATATCTAGAAACAACGTTCTATGACAGAATGGCACATGGCTGCGGTATTGTATGAATGACAAAATGAAAATCAACCAAATATTAAACATGAATACATAGTTTCTCTAAAAAGAAAACAGCATGTCATTCACCATCTGTTCAATGCGGGAATCTGAAGCTAAATATTCCTCTAAGATACGCTTTAGAGCCGCCCAAGGAAACATGAGGACAGGAAGGATAGGTTTACCGACTTTGGTCGGAATATCAGTGAAAAAAAAAAACCATCCAGGCAGCGCGATAAATGAATACAACACATAGTTGCACAAACAAAATAGCACGCAGACTGCCACGAGACAAATGTATAGGTATACATAACGTCGAGACCGCGGTGACAAAGTATTACACGTAAACTACGAAAATGCAACAAAAGAAAAATTGAGGAAGAACTTACATATGGGCTATCCGCAGGGTTTCACATACGTGTCTTCTTGTCTGATGTTCCTAGATCTACTCTAGTCCACATGCGGTGAAGCGCGCCACACACAATCCATTCTTACCTGCAATGCACCAGACGTATATCATACAGGTATTTACAGTTATGTTTTTTCATCTGTGGGAAGGAACGAAAGCAACTTCTAATTAATTATGACTTTTCCGCAATAATAACCAGACAAGCGTCTTACCCGATTTCTTCCAGAATGGTGATAACAGTTCCGAGCGTAGCAGGTCATTCGCACACTGTGCTTCAATTTAAGCAGTGTCGTTCCAGTGTTTCCTAGAGAAAAATTGACGAGAATACAAGACGAAAAAATAATATTAGAAATATATACATGAAAGTACGTCTCACATTTCCCTGTCCCAACTCTCGAACGCTTGATCCGTTCTCATGTAAAGCCTCTTTTTTTTTCTTCCTGTCAGAAAAAATAAGCCCGAAAAACAAGGAGTTTATCATACGTTGCAAAACCATTTACACAGTACAAAGCGACCTTTGTTCACTTGAAAAAGACAGTCATGCATTACACAACGTGAAATTAAAATGCCACTTACGAGTACGCATATCTTGAACGGCGAGATACGGCGGCTCCACTGCATGGAAAGGGCTTGCGCTGTTCTTGTCCATGTCACTTTTGTGTAGTTTGCGTTTATATGCGCAGTCCATGATAGCAGAAATGCACCAACTAGTCTACCAAGAGACGCGGAACGAGCTGGCATCCAGAGCTATTTGGCGGCAACTCACGCAACTGCTTGCGCCCCCGCGCCATTTGGCGGGAACTCGCCTGCGCCCCTGCGAGCAGACGGCGTTGGCCTGACGAAGAAAAAATAGACAGCAAGGAAAGCCCCGTTTCGCTTTCTCGCCCCGTCCTCGCTGGTGGGAGCTGATGCTGACAGAGAGAATCGCCCGTCCCTGCTTTCCAAGAACCTCTTCATTCCTTCTGGGAAAGGGAGAGGCGACAGCCCAAGACGACCTCGGTTCCCCACACTTTTCCTTTTTTTTCTTTTTTCAGGCGCTTCCTGTGAGCGCGTTGCCGTTTCCTTTTGGTGTGTGTGCTGTGCACGTGCGTGCGTGCGTGTGTGTAATGAAAATCTGCGCTCTATATTTTGCAGGGATTGGTAGCTCTATACGAATATGTATATACCTTATGTGGACAATAATTTTGACCTCTTCAACGCGTCGAACAGTACTTTGGGTGCTATGTACGTTAGCATGTAGGTTCTGTTTTCTTGTTTGGGAGTATTGTACAAATATCGTATAATCTTGATTGGTTTCCTTTTGTACTTGCTCAGTCTGTTATTACCGGGTGCAATTGTCTTTGTTTTAAAAGTGTCGCTGTAAAGGCTCTGCCAAGCGAAAGGGGGCTGCGGCTTTGTCAATCTGTATCTGACAGCTTTTTCTGCGCCTCTGCTGTCTGTACCTTTACAAGGCAGAAATAAATAATTTGAATTTTAATAAGTATTTATCGTCAAAGCATCACGTCTATATGTGCACGAAGTTCGATAGGTGCATGCATGCATACACAGTCAATACGCTTTCCAGAGAGCTTTGCACGAAAATGGTAGATATGCTTCACAGGAGACGGCGCTTGAAAAAACACTCATGATATACCATGAATTTATTAATTCTTAACTGCTTGATTGTTGAACGTCATTAGTTAATTGAGCGAAAATTGGAAGAATTTGATCTAACTCTAGTTCTTCCCAATCAAATCCACGTCGACAGCAGAAATGATCTATTTTATGATTTACATTGATTGGCATGCAGCCTTAATTATTCTTAGACGAATCGACAATAGCTAGAAAAATTGCAGATTTTGACATCTCTTCACAATTCGCCTTCGTATAATCGCTTCTTTCACCCTTCCCAGAGAAAACATCTAACTGAAATGTTTCCTAGAACTGTACAGTCCACGAGTCGCCTGCGCTTAGTTCGTTTGAAGATTTTTTCTGTGCTGCGACAGGGCCGTTTACAATTAACGCGCCGTTCGCGAACAATTTTGCTTGACTATTTCTGCAGTTCAGATGACTATTACGAGAACTGTCTAATGCAATATCCACTTGATTAAATTTTGTTCCCCGTTAAATAGTTATTTCCTCGATAGTTTAACTACAAAAGAAGAAAGCAATAATGAACGACACAATAGTATTGCAAACATATCCGTTTTTGAAGTATTGAAATCTTGTGCTTTTTGGTAAAGCAAATGTAATACTTACGCGATATGTCTTCTTCTTGCGACTTGCACACTGGTCTCCACGTACTCTTGCTCTCATAATAGTGGTCGTTGCATGCGCACCCGCATATATGGCGAAAATAAATTTGATTCTGATTACTAGAGTTCGATCAGTCCAGAACAAAACACAGAACCATCCTTTAGCCGGAAGGTGATATAACTGCCAGATGAACTGTCACTAACGTCTGTATGTGATGGTTGCTGTTTTTCCCCTTGTGATGAACCGCCGTCATCGCTTTTGTATAGCTGGTATATATTCCATCATTCTATATATTCGTCCTTCAACATTTGTTACGCAAAAGCAACAACAACAAAAAATTGCTGCCTCTCACTTCTTCAAAGCACTGCGCAGCCTGTCGGAACGCACTGGCGCGTGTGAACGCATGGCCTGAAGGTTCAATTTCAAAGTGTTGTTCAATTGCTGCCTGAACCACTCGTGAAGACCTTTCGTGCCCCGTTACTTTATTATGCTAGCTTTTCTTGTGACCGATGACAAGACATTAAATTTGGCGGCCTCTGCAAGACTAAGCTGCACCAACACAGCTTCTTAAATATACGAATTGGCTCAGCGGCTGTCGGACAGTGTGCATGGTCCCTTGTGGCACGTCCCTAAAAAATCAATTAAACGCTTAGCGTATATGCACAAAATGACGCGACCACTAATATAACATGAGAGGGGACTTTCGGTCTCACAAAAAAAACGATATATATATATATATATATATATATATTACACGAAGTGCGCATGCGCACAAGCATGATGCATGATGCATGCGCATCATGCATCATGCTTCGGGTATCACGCTGTTCCACCAGCTATTTTGACTTCCTTTTTGTTTTCCAACAAACGTGTTGCTTCTCCTTCCTAATTTCTCTCGTCATTACATTTAGAAGCTCACTGTATTCCCACTTTTTGCTTGGCCATTTGCCGTGTTCTTTCTCGACTCCCGCGGCTATATTTGTTATTTGTTGAGCGTTCAAATTTGGACTGGCCATTCTTCGCTCCGTGCTCTCCTTCACAACTACATATCCCATTTTCAAAATGGTGCGTTTATGGCCAGTCCTTGTGTTACTACAGTCTTACTCGCCAATGGCTCAACTTATCTCAACTGATCTGAACTTATCATAAATATCTTCCGTCATCAGACAGTAACCAATAGTCGATTGCCTATTTCCAACTTCCCATCTGATCTGACCATCAGATTTACGGCCCGTAATTACGATAACGAGGTTACGTTGCTCACAAAGGTCCAGCAATAACTTCCTGTTGTTGTCGGTATAAACGTCTAGATCCTGTATGTGGGCATTCATGTCACCTAACAGGGTAATTTCGGCATTATTTCCGAAAACGCCTAATATCAGCACTTAGGCATTCCGCTAAGCCTTGGTTCTTCTCTCTGCAATGTTTTCTCGTTCATAAATACGTTAAGCCCAGCCAAGTTTTATTTCCACTCATTGTGCCTGAAAACCAAAGATGCCCTTGACACTTTGAATATGCTTTTTCCCATTTGAACATTCCGGCCCCCCTCCCTTTCCTTTCGATTTAGTTCTGTTGCAACCTTCCCAAACATAATTCTCAATGACTGGTGCATCTTTTAAGTCTCTAAGGTGCGTTTTTTATAATCGCATACACCCCGATTTGTTCTCTATTTAACTGCTCCTCAATTTAAAAGCGCTTTTCCTTTCTTCTGGCGCCCTGCATGTTTATGCAGCCTATTGCATGGCGAGCTCGCTTTTTTTTTTTTCCGCCTTTCTCTGTGGTACTAATCTGAGGTACCGCCACCTACCGGCCGTGGCCACTCAGACAGACCTCAAATGGCAGCTAGAAAAGGGCTTTGTCTTTCAGTTTCCGCGTAACAGAATTATGTTTTCCCGCATACTCGATTTGTAATCCGAAGTTATCATGTCTGAAGCTTGTGCTTAAGTTGTATTTTACGCATTTTCTGACAATTTACCCTCAAAGATTCATTTAGTTCCATAAGGCTCTTGCGCTTGGCGGGGGCCATGTATGCTGCACTTCCGTATACATGCGTGCCCGCGTTACGTACGTCGCTTGTGGTGTAGTGGTGGTTGGTTTCTGAGTAACGTCGTCTAACGTCGGCAATCGTTTCGTTGTACATCCACTTTCACAGGGTGCTATGGAGGAGGGCTTTTTTTTTTTTTTTGCTAAGAACACTGCAGGGAACCTGCTGAGAAATATGCGCGCAAAGCCACAAACGTGCGAAACCCGCGCACAGCGTAGGCAGAATGTAGCTGTGATACCTTACGTTCACACACTATCCCACAATTTGGAAAAGTTGGCTCAGCGTTACGAGTGTTCGCTGCTCCCCATAAGCTGTAAAAGCTTTGTAGAATGACCGACCCGGAAGCAAGCCAGTAACGTGACTGCGGCATAAAGCACAGGCCGCCTTTTATTGAATACGCATAAGGGGTAGTCTATGAAATTCTTTTAAGGTGCGGAATAGCGTACATTGGCCATACTGGGAGATGTGTTAATGATAGGTTAAGGAAGCACGCAAACAATGTAAAAAAATCCGCGTGAAGGAAAAGATTTTGAAGGTTTTCTGGCAAGTCATTGTCTGACTTGCAGGGACTGTTCGCCCGACCTTGTAAACACTTTCGTTATTAAGAAGAGTAAAACTCGTGTTATACGGGAAATCGCAGAATCTGAACCGATTTGTAGAAGTGAACTTGAACTTTATTTCCATCATCGATGGAGGAGAGAAAAAAAATCTGCGTAAGCATGGGGATGTGTCAACATGGCATCCATCACGCTGTCAGACAAATAGTTGGCATATTAACGAATGCGCAGATGATTACACCGGGCTCGGACAGCATGTATATATTCGTGATTCATTCACAATAAATGTTTTTGGAAGTTCAGCACCCATCCTTGTCCTCTCGTCTCCGTCCGTGTCTTCTTGCGCTACCGCCTTTTCAAATTCTTAGGATATATCACGCACTTTCCACTGTGTGTTTTGCGGGGCAAGGAGTAGTATACGCGCGCCGGCGCGTTTCGGCGGCAGGGAGCCCGCTCCTCTCCCCAGCCCCGCTGTAACATGATCGCCGCCTGCACGGCATGAATGGTCTCCGCCTGCTCTCGCGCGACGTGTTGGTGGGGGGAGTGAGGGGGCTGTGTTCGTCTTTACATTCGGGGTCGCGGAAACCAGGCGGTTCGCTTGCCGCCGAACTCACAACTTTCTTTACCAGTGATCCAAGAAGAAGCTGAAAAAGAAAGAAAAAAAAGGCCAGAACAAGTTTCGTCCCCTCAGGCTCTGGAGAAAAGCATTCCGTCCGCAAGCAGCAGCGCGAGTTCGAAAAGAAAGGAGACTTCACAGTCTCGAGCAGCGCCGCGCCGTCCGTCACGAATCACCCGAAGAAGATGGCACATGCTCAGTCTGAAGGATTAGACTGAATTGCGCGCAGCCAGTGGCACATAGCGAATGATAAATCATGAATCTGAACATAAAGCACTATTCCATTAAGAGGTCGGTGTGCTGTAGATATACATATGAGCCGAAATCATACGTGTTAGATTTTTTATGAAGGAACGTATTTTTTGTTGCACCGAAGAGAAACGCGCTTACTGCGAGGATACAGTTGTCTGTTATGTATGAGTGCCTAGCAGAGCGCTTGCCAGCCCAAATGGAAAACCGGCAAGCGGCGTGCCGAGTGTCAAATCGGCAGCCCGCACCATGAGGGAAAACCTTGCATTGCTATTTGAAAATCGCCCACGCGGAAACTATGCGAGAAAACCTGGGCGAGCGCGAAGTGCTGCTGCAGAAGCGTGCAACAGAGAAAGTCTTGCTGGGACGCACTCGTAAAAAGGGATCCTCGAGCCTTTGGCAAACCATTTCTTGAAAGAAGAAACAAAAATTTAGAGAATGGGTAGTGGGACTCGGTGCCGTAGCAGATTAATTGCGCCGTCGTAGCAGCCAAATCATTTCTACTAAAAGGAAGAAAAGATTGGCTGAGAAGATTTCGAGATTGTGTTGCTGTAGGTGCAACACCGAAGTTATACTATTGATGCATTTACGTTTCACAGTCCCGTAGCAAAGCAGGAACAGAAAACCCCTGGCGCTCCCCAGTCATCTCCTGCAAAATGAAGACATCAGCACTTTTATTAGGGGAAGTTAATTCTTAGTATGTTGCATAACGTTTGCTTGGGCTATTTGGCTCATGGGAAACATCATGGCGTGAAAGACGAGGACACAGGGCTCATTCTGTTTCTAGTCCTCTTTTTTCTTGCGCCACTGTTTTTTTTTTTGTTTCCAGCGGTTTCCACATAATATGCATTTTCCTAACCGTAGTTCTATTCTTGGTTCAATACAATTCGCGTTCGCCTTTTGGCAAATGCTCAGCGTGCGTTCAGTGTTATCACCTCGTCGCGCATGTTCTTCCGAAATTTTAAATTGTGAATTCATATCGGACCAATTCATTTTGAGTAAACAATATATCTGCGCCAGCTGTAGTAAATAGATGTTTAACTAGTTTTCTGACACTTTCCTTACGTCAAATATCCAAAAGAGGAGGATACGAATAGTCTTGCCGTGATAAATGAAATAGAAAAAATTCACTGTGGAGCAAGGCCTGCATTAGTTTTTTCTGTTTGGGAATGAAAGCATCACCGCTCGGTACTGCCTGCTGAGCGGAATTCAAGGACTCCTAGCTCCACAGTCTATAATAATTCGCATAAGTTAACTTCAGGCTGAGCATACGTATGTTCTGGTGCACTTGTCGTTCACACGAGTGAAAGCGCTATTAGTTGATGCAAAAAGGAGCTTGAGGGAGGCAAAGAAAGATGCCAAGCATCGTAAAACGCGTCTCTTTTTAGTGGTGGCTGAATGCAGTGGGTGGGGAAGGCGCCTCTGTGTTGCAGCTCTTGGCGCGGAGGCGGAGAGTCCGGGTGGAAGAGGGGGGTGACGTTTGTGGAGAGGAGACGCTTGTGGGAGGGAGTAGGAGGAAAACTAGCAGTGCAGCGAATGTGGCAGCGCGCCGAGGGCAGCGCTAACAGAGCGATGCGATGTCTGGTCGCACTAACCGCTTCAGCGCTCCGCCCCAGAGCTTCGTCGGCGCTCTATGATGGCATCTCGGAGGCCATGTTTAGGGCGGTAGGTACAAGTTTAATTTAGTGACGTTTGCTTTGTTAAACCCCAAATATTTCTAGAAGTTTAGTGTTTAAATTACAGTAAAAAAGAATTAGCGAAAATTCATAATATATACCATAGCCCACGTGAAATTCCGCATGTTTACAGAATTAATCCTTGCAAGCATCCCGAGAATTTCCCTTAAAGAAGCATGGCAGGTTAATTCACATATTTACGCGTTCGACGAGTTTCATATTGCTTCAGAAAACGGTCCCACACACATATATCGCTGTTTCTGAACGCATTGCGCTATAATGCAGCTGTGTATATGTAATAGTCACGAAAAGTATAAATTCTGTAAGCATAACAATGTATTACCTTCAACTATAATAAATTTCCCTAGTGAGAATTTTATAAGTATAGACCGACAGACAGGAATTGATATAAAAATTAAATTATGCTACTCATCGGCCTCGGGCGTTGGTCCGACGCGTTGCCATCGTACCGAGCCGGCAACCAACTGGCGGGTCGGGAGTCAGTCTGACAGAGAGGTTGGCAAGACGCCCTCTGCCGACTGCCCGCCGGTAAAGGCGGCGGCCGTTGTCATACCGACCTCTCGCCAACCTTCGCTGGCCAATATAGTCGTTTGACGATCATTTCCCGACGATCGGCCAAGCTGCGGCAGTTGGCCAAGGTTGCTTGGGGGGCCCCCCCCCCCCCCCTCCGAGACGCGGTCCCGTATTTCAGCAGCAGAAGTCGGTCGAGAATACAAAGCTTGGACCATCTGCCGAAAACCCACACTAAAACCAGCCTTTTCCAGAACACGGAAAAGGTACCTATGGCTCATGATGTCGAAAGCCTTCTCCTGATCGAAGGAGCAAAGAATACCGGGAAGTTTCCTGGTATTTCCCTCCAGGAGAAGGTCCTTCACTGCTAAACCGTGAAGCTGAATAGAGCGCCCCTGGACACTACATGCCTGGTATGGACCCAAAACAGTGCTGAGCACTGGTGTGAGTCGCGCACACAGGCACTTTGCTATGAGCTTATAATCGCAGTTCAGAAGCGTGATTCGACGCCATGCTCTCAGATCGGAGCTCCTCGACTCTTCCTTACAAAGGAGAGTGATTAGCCCCTCTCGTTGAGACGCTGACAAAGTCCCTTCACCGAGTAGCCTGTTCACCAGTGATGTGAACGGCTTCACTAACAGTGTCCAAAATTTAACATAACATTCGACTGTCAGACCATCGGATCCTGGACTGAGATTACGCTTCATAGACTTGAAGGCCGAAAATAGCTCGTCCTCATCTATGGCTGAGTCGCACGCTTGTGGCGGCTCAGCTCGTGAAGCAAACGGAAAGACAGCTGGAGAGGCAACCGGAGAGGCACACAAGGTTATGTAAAACTGCCTCGCCAGTGCATGAACTCCACCTGGTGAGTCGCCTATGCTACCATCACCTGGATATATTAGGGAAAAGAGAGTTGTGTTCTTCCTTGAAAGATGCTTACGTAGGATGTTTCTGCTGCACCACACTTCCATTTCCAGGCCACAGCCTGAGCTCTGCTCAGGCTGTGGCCCTCAAGTCGTCCCAGCGTCGCTGCAGGAGAATCCGAAGTTCCTTTCAGAGTGAGGCCAGAGCCGAAGCAACACCAGGCCCGCCGGACAGTGGCCTCCAGAGCAGGAGGATAGCGTCGGAGACAATTTTAATCTCCCCACGCTCCTCGTGCGCTCGAAGCTTGCCCCAAGACCTGAAGCACTCACGCACTCTGACCTTCAAGTCATCACATTCTGTGCCACTCAGATTCGCTGTGTTGTGAAGCGATCGAAATATAGGAAACACGAGAAAAATACAGCTGCACTATACCGACCACGAGAGTTACTTTGCACTGCACCGTGGCCTACGAGACCGACAGGCTCACGGCGCCCCCGCGCTAGCCACGCTACCCGCGCCCCCGATGGAAGCGCCAAATTTTACCCCAGTGGGAGGAACGCGTAGCGGGGCCTACCTAGGCAATGGCGGCGGCGCCGCGGTCTTCACACCTCCCAATTCTAGCCACCCTACCTCTAGGTAATGTAGTGAGAAACTCTATGCCGCCGACCAGGAAAGCGGCGGTGGCGCGTGGATGTAGGGCAGGGATGTAGGGGCCCTTTAGTACGACCCATAGAGTTTCCTACAAAAATTACTAGAGGGAACTCTGGCGCTGCAGTCGTTGTCCTACCATGGGAATGATGGGAAGTACATGGATTTGTCTGATCTTCGTGCTCGTGGATTCAGATGTTTTTGTGGCTTTGTTTATTACGCTATATAAATCTTATTGTCGTATATTTCAGCGCAATCTATATTCTTCAAAGTGCAGAAGACGCCGGGAACGCGTACCATTGCTATTAATTGCAAGGATTGAGCTTGTCCAGGTGGTCAAATCGAAACGCGCCAAGCGTCTCAAGGCACTGGCATGCCCGCGATCAATTAATTCGCAAGGGCGTTTCATTCGCGTGTCGATGCATGCGTCCGTGGCTTAATGGTTTCAATATCAGGCGTCTTCGCTAGAGTCCCTGTGTTCGAATCCTGAAGTCTGGCAATTTTAATGATGTTTATTTAATTCTTTATTACGCAATACACTGTTGAAAATGACGCGTTTACAAAGTCACGAAGCTGGTTTGAAGCCAAAAAGACGAAGTTTAGGCAAATCCATGTACTTCCCATAATTCCCATGCTGGGACAACCGCTCCCATTGCAGCTCCCGTAGACACTAGCGCCAGAGTTCCCTCTAGTAATTTTTGTAGGAAACTCTATGGTACGACCCATGGGTGATGTCGTTTCCTGCGCCGCCACCAGGCGCCGCTACTATACCTCAAACTCCAGCGCAAGACGCCCATATGCCCTACTAACTCTATGCATATGCCCTTTGTTTATCCATATCCTGAGCGTTTTGGCTCCAGAGGGCGCCACCTTACGAAGCGTGACATTGGACATCACTTATTCTTGGCTAAACAAATATTTTATACACTTAATAATTGTTTAAAATACGGGCACATTTTTTACATATTATCTTTTTATGTAAGCGCAACATCTGAAACATTTCTCAAAATCAAGCGCAAGCCAGCTAGCGGAGCTGGCGGCCGCCTCGTAGCGCAAACCACGTGGGAAACGTTACTGCAAATGGACGCTATGGCGGAGCAAATGGACGTGAGTCGCTCTTTTGTCTCTCTTCGCATGACATATCAAATGTGATGTTATCGTCTGCGGTTCAGCATCCGACAACGCCATGGATAACGGGGCATTATCTTCTCATCATTTACCATGTTTTGCCGCTAGTAGTGGGTGCGGGCCGTAGTTTGGGGCTACCGACGCGCCTCGGCGCGAATGAATGATCGTGTCTCGAATCCTTTCATAGCGGCATCCACAAATCACCTTTTAACTGCGCTTGTTCTCGAAGAAATTGTATCGGCACCACCAAGTATTTGCCGCTGCTGTGTTGTAGCTGAGGTCCGTCACCGCAAGTGCCGGAGCTGTTCCTTTGTTTGGCTGCCGGTGCCTTGTAGCCGGCATTTCGCTATGGCCCTGTCTCGGCGCATTTGTGTTGTGCAGCTACCTCTCCGTGTGCAGCAGAGGATTGAACAACGGCGTTTGGTGGCCGCGCCTTGCTTCTTCGTGGCGGCGACGACTGTTAAAGCTTTTGCCGGTGCGTCTGCTGTCTGCAAAAAAAAAAAAAAAAAAAAAGAGAAATAAATGCCTCACTGGTTACAGTAGTTGCGGCGGACATGCGGAAAGCAAACCAGGTTCTGGCGAATACGCGTGGGCTTAGCTGTGTCATTTCATGGCGCCAGCGGAATGGCTCGCCAGGCACGCTTGCTGCAGTAAAGTGCTCAGGTCGTGCCGCGTATCTGTCACTTAAAAACATTATGGACAGTAGCTTAAGAATTTACGTTTCTATCAAGTTCAGGTATAATTGCAAAGAGTTGACAATTTGCCCATGTCACTGTTTCCACAGGCACAGCAGTAGTAAAACTGTAGGGCAGCCTTTTTTCCATCACACTTGCCATGTTTGCACATTATCTATGTGCCTTTTGAATTCGCGAATAAGAGACAGGAAAATTGGCTGCAAGCTGACATCCCATTTGCTAAAGTGTCCTTGAGACTTGTTTAATCTTTTGGCACTTCGCAAGGCATGTAGAACCACGGGTAGAGGTGGACTGTTCTCACTTGCACAAAACAGATTACAGGCAGGGGATTATCTGTCTCAATTGCAGTCATAGCGCTGGATTGACAGGGACATGAAAGACGACAAAACGTGCGCTATCAACTGAATTTTATTTCAGAAAAGTATGGTATTTATACCGGCTCACACACTTGAAAATCATCGAATGCGCAACCCAGCATTTTCCAGATAAGTCATTTCCTTTCTGCTCGGAGAGATCGACGAAGCTCTGACGCAGTTTGCACCTTCTTTTTCAATCAAGCTTGCTTCTACAATCTCCCTTGTATCTTTATTTGCATTTCTAAACGCAACTATACAATCATTAAACAGTGGTTTACACCCGCAATCATCACAATGCACGGAGACATGTCCATCTCGATAATTCAATTTTCATTTGTGTTCTCTTAGCCTTTCATTCAGGCATCTGCCTGTCTGCCCTACGTATACTTTGCCGCACATGAAAGGGAAGGGATATACGACACCTTGTGCGCAGTGCACAAACGGTGCCCGATGGTTCTTTGCGCAGCCTCGGCGCGTCTTTCTCAGCGGATTGGTGGCCTTACATATGCTTGGCAGCTTTTGTGGAGCTGAAAATACGATGTCCACTTGCACTTTTCGGGCCACTTTCTTTAAACCATGCGATATACCATGCATGTACGGTACAACCACCTCCTTTCATGGCTGCGCTCTCGCTTCCTACCCGGTTCCGCTAGTTTTTTCAGCGCATTTTTCGCCACTGATAAAAGTACGTGGATAGAGTAGCCTGCTTCCGGTAGCCGCTCTTTCTGTCTAAAAAAACTTGCAGTCATCCGGTGGGGGCATGATTTGCGGAGCGCATTCACAAAACAAAGGTAGTTTGTGGGGCTGTTACAATTTTTATGTCAAATTGTGATGATTGCAGGTGTAAACCACTGTTTAATGATCGTATAGTTGCGTTTAGAAATGCAGATAAAGATACAAGGGAGATTGTAGAAGCAAGCTTGATTGAAAAAGAATGTGCAAACTGCGTCAGCTCCCCGTCAATCTCTCTGAGCAGAAAGGAAATGACCTATCTGGAAAATGCTAGGTTGCATGTGCGATGATTTTGACTTGTGTGAGCTGGTATACATACCATGCTTTTCTGAAATAAAATTCAGTTGAAAAAAAAAAAAAACAATTGTGGGGTTTTACGTGCCAAAACCACTTTCTGATTATGAGGCACGCCGTAGTGGAGGACTCCGGAAATTTCGACCACCTGGGGTTCTTTAACATGCACCTAAATCTACACACAGGCGTTTTCGCATTTCACCCCCATCGAAATGCGGCCGCCGTGGCCGGGATTCGGTCCCGCGACCTTGAATGAATGAATGAATGAATGCTTTATTTAGACAATACATTGTCTGGGATGTAGGGGCTAAAGGCAAATGCAACTGCCTGACAAAGGCCCCCCTACCCGTACATTGCTCAGGTGGTGGAACATCATGAAAATAAAGTGGAACAATGTAGAAACAAGAAAAAGAGCAAAATGTATGCGGCAAGCAATCAAGTATACAAAGAAGTAGGATTGTTACACTTTATACATAATATATCATCAGTAATGCATGAGAATATGGAAATATAAACTAGTAAATAATAAACGTGTGTTACAAAACATTATATAGCAAATAGGAGAAAAAAATGACTAAAATAAAAACAAGAGTTATCGAGACCGCAAGGACAGTTAAGTACCATTAGGAACTTAGCATAAGATAATTCCTAACCTTTTTCTTTAGACTATAAGGAGATCTGCATTCCTGAATCATAGTAGCGATTTCTGGATTATTATTGAGGAAGTGAGGTACTTGGTAGGCGAGCGTATGAGTACCATATTTGGTTTTAAACATAGGTGGTCTCAGTCTGTTATGCCTAAGGTGATATTGTGAGTTGTCGGATGACAAAAATGTGGACAGGGTATTTGGGCCATGCAGAATTTCCCTATGTGTATACATAGCAAGCCTTAGTTGGAATAGACGATATATTGTGAGTATGTTCAGCTTGGAAAAGTATGGTCCAGTGTGATCACTACATTGAAGGTTTTTGATGCAACGCACAGCTCTTTTTTGTAGGATTATAATTCTATCTAAATTTGTCTTAGTAGTTGTACCCCAGATTAGTAGACAATAGTGTATATGTGAATGAACAAGGGCATAGTATAGCTGCAGTTTTAACCATTTGGTCACCAAGGTTCTGGTATTATACAATATAGAAATTGACCTGCACATATTTGCATGTATCTTGTTTACATGTGGTGTCTAGCCCAAGTTTTCTTCAAAGACGACACATAAGTAGAAACCCGTTCAATAGCACAATTTTTAAATATAATACAGGTACTATAGTCATCAGGCTTATTACGGCTTTTGAAAATAATATACTCAGTCTTTTGTACATTTAATTGAAGTGGATTACAATGCAACCAGTTTGATAAATTAGTTAACCATCTATTAGCGGCCTTTTCAAGTTCAAATAAGTGCTTACCTGTAAAAAAAATACTTGTGTCGTCTGCATAGAGAACTATGTCAGGAGTTCGCGGTATGTTCACAAGATCATTTATATAAAGAATAATGGTCCAAGGATAGAGCCTTGCGGTATGCCATATTTTATCGGCTGTAATTGGGAACGGTAACCATTTAGGCTAGTAAATTGCACCCTGTTGGATAGATAACTGCGTATCAGATTTAATACCAAACCTCTAACACCGTAGTGAGGGAGTTTGGGAAACAAAATGGGATGCTTAATAGAATCGAGCGCCTTTTTAAAGTCTAGAAATAAACCAAGAATGTATTGCTTATTATCAATATTATAACTAATTTTTCTTTAATATCTAAGAGCGCCGTTTCGGTTGATTTCTTTTCACAGAAGCCAAATTGCTGCTTGGAAAGCATTTGGTGGTTGCCAATAAACTTCAATAATGGTGATTTTAATGTATATTCTAACACTTTAGAAAATAAAGGTAGCACAGATATAGGCCAATAGTTATGCAAGTCATTATGAGAACCACCTTTGTGAATGACTACTACTCTGGCTATCTTCATGCCTTCAGGAAAAGTACCGTGGGGAAGCTTGATTGCAGATGTGCTGAAGTGGGCCATATAGTAATTCAGCAACATGTTTAATTGGCTCAGCCTTAATGTCATCATAGCCAGCGGCAGTATTTTTATTTAACGATTTCAGGTATGTAACTATTTTTAATTTACTACATGGAGTCAAGAAAATAGATTGTGCGCAGGAAGAAGAAATCTATTGTTCACAGTCATTTGTTGTATTATTTGCCTGACCTGCTGCACCAGAAGTTAGGAAATGATTATTGAATTTGTCTGCTAGGTTGGCTTCAGTGAATTCAACGCCGTCAATAGTTAGTGTCATAGGAAGGCTAGCCTTTGTTTTCCCTATGAGCAGACATGCCGCTTTCCTGGGATTACAGCAGACCCCAGCAAGCCTTGCCTGATAATATTGAATACAAGCTCTCTTCAAATCTGAGTTTAATTTGTTGCGAACTTTTTTGTATTCATGTAATAGAGATATGTCTCTTAGTCTAATGAAGTTACGGTATAGTTTATCTCGTTCTCTAATTCTATTGTAAAGATCTCTGTTAATCCATGGTTTCCTGGACTTGCTGTGCCTTTTGTAGTGTTGCAGTGGGAAGGCAGCATCATAGCAGTTCCTTACATGTTGTAGGAACAGATCATACGATACGTTAGGGTTTTGGTCACTGTACAGATCACTCCAGTCGATGCTTTCAATACTAGTATGAAATGTCGACAAGGCATTGGTATTGAATGAGCGATATGCAACAGGAGCATCGTTAACATCATGTTTTTCTTTCTTTATCGCAGGGAAAAAACAAAACACTGATAAATGATAGCTCAGATCAGTTGTTAGCACAAAAGCATTGACGTCATTTCTATCATGGTTAGTTATACATAGGTCTAGTAGAGTTTCACTTACAGTTGTTATTCTGGTAGGTAATCTTATTAAGTTTGTGCACGAGAATGACTCAACGATATCTAAAAATTGTCTACTATCTGGGCTAAGTAATAACCAGTGGTGGTCCAACTGCGCCATTCTGCTACAATTCGACTTGCCTGCTCCTGGCTGCGCCCACTCAAGTGCCATTTGCGCCAACTGCGCAAAAGTGCGGTATTTTGCGGCAATGCAATGTTTTCAGTGGGGTTTGCGACTACAGTCAACGAACGATTTTCCGGACGCCCGACTTTTCGGACATGCCCAATGATCGGACGCCTTCGCGCCACTGCCATGGTACCGCACAATCAATGTATAAGAATGTCTCAAATTTCTGATGCAAAAACTCTTCGCCGTCCCATTTTCCGGACTTTTTCCATGATCGTAGATCCGAAACGGCATTAATCGAAGCCACCTCCGCCGCCATTTTTATTATCTCGCCGTTTAGAACAGGCGCTCGCGCACGCAGATCCACTGGCCGCCGCCCACTGCCGCGGCAACGCTGCGCTAGGCCACCGCAGCTAGGCCTACAGCTACTTCGACGTCCGCAACCAAGCTTCTTGCTGTTCGGTGCCTTGTTTTTTATTAAAGCAACTTGTCGATGTTAGCAATCGCGCCGACTCCGTCTTTGTAATCCTCCCCCACGGCTTCGAAGCTCGGAAAGCACGACGCGTTTAAATAATGCCGGCTTCTGAAAGTCAGCTTCTTCTTAATACAGCAGTGTTATGCAGTGAAGCGTACGCGAAATATTGTTGCGGTGAAGCATTGCAAAAGTGGAAGGGGCAATTATCACGGCACGCAGTATGTACTGTATTCCTTAATTACACATCCGTGCACTCGCTTCTCTGTCACAGTGCGAGCACCGATAAGCCTAGTAACTGTACTTTCAGGCCTTCAGAGCTATTTCGAACGTTTATGTGGTGATTTGAGCCCTTGGGGGCAGTAAAAGGCAGATTCGTTTTTCGGACGTTTTCACGGCCTCTAGGGAGTGCGAAAATCGGACGTTACGAATCAACTATACGAATAAATTTAACATTCAAATAATTCATTTCGCGACTCAATTATTTGCTTCTCTGTTTTTGCATATTAAATGAAATATTCGGCTGAGGCCGATGCATTGCACGTAGCCTAACCGGGGCACTCGGATGGTTTCAGGACAGGAAAGTCCGGGACAGAAACAGTTACGTGGCTGAACCACAATCTGATTATGAGGCACGCCTGTATTGGTACAGGGGTCGTCCCGGTCATCAACTCTAATCGAAACAATTCTTATACCCGACGCCGACAAAGGGAACGGCGACGAAAGCAGCGCTCATGTGCGAAGGTATAGGGCCAATTAGCCACTAGAAGGCACGGAGATCGTATCATATACGTGTTCATGCACGCGGATTCATGCGTTTGCACATGCAGTTCGGAACCTTCTGCCAATCTGCAAGCTTCTATGCGCGATTGCAGTAGCTGCCGGCTTCGACAGTTGTCAAAAACATGTACTACATGATCTCGGAACCGATCGCCGGTTAGCCACTCATACGAATATATTAGCGGCAAGCTTTCCGTGATGACTAGTGGAAAGCTTGCCGGTCAAATTGGCTAACAGCCAATTTTCGCCTTGGCACACTGCCTCGGCCTAGTTGGGCCTAATCGGTAGCGCTACGAATGGTCAGTCGGGTATAGGTGAGAAAAATTACGGTTTTGCGCTGAATCGACTGATACTTATTTGCGGATGCCACACGACACACGGGAAGGCGACAATCTGCCTCGCAACGAAAGCGAGTGTACCATCTTTGCGACATGGTGCACAACGGTACTCATTTTGGCACTGTTCATATACGCATAGTCTTGTAAAGCTTCTAGCATTGTTTTAGGCATACTAATACACATTTTGTGCGGTGCGGTAAAGTCAATCAAAGCACATCGGTCATTTGGAATGCACATAGGACATTGGCCATCACTTTTTGTCTTGTGCACGCATAACGGCGCAAATCGTTCTGCCGCATTCGTAATTTTGTGCTGCCGTTGGCTTTGTGTCTTGTGTCACTCTTCACTTACTGATTGCACAGTAATAACAAGCTTTGCCAAATGGCTACAGATTACTGCCGTACTACTCCAAATGCTCCAAAAAGACAAATTTTTCTGCTCCATAACTGCTCCAGAATGACAATTTTCCTGCTCCAAAAATTGCTCCAAATCCTAAACTGGCTGGACCACCACTGAATAACAGATCAATATTAAAATCACCAAGGACAATATGCAAATTTATTAAGGATGCATATTCAAAAACGGTAGTTATAAATCCAAAAAATTCTCGAGTATCCGCTGATGGGGGGCGATACACTGAGGCAATCAGAGATGTTACACAATGAACAGCAACAGATTCATAATGTGCGCAAACACAACAAAATTCAGGAACCACCTTATATAAGATGTCTTCTTTGATATATAGTGACACTCCACCACCCCTGCGATTCGGTCTATTCACACCTTCATGCTTGTATCCTTCGAAAAATACTACATCGAACGCACATGAGTACCAGGTCTCAGTGAAGGCCAAAAAATGAAACGTATGATCTAATGAGTCAAGCAGCACATCAGGTTGTTTATTTCTTAGATTGCGTATGTTTAAGTGGAAAATCGACATGCTGTCCTGCTTCTTAAAAGAGGGGCACTGCACAAGAGATTTAAAAGATTCAGCATCATGCTATATGGCTTCATGTAAGATAGCCATAGCAGTAACACTAGCAATTTAAATAACGCAAAGGATGAAAGAAAAGAAGCCATTCAGCCAACCTTATCAAGGTCACTTTCACTGTTGATGCGCAGTGCTCGATCACCAGGCACCTTGCGCACAAAAAACTTGCCATTTTTGTACCACGCGAACTGCTAATGATGCTCCTCAGCTTTTGCTTTCATTAGCCAGAGAAGTTTCTTGTTCTGTGGCGTCAGATTGTCAAGGAAATACACGCCAGAATTAGCGGTTTTTAATTCGGCTTTCTTAGCCATACATTGATCACGTGTGACACGTGATGTGAAACGGACGAGCACGGCAGGAATGTTGCCAGCTTTTGGCGGCAGTCTATGCACGCCTTCGACTTCGGAGCTAGTCAATCCTGGAAGGGTAAGCTTAGTTGCTAAATTATTCAGCTTCCCGAGCAAACTTTTATTCTGGGTGACAGGTAAGCCATGGATTTCAATATTTTGTCGCCTGCTGTATTGCTCTAGGGCATTGACTTGCTTTTGCAACTCAAGAACGTTCATGCTGGTGTTGGATGTCCCGATGTAATCTGCCCTTTCTTTAAGGGCGGCTATTTCAGTTGATTGCTTTTGCATTTCAGCAAGCACCGAATCATATTGATCAGACAAATGCTGAGCAGACAGCTCCAATTTGTCCACTGTATTTTTTAATACCATTGGTGAATCTACCTTGCTTTGTATGTCAGGTATTTGGGTCAGCTCCTTATTAATTTCAATAAGTATTTTCTCGTAGGCCAATTTATGCTCGCCGGTGTGGCTCTTTTCACCACGTGCCCTTCGGGCCGCCAAAACAAGGCATGTCTGGCACTTCCATGGTTTATTCTTGCTCACACCCGAGCATGCTCCCAGGTGATAGCCATATTTGCATTCTGAGCAGGTTGGATATGTGCCACTATCTAGGAGTGGCTCAAAACAAACTAGGCAGGCATCGGACTCGGCCATATCGAACAGAGCAAAAATCAAAGGCTCACGGTAACAGTGGTTGTTGCAAGGAAGCTACAATGATCGCCAACAGGAAGCTGTTGCAACAGCGGCGGTGGCAGTGGCGGACGACAATCTTATGTTGAATTCCAATGGCGGAGTCAGAGCAAGTTTTTCTGCTCGTTTCGGAGCAAGTTTGTTCCAATGGCAGAGTGAGGGCGGGAGTAAGGTGTTCCAATGAGAGAGTCGGAGGGGATTCAGAGCGGGAGTCACTCTGTGGAGCAGAAAAAGATGCTCCGCCAAAATCGGCGGAGTGGACCGGAACTCTGCGGGACGTATTTCCGTTACCACGTTTGTCTGCTGGGAGGCGCCACCGGTCACGACTCGCGAGGAAGCAAAAGATGCTGCACGCTTGGCGAGATATCCATTCCGCACTTTTAAAGAAAACAACAGGTGAACGGCGCTGAAGAGAAGTGACCGGTGCGGCGGTGCTGGGAGCAAACAGCGGAAGGAAATGACAACATGCAAGGTATCCTGGGTAACTCTGTGATAGAACTTCCGTTTCCGCCTTGCTCCGGCGGCGCAGGTTGTGTTCCACTCGCGGATCCAGAAGCGTTGCTCTGCGCCAGAGTCGAGTGCTCGCTCGCGGAGTCCGTCGGCTGCTCCGACTCCGCCATTGGAATTCAACATTAGTGAGGTGTAGATACAGTGCACACTTACCTGCGAAGTCAGTCGATAGGGGTTAGTCACGAGCTGACTGTTTTCGTCGCCACCACCGCTGAGCAAATGGTCCTCCGGTGTCTGGATAGCGCCTTTTGTAGAAGCGTCTCAGTGACGTAGGTCTTGTTGGGGGCACTGTCGATTCTTGATACGGCTCCCGGATTCTTGATACGGCGTTGAAGAAGTGAACGGGGCAGCAGGCGCCGATCGGTAACCACACTTGGGCAGTAATCTGTGAAGTCAGTCGATAGGGGTTAGTCACGAGCTGACTGTTTTCGTCACCACCACTGCTGAGCAAAGTCTTGTGCTCAGCAGCCCAACACCATAGCCACTGGGCAACCGCGGCGTGTAAATTCAGTTGATAGATAGGGCACATCCTGTCATCTTTCATGTCCCTGTCAATCCAGCGCTATGACTTCAATTGATGCAACGAACCAACTAGCCCAATAATCTGCACTCCTGGATTATCTGTACTCTTGTGGGTGTCACTGTATACAGAATGTAAAGGTACAAGTCGATTGTTGAGATGGCTTGCAAAATACAAGACTGATCAGACCTTGAAGGCACGTGCAATTTCCTAATGGGTGTGGAAATAAGCAAACACATAAACGGCGTACAGTGCGCATTTTATGGAACTGTTTGCGTCCCTAATGTACACACACTCTAAGTAAGTTTTGAGTGATCAGGTCCTCTATTTTTGTCAACCCCAGCACCAGTACATTCGGTGATGTTGCATATGTCAATGTGTTTTCTCATATTCGAGAATACAGCATAGTTCACGTTTACCAAGAATTAACTGCGCCGATCATCGAAATTAGTGAGGCCACAGCTAGCCAGTGCTGGAACTTTAGGTTTTTTCAACGCTTTCTGGTCTAATGGTTCCAGTAACAATAATGCTATGCAGAAAATATTCAACATCAAGGAAAACAACTATATTCAGAAATGTGTCAGCAGTGCTAATGACATTAATTTGTGCTGAAGATATAGTCAGGCTCTCCCTGAAAATTCACTAATTTTCATGTGTGGCATCGGGCTGAGTATTGGCCTCCGTATTCTTATTTTTAGAGCCTAATGCATATAGCTTGCCTTGGGCAGCACTAAAATGGTCTTTAAATAATCTGTGGCCATATTTTAAACCATTATGATTGTGAAGTTCCAAGTCTGAAGAAAAACACATGCCGCTTACAACACATTTGAGTTTTTAACAGTGCGAAAAACTTATTGGCAAAACTTCAGTGGACATTATTTATTTTTCCCTGATGTCGTTGATAAGATGTTCACTTCATTAAAAAAGATTGGGCCAGAGAGGGTTAAGCATTTTCTGATAAAAAGGGTGGCTTTTCTGACATCTTTTTTTGTGTAACTCGCCCTTTATGTAATACATTTGACAGGGTTGTTCCGAGACTTAAAGGGACACTAAAGGTTATTATTAAGTCAACGTGGACTGTTGAAATACCATCCCAGAAACCTCGAAACGCTTGTTTCGTGCGAAGAAGAGACCTAAAGTGAGAAAATGCATTCTGAAGCGTCCACGTATCTCTAGCACAGTTCAAATCGCCCACCCTCCGATCGAGGAGTGGTGATGTCATGGTCTCATAGTGACGTAGCGCCTTCGGTGAGTAAAACGGCGCCCGATGACGGTGCTACGGCTTTTCTGCGCAAAACGCAAACGTGCGGCCAGAAACAGAGCCAAGACAGAGCCGACAGCAGCGCGAAAGTGGAACTATGGTGGCTAGTGGAAGGCAAAGTGCGAGACGATAAGCTGGTTCACTATTTTATGACGTCAACTTCGACGCTCGTTGCAATGGACGACCGTGACAACAACACATTGGCTCACGATGCTGGGCTCGACTTCAGCGATTTAAGCACTGATGAACGTGACCTGCTGCTGAGGGCTTGCGCTGCTGGCGTCGTTGTGTACTACTACGACGGCGGCCTGCTTTGAAAGGCACTTCACATGACTTCAGTAAGTCGGCGTTGAACTTGTAATCCTCTGGACGAAAGTGCCGCGAGCACACTACGTGGTTTTTCGGCCATTTGCCAGCGCGCTGTGGCAGAGGTACGGCACTTAAAGGGACACTAAAGCGAAGCAATAAATCAGTTTAGACTAATGAAGCATTGTTTGAGAACCCTGCAGGCAGTCATTTCAAACAAATAGTTTATTAGATGAGAAAATGAAGTTCCAAGTATCAGTATTTGAATTTCGTGCCGAAACCTCAGCGCCGGTATGTCAGAGTGACGTCAGGGATTCCAAAGTATGTTTTCGCATTTGGGCCGCGTTGGCTGAATAAAGGTTCCCGAAACTTGCCATGTTTAATATTTGGTTCCTTTAGAACAAAATGTAGTCAATCTGTGCCACTGTATGTAATTAGTAGGTCCTAGAAGATGCGATCAAAATGCAAGATGTCGTAGCCCCCAGGTGTGGGAACTTAAAGGGACACTAAAGGTTACTATTAAGTGAACGTGGACTGTTGAAATACCATCCCAGAAACCTCGAAACGCTTGTTTCGTGCCAAGGAGAGACTTGTTTTAAGAGAAAATGCGTTCTGAAGCGTCCGCGTACCTCTAGCGCAGTTCAAATCGCCCGCCCTCCGATCGAGGAGTACTGACATCATGGTCTCATAGTGACGTTGCGCCATCGGTGAGTAGAACGGCATCCGCAGACGGCGCTACGGCTTTTCTGCGCAAAACGCAAACGCGCGGCCAGAAACAGAGCCGACAGCAGAGTGAAAGCGGGAATATGGTGGCTAGCGGAAGGAGAAACGCGCGACCATAAACTGGTACTTCATTCTATGACGCAAACTTTGACGCTCGTCGCAATGGACCCTGACAACGACAGATAGGCTCGCGATGGTGGGCTCCACTTCAGCGATTTGAGCACTGACGAGCGCGACCTGCTGCTGAGGGATCGTGCTGCCGGCGTCGTTGCGTACTACGACGGCGGCCTCGACGGCGGCTCTCCGGAGCGGGAAAGCAACGAGGGCTTCCCACGACATCACATGGACGTGGTATTCTCGCTGTTTGTTCCAAATGAAAGTTTCACGAGCCAGCAGAACCCTCACAGCACGACGCGATAACGAAACTACTGAAACTCCAAAGCGTGCGCTGCGCAGAGTCGAGCGAAAACGAAACCTTTCGACCACCCATACTACTGAAGGGTAACGTTATTTACTAACGTTATACTACTGAAGGATATGTTATTTTTTCTTAGAATCGAATAGACTTAGTCAAGTAGCATTTTCTTCCGTCTTATAATCGAATGAAATGATATTTTTAATACGAGTAGTTGAGTATTAGCAACACAAATTATGAGGAGTGCTTTCGTCATCGGGCTAGTACCGGAATGTCGCTGGGGGGTCTCAAATAGTGTTATGCATTTACCTCAATTTCTCGGTTACTAAAGCTCTGTTCGCGATTATATTGACGCCTTAGACGTTCTAGAACATTGCTCTACCACTTTAACTTGACTTTCTGGTAACCTTTAGTGTCCCTTTAAGTAGGAGTCGCCACCCATATTTTGTTCTTGCTATTTTTCTGGCTTACCAAGCGTCTTATCGTTGCAAAAGTGGTGCTTTTGGTGTTGTAGAACGGTAATTTACTGATGCAGATGAAATCACATTTCACTTTAGTGTCCCTTTAACCACTTCGAACGGAGAGGTTCACTCATTGTCACACATTGATAAGTAACGTTCGATTCGCCTCTGCAACTGCCCTTGGCCAAGTTCCGCGGACCGTTTGCGCATCCCACGGCATCACATGGACGTGGCATTCTCGCTGCTTGTTCCAAATGCAAGTTTCGCGAGCCAGCAGGACCACCGCAGCACAATGCAATAATGAAACAACTGAAACTCCAAGGCGCGTGCGGCACAATTTCGAGCGCGCAGAGTTGAGCGAAAACGAAACCTTTCGATCACCCATACTACTCAAGGGCAACGTCAACTCTTTTTTTCTGAGAATTGAAGTAGACAAGTAGCATTTTCTTCCGTCTTATAATCTAATGAAATTATCTTTTTAATTTGAGTAGTTGAGTACTAGTGACATAAATTATGATGAAGAGTGCCTTCGTTATCGGGCTAGTACCGGAATGTCGCTGGGGGGTCTCAAATAGTGTTATGCATTTACCTCAATTTCTCGGTTACTAAAGCTCTGTTCGCGATTATATTGACGTCTTAGACGTTCTAGAACATTGCTCTACCACTTTAACTTGACTTTCTGGTAACCTTTAGTGTCCCTTTAAGTAGGAGTCGCCACCCATATTTTGTTCTTGCTATTTTTCTGGCTTACCAACCGTCTTATCGTTGCAAAAGTGGTGCTTTTGGTGTTGTAGAACGGTAATTTACTGATGCAGATGAAATCACATTTCACTTTAGTGTCCCTTTAACCACTTCGAACGGAGAGGTTCACTCATTGTCACACATTGATAAGTAACGTTCGATTCGCCGCTGCAACTGCCCTTGGCCAAGTTCCGCGGACCGTTTGCGCATCCCACGGCATCACATGGACGTGGCATTCTCGCTGCTTGTTCCAAATGCAAGTTTCGCGAGCCAGCAGGACCACCGCAGCACAATGCGATAATGAAACAACTGAAACTCCAAGGCGCGTGCGGCACAATTTCGAGCGCGCAGAGTTGAGCGAAAACGAAACCTTTCGATCACCCATACTACTCAAGGGCAACGTCAACTCTTTTTTTCTGAGAATTGAAGTAGACAAGTAGCATTTTCTTCCGTCTTATAATCTAATGAAATTATCTTTTTAATTTGAGTAGTTGAGTACTAGTGACATAAATTATGATGAAGAGTGCCTTCGTTATCGGGCTAGTACCGAAATGTCGCTGGGGTGTCTCAAATCGTGTCATGTATTTACCTCAATTTCTCGATTGCTAATGCTTTTGTTCGCGATTATATTGACGCCTTAGACATTGTAGAGCATTTCTTTATCATTTTAACTTCATAGTAACCTTTAGTGTCCCTTTAAGTGAGGTGCAGAAAGGTGGAAGTTTGTATGACAGAGGCAATCTCATGGGCATGAGAATTCAACTCTGAATAGGTCTTTCAATGGGGAGGCCATTATATTTGGCCTTTCTGGACAATTGGAATCGCTGGAGTAATGACTTTGCAACTTACTCGTACTCCACATGGCACCATGTGTTATAACGCAATTACTATAATAAGTTTCTTGTGGTGGGTGGGGACCCCATTCTGTTAGGGTGCCACCGGGTGGACATAATTTTCTCATCACGAAGTGACCACAGCCAGTGTGCCTCTGCTGCAGAATGACCACTTCTTCAAACTTATAGTGCAATAAGTACCCTTGGTTAGCTCTGAAGAAAAAAATAGGCATTTGGTTATAAAAGCTTCAAAGTGGTACTCATTGTCACTTATATTTATAACAAATTGACTGGCATCCTTTGATGGACTAGATGAACTTATTGTTGGGTTATTTGGTCTTTCATTACCGATTGGTCTTTCATTGCTGCTAGTCAACAGTCAATTGAAGCTGGAGGAAAATTAGCACAACAAAACACAATGCAGATGTTTGTCTTCCCTTCCTGTTTGCATTGTCTTTTTGTTTTGTTAATTTTCCTCCAGCTTCAATTGACTGTTGACTAGCAGCGTGTATATCATCTACAGGGCACGTCAAGTTATTGCATTCAAATAAACACGTAAAGATGGTTAGGATGTATTGTAACAAAGTGAAAATTTTTGTTTCCGTGCTATGCAGCCTACGTAACAATAAGGCAAGTTTCTAAACATCCACCTTTTGTGCCAACATGTGAATTTATTTGTTTTCAGTGGCAGCATGTTGTAGTATTTGTCGATGGTACATGCTTTCTCCAATGCAAAATGAAGATAGGTCAAGTTCCTGCGGACAGGCTGGGCCTTTTTTTTTTCTCTTTTAACGCATAATTGAAAGTTGGTAACTAAACGCATCATCGTTAGTTGGTAACTAAAAAAGTCATAAGAATGGCTAGAGTTGCAGGAGTCTGAGATAATGTCATGGATGTTATGCGCATCATCAGCACAGGTACATTTGGTGTGTTATTTCCCTGTAGATTCATTGACGCCAAAAGGTGCACTTGTGTTCCAAATATATTTCTGTACAGTGTGAACTCTCTAATATAAATGTTTGGTAATGAAAGGGGCCCTTCAGAGTTTAGAACGACAGAAAGCTGAGTTAGTTGGTAAGGTTTCATAATGCAAAAAAGTTATTTTGTAATTATGCCAGATGACATGGTTTCAGAAAAAGCGATTTCAGCCATAGAAAGCCAATAAAACTCAAGCCAATACAGCCAATAAAACTCAAGCCGTTGGCAGTTAAGCAACGTGCGGTTGACCTCCTGTCAAGACATAATCTTGATAGGGTTGTCTGTAATGTCAAGAAAGCAAAATCCCTCACCTTAGAACTGTTTTTCTTGGTGAAGACCCTTAAGCAAGAAATTCCCTTTCGTGCTATAGTGTCAGAGAAAGGGACGTGGCAGGTCTGTGTCGCTAGTTACCTACAGAACTGCTTAGCTTCACTAGTTTTTTCATACCCCTTTTGCTTGCATAATTCTCAGGCACTAGTTCAGTATTTGAGAGAGGAAAATCCTGGTGATTGTACAGCTTTTTTTAGTATGGATATCGAAGACCTGTATTATTCCTTGCCGCATGACGGGTTGCTAAATTCCGTAAATGAGTGCATTAAAGAACAAGTGCAAGAGTCGGCTTTTATTGACAGATGCGGTGCTTCCGCGGGAGCTTTTCTAGAAATTCTTTCAATGTACTTGAAGTCGACGCTGATTGGGTGGAGAGACGGTATTTTTCTGCAGAAATCAGGCATTTGTATTGGCTCAAAGGTTGCCCCCTATTCTTAGCAACATTTACCTGAGTAAGGTTGACAGCTGCTTAGAGAAAGCCTTATGTGATAGTGTTATCAAGATATTTTGTCACGTTGATGATTACCTTATTTTCTGCCATAGGGAAGAATTCGATTCCGCTGCTACCTCAGTAAGTGAGCAATTTAAACTTTATCGAGGAGGATTAAAGTTTACCAAGGAATTTCCTCAGCGACGCGTAATTCAGTTTCTTGACATTTCCTTGGTCGTCGAACAAAATAATGTTTGTTGGCAGTACTCCCCAAGATCTTCGAAGCCGTTGCTAAACTTTCAATCCAAGCATTCCAAAGTAGTAAAAAACGGAATTGCCTTGTTCTGCCTTAAGTCTTCTCTCACCAGAACATGCATGCACAAAATGAGCGCCAGTTTTAATGCGCAGGTCCGGCGCCTATTAGAAGCAGGTTATCCTAGTGTAGCAGTGGCCACTGTGGCTGAGCGCCTAAAGAAGTTGGTTTCGAGGGGGATGGACGGGATTGCAGAAAGCAGTAATAGCAAAAAAAAGAATAGTGTCTGTTCCGTGCATTCATTCAGTGTCGCACACGCTCACAGGCTTTAAAAAGTTGCAATTAGATATGACGTTAATGTTGCTTTCACTGCTCCCAATGAGCTAGGTAAAATATGCGCTGCCGTACAGAGGAAAAAGGAGCAGGTAAAAGGCAATAAAAGAAAAAATATTTGTCCGGTGAAGCACAATAAGAACAACAGGTTTACTGACTGTTGTATGGGTGTGGTTTATAAAATTCCCCTTAGCTGTGGCCAGTTCTACGTAGGGCAAGCGGGGCTGTGTATCAATCAAAGGCTAATGGAACATAAAATGTCGTTAATCGGTGGATCGCCTTCTAATCTTTCCCTACATTGCCAAGATTGTAACTGCACGCCACAGTTAGATGAATGCGCAATGTTGTACAGGCATAAGAATGAAGATACGCATCTTATGGTAGAGGCATGGCATATCTATAGTGGTGCAAGTGCATGCGTGAGTCAGCCTTCGATTACTTTACATAAGGAAGAGATTAAGTGCCTTAACGGTTATCTCTCACGTAGACCGGCACATGTACCCGACTGACCACTCCTGAGCTTGCGCAGATGAGTTTTGTGTCTTCTTTCTTTTTTCGCCTCAGTGCTCCCTTCAGTTGATAGTCGGCGTTCGTGTTGTCCACTTCTCTACTCTTGTGTCCTGTCTGCACGCCTCACCTCTTTTTTTCATTATGAACCCTTCAGAGTGTCGTGACATTTTCCCATTGAAATGTCAAATTTCTATTATAACAGATCTTATAGCCTACCTAGTACCTATACAGCAAAGATTCCTCTGGTAAACCACACAAAGATTTTGTTCCTACATGAACAGCCTTCAGATCATGGGACCTTGTGCGAGGCACTGCATTAAAACTGCGGAGCAGATTTGACCAAGGATGTGTTTCGAGGGCATTAAAATGGGAGTTCCTCGACATCAGCAGTGTCGTGTGCAGTCAGCCAATAAATGTGCTGGATGCAACTCTGCAATAACTCTGGATGCAACTTGTTGAATGTTCTCACACTTGTAGTGATATTAGCCTCTTTGGTGGAATAGTTTCATCCTGGACCTTGGATTAAGTTAATTGCAGAAAAACAACAGTGCAAAATGCATGTAATTTGGCAAGACAGCAGCAGTCATCAGAACTGGAGAATCCTTAACACATCATACTTGTGCGAAAAACAAGTGGTATTGCTGCTTGCAGGCTATTAATTGGTTGGTTGATGACGATGTCAATCATGAACTCTGAAGCTTGTTGGGAAAGCAAGGAGCAATAAACCTTAGTTTATTGGTTTTTGTTTGGTTGCATTTCCTTCTTTCTTTTTTCTTTTCTTTCTGTTTTTGTTTTGTTTGTTTGATCCAAAACAAGAAATGATTGTGCTCGTGTCTGAATTGTTTACTTTTCTTTGTATAACTGCATGGATCCTTAACTAGCCTATGGCTAAGGATCCAGACGTTGTCGTATACCATTTTTTGATTATTTGAATAAAATTACTGTTGAATTGAATTGAAAAAAATTGATTGTGACTCCCAGAAGTGACACCGTTGACAGCGTGCTCCTTTCTTCATTCTCTGTTTGTGCATATTGTACAGACAACAATGTGTGCAAGATGCACCAGATGCTACCGAGTGGCATATAAAATATAGTAGCTAGAGATTTCAGTGTGACACACAGAAACCCTACAACAGTGAAAATGTCCTTTTAGGGTATTGTTAGTGGTAATCACTTTAGTTGGTGCACAATCATCGCTTGTGATGGTGCCACCAGAAGCACTTGGTATCAAGTGATGGAAATTGAGTGCACTGTGTGTAGCAGTGATGCACTTGCAAATTTCCAAGGCCATGACTCGATATCCATTGAAAAGTGCCTGTTGAACATGGGAACTGTTGCTAGTGCACGCAGCAAGTATCTTTGTTACACCTGTGACAGTGTGGCGACCACCGAGGCTGTTTCCAATAATGTTGATTCGGGGAGCCTCATTGGGGTGCTGCTCGTGCTTAATGAAGTGAACATTGAGCTGCCTTTCTTCAACGTGCAGGTTGGTGCACTCAAACAGGCATTTTTTTCATTTTTTGTGACTCTTTCTGCAGTCACTGGAGCTGCATGTTGCAGAATAGCTGGTAGTCATTTGTACTGTATGCTTCACTTCAGTGTCTTACCTTGTATCAAATGCATGTTCAAAGTGAGGTCCAACGAGCTGGCCCAGATCTGCTAAAGGATATTCTTGTGGCAAGTAATTGGTACCGGAGGGTTTCTTTGTTAGCATGCAGTTGTGGTTCCTTTTGGCTGTCGTAAGGAGCAGTGATTGGCCTAGCTTGCTATTATGCCTAGGCGGAGTGGTTCGACAGCTTGGTTTGCGGGATAGCACTTTGTTGTGGTTCTAGCACTGAGGGCCAAAAGGAACGATGACTGAGGAGCACGGCCGGTGCGCTCACTTAAGCCCTTGCTTCCTCTTTCTAGGAGATGCGATTAGGCTCCGGCTCTGTGAACGGCCCCCAGGTGAGACCCTACCACCACTCTCGGGCAGCACACTGGTGGCAATAATGCTATGCAATACTCATTCTTGCGGTGTTGTCTAACCATCAGGAAAAACCTGGAAATTTCAGGAAATTGATCAGTTCTGGAAAATTCAGGGGGAAAATGGAATTTTCACTCCAGTTGCTGTGAATCGAGGAAATTGGTACCTACAGTGGTTATGGTGAAGCTAGTGGTATGCCAGAAGGAAGCAAGATTTTTAACTGAACCTGCTCAATCTGCAAATTATGGTGCCTTGCTGGCTTTGTGAGTACGAGGTTGGAATATTGGAGAACACATGATTTACTCAAATCTCGTAGTGCATCCCACCTGATTTACAACTTGCTGCTAGTTTTTGAGGCGAGTAGCATGAAAAATAACTTATTATGAAGGCAAGGAAGACAAAGACAGTGCTAACTACCAACAGTTAACCTTCCTTGCCTTCGTAATAAGTGTTGTTTAGGGCTGCTCTCCTCAAGAATGGAACACCAACTCTCCAAGCAGGCCATTCTTCTTAGGTGTATATTACTGATAATAATGTTGGAAATTATGGGCTGAGATGGTAACCACTTGGTGAGCTATAAGCTGTATTTTCTTCCCTTCTCAATGTCTAGTGTTGTAGATTGTCAGGGAATTTTCATAAAAACAACTCTGCAAAAAGCGGGAGAAATCTGGGAATTCGTAAGTGCCAGGGTAATAGATGCCTTGACACTGTTATGCATAGATTTTAACTATGCTATATGAGGCATTCTACATTCTAATTGTTTTACTTTGCTATAGTTGGCCATGACTAATAGTTTCCTTTAGACATGAAAAGTAGGAGTTGAAAATGTCGGCAGTGCTATTAGATGCCAAAAAGCAGCAGCCTGCCTGTGCAACGGTTGTTGTTAGGCACAGATCCGGTGGCACTCGCTCATGAGCGGTCTTTGCCTCAGGCACCTTTGGTAGCGAATCTTTGGCCCTTCGATGTCCTTCCTGGTATGCCCTTATATAGTGCATTTCAAGACTTGCGTGTTGTAGCAGCAACCTGCTCTGCCCAGTGGCTGAATAAACGTACACTCGCCAACTGAAAAAATTTGAAAACATGGATTGACGTTTAAAGACCACCATAAAGAACCACCATGCATTCGCTCATTGTGAACAAGGCACCCGTATAGGGCGCCGAAACATCAATCTGCGTTTTGAATTTTTTCAGTTGGCGAGTGTACGTTTATTCAGCCGTGTTCTTTCCTTGCCAGACGAGTTTTCGTCAAACCCTAGACTTCATTGCTCTGCCGAGTTTACCTTATGGCCATTATTTTAAATAGGGGTGAAGCAAATACTGCATTGAAGTGTGTTCTAGCAAATTTGTGTGTTTACTTTAAAATGTATAAGCAGCCTGAAGAAGAAAACTACTTTTGCTGAGTAGCTGTTGGCATGAGTTGCTTATTGTTGCTTATAGTTGCTAAATGAATGAAACATTGGCAAGATAACTGCAAGGTTATTAATCAGGGTGTCTACCAACCGGAAGAACCGGGAATTCTCAGTGATGTTGAGTAGTCTGGAAAAACTCAGGGAATTTGTGCTTCTATCAGGGAAAATTAGCTGGAAACTTATTGAAAGGTAACGAAAGCCGCGGTAATGCTGGCTCGAGTAACAGACAGGAATCGTAACGAATCATCTTTGATGCCCTGTCGTTGGCTGGAGGAGTTGCCGGTGTACAGTGAACGACTGACTTTTCGGAGGACTTCGTGGTACCACCACGTCTGAAATTTCGGACGCAAGAACCCACGTCGTCCGATTTTCCCGAGTTTTTTGCCGGGACCGCTGGTCTGAAACGGCATTAATCAAAGCCACCACCACTGCCGTTTTGATTACCTCGCCGCCTTGAACCGGCGCTCTTGCACGCAGATCCGCTGGCAGCCATAGCCACCACTGCGACAACGCTATGCCTAGCTGCTTTGACGTTCGCCATTAAACTTCTTGCTGTTGGGTGCAGTGTTTTTTATTGAAAGAATTCGCCGCTGTCAGCAATGGCACCGACTCCATATTTGTGGTCCCCACGATTGGCTTGGAAGCTTGGACAACACGGTGCGTTGCATAATGCCAGTTGCCGAAAGTCAGCTTCGCCTCTGTACAGAAATGTACTTTCTGAAGCATACGCAAAAAGTATTGCGGTGAAAGAAAATGCCATTATGCGCGACCTAATTCACAAGCTCTCGCAAGAGGTTCGCGATCTTAAACAATCCAAGACACCCGCTCCTACACCACCTGCCGAAGCGTCCCACTCCTCTAGCCACGATGCTCCACTGACACCAGCCCCCAAAAAGCGGGCCCTCCAAGAGGAAGCCACGGGCCAAGTGCGCTCAGAGGTTAAGGACATGCTAGTCGCACTTCAAAGCACGATGACCACACTCCAGAACGCAGTCGAAGCCA
Source organism: Dermacentor variabilis (assembly GCF_050947875.1). NCBI lineage: Eukaryota > Metazoa > Arthropoda > Arachnida > Ixodida > Ixodidae > Dermacentor > Dermacentor variabilis. The sequence goes on from NC_134571.1 coordinate 232,817,603, forward strand.
TGCAACATGCCGTTCTCGCTCTGGCACAGCGCGTCACAAACATTGAAACCCACCTATAAGCTCTCCCCATGCCCGCTCCTCCTACCCTCCAAACCCCAGCACTGCCGCTGACGGCATCCCCCAATCACAATAACAGAGATACACTTATCTGGCAGTGGAACTGCCGAGGCTATCTCCGCAAACAGCCAGTCATCCGTCAACACCTTCGTACCGTCACCCGGCAACCGGCCGTCCTCATGATTCAGGAAACCCATATCGATTCGGTCACCCTCCCAGGTTACCAACCTTTCATCCCGCCACATGCTTCTCGCCGCCTCTGCACTTTCGTCCACAAGAGAATCACCGCCATCGAACACAATCTCCACGACCGAAACATCAACACCTTCTCGTTGAACTTATCCCCACCAGGAGACGTAGGGAAAGTATTTTTCTCCTTAACGTGTACAGCCATCCCTCTGCCAAAGTTCGAAGCCGTTTTCTCACACTCTTCAAGAAGGCCCTTAACGTAGCTGTCACCAACCCCCTCGTTATCGGTGAAGACTTCAATCTCCCCCACACGGTATGGGGATATGGCTACTCGACGACGGCGGCTCAAAACCTCTGGAAAGACTCCCAAGACCTCGGCCTCACTTTCATTACAGACCCCACGTTCCCCACACGCCTCGGTAGCTCCACTTCCCGCAACACGACCCCCGACCTGACATTTACCAAGAACGTCACCAACGCCCAATGGAGCAACACACAACATGATCTCGGTAGTGACCATTGCATCATTGCCATACTTATCCCTCGGATAGCTGCAGTTACTGCCAAACCCCGTGAGTTCACTTGGGTTGACTGGGATGCATTTCGCAAGCATCGATCCGCTGACCAGCACGCGGAGCGCATAGCGGACATTGATGCATGGACCCGAAATCTCCACTCCGATACCAATGCAGCCACGCACACCATTACCACCGATGCCCCCGTCGAGCGCATGGACAGTAGACTGGCCCACCTCCTCGCGGCTAAAACATCCATCCTATCCCGCTGGAAAGGGCTACGTCTCAACAGGCGCCTCCGCGCTAAAATAGCCCTCCTTAATAAGGAAATCGAAGCCCATTGCCTCACTCTGAGCCGTCAGCAGTGGACTGAACTGTGCAATACTGCTGACGGACAGATCCATTGTCCCTCTTCTTGGAAGCTTCTCAAACACCTCCTCGATAGTCAAGCCACCCGCTCTTCCCAACAAGATCGCCTCACTAAACTTCTCTATACAGAAAGGAAGAAACGGGGCCACGCCGAAGTATTAGACTACCTCACCAACAAGTATCTCCCCGTGGGCCCAGTGTAATCTCACGGCTCCTACACCGGGGCCCCCAACCCCCCACTGGACGAAGACTTTAGTGTCGCTGAGATCCAAGCCGCCCTGCATAAATTAAACAGCCGTTCTGCCCCTGGGCCCGATGGGGTCACTAACAAAGCCCTCCGTAATCTGGATGATGCCTCTGTCACCCACCTGACAGATTATATCAATGACTGCTGGCGTAATGGTGCCATTCCGCCGGCCTGGAAAACAGCAAAGGTCATCCTTATTCCGAAACCTGGCAAACCTTCTAGCCTCGATCATCTTCGCCCCATCTCACTAACCTCATGTGTGGAAAAGGTTATGGAGCATGCCTTCCTCACGCGAATTAACACCCATCTGGAAGACACTGCAGCGTATCCTCACTCTGTCATTGGCTTCCGGGCCCACCTGTCGACCCAAGACGTCATGCTACAACTTAAGCACCATATACTAGAAGATAGAACACGTACTACTAAAGCTATACTCGGCCTAGACCTCGAAAAAGCATTTGACAGCATAGCCCATTCCACCATTCTTGACCGCATCTCACGCCTTAATATCGGTGCGCGCGCTTATAATTACGTCAGAGACTTTCTGTCTAATCGCACGGCCTTCCTTTCGGTGGGGGATCTCCGCTCCGACGCCCAGACTTTGGGCTGTGCGGGAACTCCCCAGGGCTCCGTTATCTCCCCAATGCTTTTTAATCTTGTCATGATCGATCTTGCCAAGGAGTTGCAGCAAGTGGACGGTGTCACCCACACGATATACGCTGACAATATAACCATCTGGGCCCACAAAGGCAGTGACGGCGAAATAGAAACGGCACTACAATCCGCCATTGAAACAGTCGAGACCTATATCCAAGGCACGGGGCTTCGCTGCTCCCCTGCGAAGTCCGAACTCCTTCTCTACAGGCCTACTCTCCGTGGCCGCCGTCCAAAATACTCCACCGCTAAACGCCATTACGAAGACGTTGCGCTTCATCTCATGGATGGCAGCCCCATACCCCTCGTCACCAATATCCGTGTGCTTGGCTTGCTCATAGAGGCGAACGGAGCGAATGGCATGGCCCTCGCCAAAATCAAGATGAATACAGCCAACACCATGAGACTTTTGAAGCGGGTCTCCAACCGCCGTGGGGGTATGAAAGAGGAGAATCTGCTCCGATTAATCCAGTCATTCGTAATTTGCCACATCACCTACGTTGCTGCGTATCTAAACTGGTACAAGGCTGAACAAACCAAGATCAACATACTTACCGTATTTACACGATTGTAAGTCGACCCCTTTTTTAAAATTTGAAAGTCTGAAGTTGGGGGGTCGACTTACAATCGAAACCAAAACATGGCCCCGCCAAAAAAAAAGCGATACCAACGAGAACTACAACGTAGTTACAATATTATGTTTGCTCTATGGTCCTACCCGTATCTTTTCGCTATCCCGCGTGTTTGTGTGCTTTTCGGAAGGGTTTTTCAACATTTTTGAGTCTTACAGTGCATGCAACACTCATGGGGGGTGTCAATAGTTGATGGAAGCGCCGCTGTTCCCATTTGCGGCGGCACCCTTAGAACGGCGGCGCTTGCGGGGAGTATCGGTAGTTCATGGAAGAGCAGACACCGTTCGCGGGTTTCTCTTTCTCTGTTTAAAGGCATTGGCATTGGTTTGACCAACTTTTTGACGCGCTCCACTTGACTGCCGGCTACGTGCTACTTGTATGCTTCCCCAGTCGTCATGAGTGCTGCAGGCCCACTAATCTTTCGGCACTCGTTCACAGCGGCGTTCAAGAGGGCTGCCATCCTTTATGCCGAAGAAACAAATCACTGCCTGCGGGCCGCAATTTCGATGTTTCTAAACGGGTGGTGCGAGAGTGGCGACTGCAGCGAATCGAAATTTTCACCCTGTGGCGGCAAGTGAGAAATTTCCCACGTGCCGAAGTCTGGACGCTTTCCGGAGCTGTAGGCTAAGCTTGCGACAACGTCGCTGAAATGCGTGATCGGTCCCTGCCAGTGAAGTGTGACGTGGTCATGAAACAAGCCCGGACCTTCGCCTTAATTTTAAGGTTCTGCTCCGCCGTGAGTACGAGTGGCTGGCGGCAGAAGACTGCGAAATTACGCCAACCGGACCTGTCAAAAGAGCCTCCCTGACGGCTGCGTGTGGTTGGGTGCATTTGGCGTGGGCTGCTGTTCTGCAAGATGTCCTGGTGCGGTCGTTTGCCAAATTTGGAATTTCGCTGGACCACGACGCGCTGTGGGACCGCAGCAACGATGACGATGGCAGCACTAGTGAAGACGAGTAGTCCAGTGACCATGTCAGCTACTAATAAATTTTCGTTATCGAATGCGCCCTCGGTTTTTTTTTTTTTTTTCGGTCAAGCGATATGGGGGGGTCGACTTACATTCGAGTCGACTTACAATCGTGTAAATACGGTATACCTGGTGTCTATAAACAAGCCCTCGGCCTCCCCGGTTGCACCAGCACTGACCTCCTCCTTCAACTAGGCGTCCACAACACACGGGACGAGCTCATCGAGGCCCAACGTCGCTCTCAGCTGGAGAGACTCACTCTCACAGCGACGGGTCGCCATATCCTCACCTCGCACGGTGTCACCTACCACCATCAACACGGCCATAAGCACCAGATCCCCTCCACCATACGAGCTTGGATTCACGCCGATCCTATCCCCAGAAACATGCACCCCGAATACAACCACGCACGTCGCACAGCACGTGCCACGGTTCTCACCAAATCCCTTACTCGCCACGACGGTGTGAGTTTCGTCGACGCCGCCGAATATCCCCACGGTACCCGCTTTACAGCCGTCACCACGCGTGAAGGCTCTCTCCACCATGCTATCAGCCTAGTAACCCCACACGCTGAGGAAGCTGAAGAAGTGGCCATTGTGCTAGCCACACTAGACCCAACATGCCATACCATCGTCCCTGACTCCCGCTCCGCCGTTATCAACTATATCAACGGCCGTATTTCACACCAAGCCTTGCGCATCTTACAACAAGCGCCCCGCTCAACCGACCATCAGGTTTCACTCGTCTGGTTCCCGGCTCATGTAGGCACCGTCCACCCGCACCTCCCCAACCTCAACGAGGTTACCCACTCCCTAGCGCGAGGCCTAGTTAACCGCGCGGGAGAAGGGGAGGCTGCCCCCACCGGTAGGGATCGCCTGACACGCTACAATGATCTTGTGAAGTCCTTCTACTTAGAGCGTAGAACCTGCCCCGGCCCACACAACAAACTATCCCGAGCGCAGGCTACAACTTTCCGCCTGCTACAAACCAATACTTACCCCTCGTTACAACTTTATAACAAAATCTACCCAGACATTTACCCCAATCCCATGTGCCATATCTGCAAGACACAGCCAGCCACACTTCCACACATGCTTTGGGACTGTACACACCAATACCCAGACACTAACCCCACGACCCTCTCGTCGAGATGGCACGCTGCCCTGCGTAGCCCTAACCTTGACGACCAACTCTGGGCGACCCAGCAGGCCTGCGAGGCGGCGAAGAGGCAACACCTCGATGTCCCCACGTGGGAGGCCTAGGCCCAGCCACCATCTCTTGCTGGTTTCAATAAAGTTTATTCAGTCAGTCAAGCATAACAAGCGTGTATTGCCACGGGACACAGTATGTATTCCTTAATTATACACATGTGCACCTGGTATCTCCTGTCACAGTACGAGCACCGATATGACTAATGTGTGCACCCACAGGCCTTCAGAGCTTTTTCGAATGTGCCTGCGGCAGTTTGAGTCCTTAAAGGGACACTAAAGAGAAAAATGAATTCTTCTGCATCAGTAAATTACCGTTCTACAACACCAAAAACACCACACTTACATGGATAAGACGTTTGGTAAGCCAGAAAAAGCGCAAGAACGAAATATGCGTGGCGACGCCTACTTAAGTTCCCGCACCTGGGGGCTGTGACATCTTGGATTTTGATGGCATATTCTAGGGCCTACTAATTATATATAGCGGTACAGATTGACTACATTGTGTTCTAAAGGAACCAAATATTAGACATGGCAAGTTTCGGGAACCTTTATTCAGCCAACGCGGCCCAAATGCGAAAACATACTTTGGAGTCCCGAAGTCACGCTGAAGTACCGGCGCTGGGGTTTCGGCGCGAAATTCAAATACTGATATTGGACCTTCATTTTCTCATCTAATAAACAAACTATTTTTTTTGAAATGACTGCCTGCAGGGTTTTCAAACAATGCTTCATTAGTCTAAACTGATTTGTTGTTTCGCTTTAGTGTCCCATTTAAGGGCAGTAAAGACATGCATTCTTTTCCAACTGGCCGATTTCTCTGATGTTTTCTCGGCCCCTAGGGAATTTAAAAAATTGGACGTTGACTGTACAACTGACCAAAAAGATGCCTCATATGGTCCGTGGGGCAAACAAGCGGTGGAAGGAGGACGAGAACGGAAAGGACCTATGCATTGAGGAATGAACGGGAAAGAAAGCGTGCAGCCACCGTTTTGAAGGAGCTTGTGCTCAAAAAACAGTGTTGGCTGATGCCGAAATGCAGGTGTCCCTTATACAAACCAAAATAAGATCTTTAAAGCAGTGAAAGACAACAACAAGGCATCATGCACGGGCTGAGAGTATGTCAGGACAGTTGAGGTTGACTTACAAGCTGTTGAGAGAGAATCCCAATTGTGACGAAGTTCGGGCCTCGTACCACTGAGCTTGCTATCAGTTGATAGAAATAGCTCATATTGAAAATATTTGCTTTATGCATCTCCTTTTTATTTGTATTTGAGAATGTCCGACACTATTTGCAATTTTTTTCGAAGACATTTTATTTCCTGTGCATTTTACTAACCCCTCCCTTCTATTCTCTTTTTGAATAATATAAACTACTACTTAGCATTAAACTGGATCAACTTGTTCTTTTTTTTTTCATTTTTTCACATGTTTACTAGAGAGTAACAGCATCGGGCGACATGGTTTCGCCTGTCTTGACATAAAACATAGTTCTGCGTCATTCAGGGAATATTGCAAAGGCACTCAGGGAAAACCTGGAAAACTCGGGGAATTTGGAAATGTCAACTTGGTAGACACCCTGATTAATGCACATAGTGCAGATGATGTCATGTGCTGTGCGGTATGTGTTGTGTGTGGCGTACTGAGCAGCTGCACTGACAGCAGTTGGTATACCTGGACATGGCCGAGTAAAAGTGGTGCTCCATGTTTGTCTGCTCGTGTCACTCTCCGAGTCTCCGAGACTAAGGGCCGTCTGGCTCAGAAGCCATAGCCCTTAGTCCACAGTACAAAGGCATGCAATCTTCAAGAGAAGGTGCCAACTGCTACCTGCTATTACACATTGAGCTCTACTGGAACAGAGAGTGAAATCTTGCGTCACTGGTGCTTCACCGCAACATTTGGTGTGTGACCGTTTTTTACCTGTCACTATAGAAGTGCCTTTTAAATCTGCTGGCATTTAGTTGTCCAGCTTGATCCTTTCCTCTATTTTGTTTGGTTCTTCATTGAAGGAAAAGGGGTGACGGGAAAGAGATCTCAGTGCAACAGGACATAGCAAAGAGCTGAGGGCTTATCATGCAGTGTCAATAAATATGACAACAAAGTATGATGCAGGAGATGTGGAAAGCCAAGTTAGGGAGTGTGAAAGTAGCAAAGTGCAGAAGACATCGTAGCAGTGGTCATCTCAAGATGAAGTAATGCACACTTTTCACAGCGTAAAATGCAGGATGTGAGGGAAGTCGTAGATGATTTGTCAAAATGTGCACATAGTAGCAGCTGAGAAATTTGCCTACCAACATTGTGGGAGAGCCACCAAAGCCATTGCAATCAATCTCTCACATGTACAATTTACCAACAAGCATAGTCATAGTCATTAAAGCAGTGCAATGACCTGCATTTTTATTTGACAAGGTATTGTGGTTACTGAATCTTGAACAAGATGGCATTTTACTGCAGTGAAGTGCTTAACAGCACTTAAGTGCTCAAGACTGTCTGCCTTCTTGTGCTGAAAAAAAAAGTTTTGCTTTAAAAGTCTTGCTTTTTGGATGATGCAGCTTGCTTTAAGTAACATCTTGTTCTTTATGGCCACTGCGGCAAATGTGAAATTCGCTTCATTATTGCTTGTTTATTTTTTTATTGTGCACAGCTGACAGTGTGAAGTATTCGAAATTGTCAGAAAAATATTCATATTTGCAAATAGTGGCTATTCAATTTATTTTTCAAAAGCATTAGCACATTAGCACACCCCTAATGGGCACTGATACGGGCACATCTTTCTTGTTTGTAATATGCTCTTTCACATAAGCCCCTGGCGGCTCCTGTCGCGATGTGCTGCCAGGGATGCTGCCCAAGCATGGTGCGTGTTCTGGCACTCGCTGTTGCTGCTTGCATTTTGCACTCATTTTGAGCATTAGCTGACACTGATTTGAATCACTGGTGTGCCTGTTTTCTGAGTAGGCAAGCTGTGCCTTTTTCTTTTTTCATTGCTTTGTCCCAGGTACATGTAGCGGTTGCGGTAGGACGTGTCACTGGCTCGTGTTACACTAATGTATCTTAGCTGCTGTGTCGCAGTGACTGGGACGTCATTTGAGCCTGCATGAAAAGTAAAAAAAAAAAAAAACACTGAAAGAGTCTGAAGGGTTGAGAATGAAGTTATACAAAGTCAACATTCTGAAAAACAGCAGAGACCAGGAAAAAGGGAAGACAAGTACTTCGGAGTAATTACTGCATTACTTTCTTGAAAACTGTGCTGTTAGAGACTGGGTGAGCGTAAGATGATTGCACTCATACTTGTAAGTCGTCTTGCACTTGTTAAAGTGCTCGGTTTTCAAGAATGAGATCATACCAACTTGCCCTGCTGTCTATACTTTTTGCCGTATTACTGCTTGCAGGACATTGTTACTGTAATGTTCATTATACTCAACAGCAGCAGCCTGTTCTGTTTTGAGTGCAGGTTTCGGAGATTTACATTTATCAGTCTGGACTGTATTCCGTTGGTACCACCAGCAATGCCAGCCACACCTGTTTGCTGCTCACAGGTGTCTTCTCCTCGTAGTCCTCTGCATGCAGGGGTGCATTCTGTTTTGTTGTGCAGGTGACACCCCACAAGGCTGAGCAGAACCACGTGAATGATGCGGCCCCAGCGCCACCTGGTGGGGGTGGAGAGGAGGCGGGCCCTTCGGGGGCCATCTACTGCTGGCGGTGCCAGAAGGAGATGACCGGCCTCACCACCTTCCTGCCCGAGGAGATGACCTCCAAGGACTACTACTTTGACTCGTACGCCCACTTTGGCATCCACGAGGAGATGCTCAAGGATGAGGTGCGCACGGCCACCTACCGCAACTCCATGTACCACAACAAGCACCTCTTCAAGGGAAAGGTGAGCAAGCAAAGTGACCTCCATTTATTTCCACTATATGGCCATCTTTATGTTTTTCCTGCAACTGTTTTTCTCCGGCTAACAAATGTAAAGGTATAATGAGACACGCCTTCTTCCGTCAGAACTTTTTGGCTGTCGTCGCCGATTCTATGGTGATTATTCTATGGTGAAAAAATTATTAAAATAAAGATGTGAACCAGGCTAAGGCATGCGGCCCTGACGACATTCCTGCCGCTATCATACAGAATTGTGCGGATGCGTTATGCTTTTATTTCGCCTGGTTGTTTCAGAAGTCCCTCAATGAAATTGACATGCCTGATGATTGGAAATTAGCACGAGTCGTGCCCATACATAAGAGTCGGGTGCGTAACTCCGTTCAGAACTACAGGCCCGTTTCCTTAACTAGTATAACCTGCAAAATTATGGAGCATGTAATATACAGTTGCGTTACGGCCCATTTAACTAAACATAATCTGCTAAGCTTCAGCCAACATGGTTTCAGGCGTGGTTTATCTTGCAATACACAGTTGGTATAGTTTATTCATGATTTAGCCTTGGCATTTGGTAAGCAACAAGTTGTGGACTGCGTTTTCTTAGATTTCAGTAAAGCGTTTGATGTAGTTGCACACTGTCTCCTACTCTCCAAATTAAAAGCTTATAACTTGGATGGTAAAATAGTAGCGTGGCATGACGAATATTTGTCATTGCGGAAACAGGCTGTGGTTCTGAACGGTATATCTTCGCAATATGCATCAGTTACGTCAGGAGTTCCCTAAGGCTCAGTGTTGAACTGTTATGCAGCCTTCATTCAGGATGTTTGCCGATGATTGTGTTGCTTATAGAGTTGTAGATGCCATTTCTGATTCACAAATCCTGCAAGTTGACCTAAATACTATAGCAGACTGGTGTGTGCGTTGGGATATGTCATTAAATATATATACAACTGTTCACGTCGCCCTCACAAGAAAACGAGCTAATCATCCGTATAGGTATAGAATTCATGATTCAACTCTAAACATAAGCAAGAAATTTAAATATCTAGGTGTGTTTTTTTACTTCTGACATATGATGGAACAAGCATGTTAACTATATTGGAAATAAGGCATCAATTTTGGGATTCTTGTGGCGCAATTTTAGTCATTTACCGAGTAACTTAAGGACGCAGTTGTATTTCAGTCATGTACGTTCAATACTTGAATATGGATGTGTTTGTTGGGACCCACACACATCTGAGCTTATAAATAAATTAGAAAAAATCCAGAATATGGCAATTAGATTCGTTCTTGGTAACTATAGCCGGCAGCTTAGCATGATAGAAAGCAAACTTAAACTTAATTAAATGGCAAGAGCTGAAGGATCGTAGAAGGCATGTCAGGTTAAAATTTTTCCACGATATTTATTATTCTAAAACAGGTATAAACCGCGATCCAGGCACCACACTACATACCTAAGCGACTTCGCCACTGTTTGAAGGTCAGGGAATTTTCTTGTAGGGGTGACGTAGTCCGTTATTCCTTTTTTGTTAGAGCTGTCCGAGATTGGAACAGTTTGCCATTGAACATTGTATACATCACAGTAAATGATGCTTTTTTTCCATGCATTGAAATAATTTGTTCTTATATTCATTCAAGTCTGTAACCTCCCTGCTGTAATGCCCTGCGGGGCGATGCAGGTAACCAATAAATAAATAAATAAATAAATAAATAAAATTTGTCTAATCAGAAGTGTGCATGAAGTGAATAACGGTGTATGTTCTTGAATGCACGTGAGCTCCTGGTGATTATGCCTGAATTCGTTTATAAAATGAGTCATGTATAACTAGCTGACACGTTCAAGTGGTAGCTCTGATTTCAGCAACCAACAATCGTGCTTACCGTCGTCATTGGTACTGCTGTCAGTGTTGCTTGTATTTCTGTGCACAAGCTTGTGCAGTAAAGTAGGGATGTGCGAATGCTTGAATATCACCGAATCTAATCATATAGTGGATGTTCTAATGTTTAGTATATTTGGTTTAACACCTGGAGTGTTGGTACAAGGCTGATCAGTCAGTCAGCAGCACTGATAGAAATGATCACACGACGTTGACAGAGAGAACGGTGACAAAAGTGGTGCGAATCTTCAAAAACATGTGACGATCGGGCCAATTGGTTACTGCAAGGCATACATGTTCACGCAGTTTGGAGCTTCCTGTCGAAAATGTCGTGGATGCGGCTTTCGCATCGTGAAAAGTGCCTAAAAAATGAAGTTGTTATGAATAATTTTTTAATTACTGTGTAGTTCTCTACCCAATTCTGAAACATCTCCACTGAAAATCTAAATTAAAGGTGCTCTAAAAAGTTTGTTGTATCAGCCAGGGATAGCCGTGGAAAAAAACTGATGTTTTTCGATCCACGAGGGTTGCAATGTGGGCTTGTTGGCAATGCATCTTCAAGGAGAGTACGGTAGCACGATTAAAAACATGGGGACACACAGCACTGCGTGTGTCCCTATGTGTCTTCTTTTGTTCCGTCTTTTAATCGCGCTACCGTACTACCTTTTTCGATCCAGATTATCTTGGTCTTGACAGATCGTACATTTCTCCGTCTTCAAATTTGCTGCTTCAGCTGTCTCCTCCCTAGCAAAACAAGTGCGCAAATATCAAATGCTTGAAGGCCAGTCTGAGGTATCCGATTGGCAGCGTCCAGCACGTGGCTCTGGCGTGCTCTGCGATTTATTTTTGACTTATAATGTAGACTTGATGGGTACCATCGAAAGGCCTGAATAATGGGGATTCCTAAATGCCAGATTCACCAGAAAATAGGTGACTTTATACCACAAGTGGCAAAGAAAGGTGTGCCGTATTCTCCGACTGTTGCTGTCGGGGATCCTGTATACATACCTGCCAACTCTTCCGAATTTTCCGTAAAATGTATGAATTTTGAGCAGTCGTGCGATTTTATGAATCTTGCTTGAAATATTATGGAAAACATTTTATTTGTGAAAAAAAAAACATGCTAATGTAATAAAATTACACCCTGGTACCTTGCGCTGCCACGAGAGGTCAATATGTATGCGTGACATCATCATCAGTAGCCGCAAAGTTGTAGTGACTTCTGTCGTCTACTAGGGGGTTACAAATCCATATCCAAAGCTCAATAGCGCTTCTAGCACCTCCGCAAACCTGCTGCCATGCTGTTGTCTTTGTTTGCGCGGTCGGGCAGGCACGCGGGTTTGGACTTTAGTCAGCTTCAATCACTGCAGTGTTGGCCTTGCCTTTTGTGTGACTAGCTGCAGCGTCGGACGCAGTTGGACTCCAGCCTGTAGTGGCTTCGCAGTGCAATAGCGGGCTCGAAGGCCCAGCAGTACTTCCAAGGGTTTTCGAAATCGTACACTGCAGAATTTCCATGCTTCGTGCTGTCGAAGAAAGGGGAGAAGTTCGGATTCTGCACCACGTGTGCCTGTAATGTCAACAACTCGCATGGCGGCAAGTCTGACATTAAGGTCCATATCACTTCGAAAAAACATCGGGGATGCGTGCGAGCTGCGGACAGCCAGCCAAGCCTAGCAAGTTTTGTATGCAGCGACGACGACTTCAGTATGATTTGTGCAGAATGCCTTTTCATAGCGTTTTTTGTTCAAAGGGGACACGGGTCTTAAAGACCAAAAAATCACGAAAAAGATTGAGATTTTGGAAGTGTTATTTTCGACATCAACTATTTTTTTACCTATCTGCCAAGTTTCTCGTTTCTAGAATCGGTATTTTAAGTGAAATAGTAATTTGCGCAATGAGTTCCGGCTGAATTCCAGCCAAAATGAACCCCAAAACAGCCCTTCCTTCCCATCGCACAGCTGCCGTTTCACGCTGCCTATCACCGCTACTCGGTCTCGTTTGAAAGAGCCGCCTTCCTGCTTACGTTTCCCGCCACCACCATTCAGTTTCGCCTATTGGATGGTGCACAATAAATCAATAAAGAAAAGCACATTTGTTTTCAATTGGCTGAACGAGCCCACGTGAGAGACCGCACCACCCGATTGGCGGAGCTGGCTGGTGTCATCTGCTAAGTGAGCTGGCCCGCGCGCTGTCGTCGTGCTGAGACGCCATTTTGAAAAACTGCGTGCAGGGACTGAGAAACGCAACAATGCCCGGGCCAGCGAGAAAGTTTCATACGCTGAACAAATTGGGCAAAAAGCGGAAGAAATCTATGGTTGCTAATTTTAAAGGTCGTTGCACTTCCCCAAGATGCAGCGAGAGTGATGAAGAGGCTACATCGACTGGACAAGGCATCGAACTTGACAACGGTGTGGGTACAGCGTGTGCACCAGCTTGTGAAGCCGACAGTGGCCACATCCGCTGTGACACGGTGGTGCTACAGCCTTCCGATGTGGAGCAGAACAGGATTCGAACCGAGGAAAAACTCCAGGAACTCAACGTCAATGGCAGCGACGAAGCGGAAATCATATTGTTTTAACCGAGGCAGCGGCGTGGTCGACAGTGCGCTTGACAAGATGGCATTCACGATCGTCAATTTGGATCTGCAAAACTAGCTTTTGAGGTTTGCAAAGTGCACAATGTGTGTTAGCGGCAACGTTGAGTTCAAGAAAGGTGAGCGCGAATATGGCCTTGCTGTGAAACTTGCGCTCTCGTGTCCCAACTGCGGAGACATCACGTCCGCGTGGACCTCGCCACGTGTAAGCGGCAATCAGACGGTGAACCCGTTTGTTGTAAATATTTTCGCAGTGCATGCTATGCAGTGCACTGGGAACCAGCAGACAGCACTTAATGATATTTTTTTCGGTGATGAACATTTTGAACCGTGGTCTCCACAACAAGACGTGGCAGAACTATGTGAAGAAAAAAAATGACCCCTGCAGCAATTCGTGCGGTCGAAGAAGTGATGACCGAAAGTGCACAGTCGGTTCAGCAACTATACAGTGTGCTGAACATGGGGAACGCTTAGAACATCGCCGTATCTTTTGATGGTTCGTGGATGACATGTGGACACTCATCCCATATAGGGGTAGGTGCAGTTGTCGAGCTTTTCTCGGGGCTCGTGCTGGACTATGTTGCTTTAAGCAATTTTTGTGCTGACTGCGAGCGGGGACCAAAGAAGGATGACCCAATGTACACAGCCTGCAGGGCTAGCCATTTAGGCCAAAAGAAAAGCTGGAGAAATGGGGGTGCAAGCTGGCCTTCCACTTTTCGAGAGGCCCCTGAAGACAAATGGCCTTCGCTACACGACAGTGTTATCTGATGGCGACAGCCGCACTTTTCTTAAGAGGCTGATGTCTACTGTTACATAAAAATTGAGAAAGAAGAGTGTGTTAACCACGTGCAAAAGCATATGGGCACATCTCTGCGCAACTTGATCACGATACACAAGGGGACAGAGAACCTTGCTGGCAGAGGAAGGCTCACAGGTGACCTCACAACAAAGTTGAGCTCTTACTATGGTTGGGCGCTGAAATCACACAAAGGAGCTGTAGAGGCAACTCAAAAGGCTGTGATGGTGACATATTACCACATTACTTCTAATGATAAAGTCGCCAGTCACAGTCTGTGCCCAACAGGCCCAGATTCTTGGTGCCGGCAGAATGCAGCAGTAGCCTGAGGCGAGCCTACTCCCAAACACTGGTATAACTTGCCACCTTATGTGTGCAAAGCATTGCTCCAAATTTATGAGTGCCTCTCAGAAAGGAAGCTTCTTGAGCGGTGCCGGAGAAGTAAAACTCTGAACAACAATGAGAGTTTACATTCCATAATCTGGTCACTTGCACCAAAGCAACACCATGCATCACCATTCACTGTAGAAGCTGCTGTGGCAGAGGCCGTGATGCAATTTAACGCAGGCAATAGGAGGACATTGGCAGCAATCCTGAACGAGCTCAGCCTGAATCCCAGCCCAATTAGCAACAAACGGATGGCTGGGAAGGACAAACGCAGAGAAAAAGAATGTGCTCGGAGTCATTCCTTGGCCGACAGTGTTCCAGGGGCACTGAAGAGACATTTAAAAAGCAGCAGGCTATTAGACTACATTCCTGGTGGTTATTAGGAATGTACGTGTGTAAATATGTGCGAAACATCTGTTACTTTTCATTAAATGTTGTGCTGTTTGTATTTTGCATTTTTCTCAAAAGAAATTTTTGGCTCCATGCAATATTGAGGCCTCGATATCTCAACACCTAGAACAGTTAGAAATGAAATTCTTTTTGCAGAATGAAGTCTAACGTGTACTCTATGAAAGATAGCAAGCGGATCTCTTGCCTTTCATTTCAGAATTGTTTGCTACATTTTGTGCCACATGGTTGCCACATTTTGTGGGCTTACATTCAATGGGCTGTAAAGTATCTATTAATGGTCACATCAAAAAAGCGTTTGCTATACAGTAGAACCCTGCTGTTACGTTCCTCACTGCTGCGTTTTCCCGGCTGCTACGTCGTTTTCATCCGGTCCCGGCATAGCTTCCATAGGATCCAATGTATAAGGAACCCCGCTGTTACATAGTAGCTGTGAAAACGTTCCCGCATGATGCGTCGCAACCCAAACCCGCCTGGGCTAAGGTAGGCAACGCGCTCCAACCGCCATTTTGGCTTTTGACGAGTTTTGACCGGGCATGGCCGGGCTTGGCTATGGAACTGGCTGCAAGAAGCTGCACGCCAGTTCGAGAGGCCGCCACTAGGTGGCCATTCGTGAAAAATGCTCTCACTATCGTCACTGTGATTACGGTCGCCGCATGGTTTGTTGGACGGGTCAACCCACGGAGGAAGGAAACTCAGGAGAAGCCCTGACGTCGGAAGTTGGCGTTGCTCCGCCTATCTGACCAGCTCTCCTCTCTTGTTTACATTTTCGCGAAACCACGCCGCGCTGCGCGCAACCGGGCTGCTCGGGTGCGCGCGCTGTGCAGCAATACTAAACAATCGTTAGCACGTTAGCATGATTACGCCAAAGAGGGCAAAATTTCCCGCGGATATTCCTTCGTCTGTTGTCATTGCCGTGGCGCGGTGACGACGAGGAGCACGAGCCGCATGATGTCGGGGAGTTGCCAAATCCTAGATTTGGAGAAGCCGTCGCGGCTCTGGACCTCCTCCGCAGGTACGCCGCACCTCACAGCGACGCTGACAGCAATGCGGCCTTCCAGGCTATTGAGAAACGTGTGGTGATTTCTAGCGAGCGAAAGAAACGGCAAGCCACCATTCTAGACTTTCTAAGTTTCTAAGAAGTTCTAAGTGCACTCTGTGGAAATAAATTGTCTATAGTTGAAGCTGCACTTTTTTCATTCATTTTTGGAGCTTTCCTCACTGTTGCGTTTTCCCGGCAGTTACGTTTTTTTTCCTCGGTCCGCTGAAAAATGTATGAACGGGGTTCCACTGTACTTCAATCGTTACTCCTTATGCTATCTAACCATGCCTCACAAATATTCTTTGTGTCAGTTATATTTAATTGATGCCACAAACAAAGGGAATTAAATGTTAGTTACCTTAAGAAATAATTGAGCTACACCAAAACTAAGTACATATTTGAAATCAGTGCAAAAATATCAATGAGACTGCCTAGTTTGATAAGTATGGGTGGGAAAATAAAGATTATTTATATAGCAGTGTCCCCCCTTAGCACAACATCCCGCTGAGTGTTAGTGATCATGCTGGGCCGTTTTTCCGAAAGATGTTCCCCAAGTATGAAGAAGCGAAGAAGCCTGTGCACGAACAAAGACGATGTCAATTGTTTGGGAAATGGCCGCCAGCGCGGAGACACCTTTGCTGGATGCCCTAAAACCGCAAGTATTTTCGATCGCTGTGGATGGCAGTAACAATAGGGATATGCAGCTTTACCCTATTGCTGCGACATATTGTTAAAGAAAAGAGTAGAGTCGAAAACCGCCTTCTTTGCGTCGGGACAATCCAAGCGGAAGCGATGGGCCACAAGATCGCAAATCTGGTTCCGGATGAGCTGAAGTCTCGGAATTTGCCTGTTGGAAACCTGTTGGCTATGTGTTCGGACAATGCCAATGTCATGATTGGCAAGAAAAAGTGTTTCTACTGTATTGAGAGAGGCTCAACCAGGTTTGATAGGGGTTGGTTGCCCGTGCCATCTCATCAACTTGGCCTCCCAAAAAGGGGCGTCATGTCTTCCTGCAAAGGTTAATGAGGCTTTAATTTACATTTTTTCCCCTATAGAAAAGCTCGAAACGAAAAGATTGACTTAAAGAGGTCCAAGAAATGCATGACGCCGAGGTCAGAGAGATGTTGAAGCATTCGCCGACACGTTAACTGTCGTTGTGAATGGGTTTGAAGAGGCTGCTCGACCAGTGGAAACCACTACTCAGCTTTTTTTTTTACCTGATACAAAGCAGTGTAACAAGCAGAGCTCGTTTTTGGAGTCATGCCAAATTCCAAAGACTCCCTCACAAACCCCCAAGAACCCTGCACTGACCCCAAAGTCTGCTACACATCTTCACAACACTGCTGCAGGCCTCTGTGAAGAAAGGCACCGACGGCGATGAACTCTCGCTAAAGAGGGAAGGAGCTCATTCTGGGGGGACGCGGGTCTTGAAACGGCGAAAAATCGCAAAAAAGTCGATTTTCAGAAAAGTGCATTTTCGCTACGTTTATACATTCAAGGATCCCTCCGCGAAATCTAGAAGCTAAATTTAATCGGAAAATAATAAAAAATTGCGCTTAAAGGGGCCAGGGTGAACGCGAAATCAGCAAAGTCTGGTCAAAAATCTTTAAACTTCGCGCTGTCGCCATTTGCGAACGCGGGGGCCGATGGCCGCCATCTTGCGCTTGTTTTGAAGCTGTTTTCTTTGTGCGCATTTTGCGCCAGTTCAAAATGGCGTCGGTAAAGGGAAACCGACGCTATCGCGTCATTTCTGAAGGATGCGTCCGTGCCGCCGATTGGCCAAAGCGCGCACACCCCCCGCGCGACTCGCTCCTATTGGTCCGGTGCTCTTCAGCGTGCGCTCGACCGCTCTCGCGTTTCGCTACGTTTGTTTATCTCTGGTTTCATCGCGCCGCTGTCCACGTTTGTTCAGCCACTTGCTTCGCGACGACGTTTGATAAGGTGCTCATTTCACTGCCCGGATGGCTGGAAAAGATCGTCGTCTCAAGGCTACTATGCGTCAAGCGGCTGTGGAATGCGCGACAGAAGGCGGCTAGGCCTGTCATACTCGCTGAGTTGCCGGTTGCTGGTCTGCCTGGACATTCTACCCGATCGAGTTCCGAGCTGCAAACCGGCACGTCTAGCGTCAACACTTCGTCCGCCCACGCCACGAGTGTTGGCACAGATCGTGCAGGCACCGTTTCCTTCACGACTGAAGAAAGTAGCGAGCGCCGGAAAACGTGCCTGGCGTCGCAGTCTGCAATGGAACGAAAGTTCACGCTGCTGGGTGTCGACACGAGAGAGGACGTCAACGACAGCGGAACTGAATGTGCAATCGTGGATTTATCCGTCGTACGAGAGTTCGTTGGACTCGTGCTGTGTCCCGGGTGCGGCTAGAAAGTGGTGATGCTTTCAAGGACCCCGCCAAGGAGTACGGGCGCTCAGCAATGTTCTGACAATGTTCTGTCGTCACAATGCTGCGAGAGCAAAGGGAGAGCCTGAACCTAGGCACCACTACAACTTGCCAGAACATGTGGCAGAAGCAATGCTCCCTGTATATACGCGGCTATCTGAAAAAACCCTGCTCCAACGATACCAGCGAGGCAAGACACAGAATTCGAATGAGAGCCTTCACTTGGTGATTTGGAGTGTCTCAGAGGTACAGCATGCATCTCTCTTTGCCGTGCAAGCTGCTGTTGGGGAAGTTGTCCTACGCTTCAACACTGGGAACCTGATTGCGTCCACTGCAATTCTACAGCAGCTACACATGAATATTCCTGGCACTGCATCTCAGCGAGCAAAGGAGAAAGACTGCCATCGAAGTGCTAACTCCAGCAAGAAGCGAGAAGCCTCTTTGAGCGCAAGGAAGCTGGCCAAAAAGCGGCATAAAGATAGGATGCATCCAGATTATGCCCCTGGTGAATTTCCTTGAGATTTTATTGGTATGTTCTCAATAAAGATGTTGCAGAATGTTTTTCCTTGATTTCCCAAACAACAATTCTGACAGACTTCCAATTTTGGAGGTAAAATAGCTTCTGTCCTATTTGAGCTATCAGCATAATTTTTTTTTTTGCCAGAAAGAGAAATGTATGCAGTAAGCAATATCCACCTTTTCAAAGCAGTACTCTTCTCAAAAAGTTTTTGAAATGGGTCACATGCTTGACATGTCAAGATGGCGTTTTTTTCTCACAACTTTGATGAGCTCTAACTCTTGCTCAGATTAGCCTAGAACATTAATTAATACCTTATGGCACTTTGAAGAGTGAGGCGTGCGGTGGGTGTGTGCTCCTTCCTTGGCCAATCAGGGACATGGATGCATCCTTCAGAAATGACACAATAGTGTCTGTTTCCCTTCACCGATGCAATTTTGAACTGGTGCAAAATGTGCACCAAGAAAACAGCTTCCAAAACAAGCCCAAGATGGCGGCCGCTAGCCACCACATTTGGAAATGGCGACGGTGTGGCGCTCAATCATTTTTGGACAATTTTTGCTAATTTCGCATCCACCCTAGGCCGCATGAGCTCGATTTCTTATATTTCGATTAAATTTACCTTCTAGATTTCACAGAGGGATTCTTGAATGTACAAATGTAGAGAAAATGCACTTTTCCGAAAATAGCATTTTTTGTTATTTTTTTGCCATTTCAAAACCCGCGCCTCCCTTTGATAGCCTGGGAACAACATTGACGAGAGATTTTATTGGCAAATCAGTTCCTGGCGGAATCCTGCAAGCTGGAAGAAGGTTCTTGGCAGGAGTAATTGTCATCCACCTGAATGTAACACAACTACAAAGGAAACCCATATTGGTTTCTCTGAAATCAAGTTTCGCAGTTAAGGAAAAATTTGTCCTGGTTTGGGATTTGAACCCAGGACCAATGCATTTCTGGACTGTTCGCTGTACCATCTGAGCTGATCAGGAGGATCACAGCGTGAGGGCGAATTAATCGACAGCTCGAAGGACTGGGGCACTGAATATTTCTGAAACCATTTCTGCAGAATACTGCCAGATGGAGGAATGTTTATGAAAGGAAAAATGGTCATCCACTTGAATGTAGCACGAAACTAGAAAAGGGACCCATATGGGTTTCTCTGGAAGAAAGCGGTGCAGTCGAGGAAAAAATTCACGCTAGTCTGGGATTCAGGGCAAATAGCATTCGCAAGCCTAATCTGGGCTTAACTGAGGCCCGGGTCTGACCCAAGCATGAAGCTCCTATGCCCGAACCCAGCCCGGGCTTCAGTAGACAACTACTTACCCGGTCCGCCGTGCTTTCAGGCCAGCCCAGTTCGTTGCAGTGCTCCGCTCTGTGGCGCATGCAATATGTGGCACTGTGTGGGTCTCAATATTCGAAAAATATAATATTAGGTATTCAATTCGTGAATCACATTATTCGAATGTTCACTATTCGATTCACTTTGGTGATATCCGAGTATTCGCACACCCTGAAACTATATGGTATTTTCAAGCCTGTTTATTTATTTATTTATTTATTCAGGTACCTACAGCGCCCATTGAGGGCATTTCTGTAGGGGGGATACAGTTGCAAAACATACATCGTCATGCAGATGACACTGTGTAAATAACAGCAAACAATAAAAATACAACGCATTCCAATACTGAGCAAACTGATAACAAAAGAACCATGAAAGCAAAAAACACGTAAATATTGTCATATGAACAAGCCTATACAAAAAATTCGAAAACTCACAGCAACACACGCACGCACGCACGCGCACACACACACACACACGCGCGCACACACACACACACAAATTAATTCAACAAAAGGCCTGACAGAGCATATTCAAAAGAAGATTGCGAGGCGAAGACAACTTCTACTGGCAATTTATTCCAGTCATGCACTTTTTTTGGAAAAAATGAGTTTTTAAAGACATTTATACAGCACTGGTATTCTTGAACCTTTAAAGAATGATCTAAACGGGCGGATATATAGCTGGGAGCTTTCACGTATGAATCTTTAGACAAACCTGTTGCGCCTATAAAGATATTGTAAAATAGCTTAAGTCTAAGGTATTTGCATCTGTCTTGCAATAGAGGCCAGCCCAAATTTTTACACATCTTAGAGGAGCTTTTGGTGAAATCATAGTTTGCATACACAAACCTTGCTGCTCGTTTTTGAATTCGTTTAAGTTCGCTAATAAGTGTTTTTGTTTCAGAGTCCCAAGTTGCACAACCATATTGTAAGATGGGACGCTCAAGTAGCGTGTCTCCTTCAAATCGGCAGGTGCCTGCTTGAAATTGCGTTTTAAAAAGTTTAAAGGGACCCTGAAACGATTTTGACGATCTTCTACAAACGTACTGAGTCGTTAGAGTAGGTCCTTCTGATCATTAATTGACACATCTAAGTGCTCCGCGTAAAGCGTGTAATTTATTATAAGGTTATAAAAATGCACATCGCTGCCGATCGCAGCACACTGCTTGGCGGAATTTTAAGCCGCCCCTACCCATATTACGGAAATCACCCATATGACGTCAGTAGGGCGAGCTGTCCGATTGGCTGACCAGGGCGCGTTATCGATAATTTTTCCAACTTTATGGTAAACAAATGATCTTCGTAATACTTGGAATGTTAGTTCATTTGTTTTTATAAAAAGAAAGTAAAATAAAGAGAATCCACAAGAACAATTTTTCGGTACGCTTAAGCACTTCCGGCACACAGCAAGTGTCGTCTGCTTGTGTTACAACGTACTCCATTTTGACGAGAACTCCGCGGTCAGAGTCGGTCTCAGTCTTTTCGTGAGCACTATGATACGACTTTGTTGCCTTGTGGACTGCAAACGTAGCGACTGCCAATATGTCAAGCTGCGACATCGTGTGCGTCTGCAAGACAGCAAACAAGCGAACTGGCTGCTGCGCATCGGACTGCCGCTATCCCATCGGCGCCAGGATTTGCGCGTTTGTGTCCGTCGCTTTATACCGGAAGATCACTAATGCAAGAGCGTTTCGCGAGTCCGGTATTAGGGCAAACGCAAGCACGAGGGGACAGGGTCTGGCCGCTTGACTTTGCCGTAACGGGATGAGCCATGAGATGAGCAGAAGGGCAAATGTGAATGGTCTGCACGGTGCAGCCACCTGGCGGCACAGAGCTCAACCATACACAGTAGCAGCAAGGAAGTGTATTCTTCTTTGCTGCTGGTGTGTATTTGTCGCAGGAGTGTAATCATCAACACGTTGTTTTTATAAATCTTTAAAATGTTTTACACTTGGTTAGAGCAAATTAGCGCTTTGTTTGGCTGGTTAAGCGCTGCGCCAACAAGTGTCTCGACCGTGCAGACCGATCAGGCCGCTCACGTACGTCTACGCTAAAGTTCCTTCATCAGATTAAGTTTATGCCTACAGTCGTGTGCCGAAATGACCAGCTTGCCTGTGGTTACCGGAATACCAGACACGTTTGGCGCTACGACAGAATGCTCGCAACGCACGCTGCTTTGATAGCTCTCGGTCGACGGCCAAGCGGCTAGCGGAGAGGTCTCGCGCGGGCGGGCTCCAAAACAACCGGAAGTGGACGATGTGACGTCGCATCGTGACGCCGTACCAGTGAAGGCGGAGCTTAGCCCCGCTCGCTCGGCGAACGAGTTAAGGAGGAAAAGCATAACTATGGAGGAGGGTAACTTCTAATTGCTTGTAACTCCATTAATACGTAACGCTTCACCTTAATTGTGGTGCGAATGTTCTACTTAAGCTGTACCCTACGCGTCTACAACATTTTTCTGAACCGTTTCAGGGGCCCTTTAACACACGGCTAGCTTTGGCAGCAGTATGGTTTACGCAGTTGTTCCAAGAAAGGTTGTTTGCGAAGATAACACCCAAGTACTTGTAATTCTTAACAAATGATAAGTTTCTGTCGCCTAAAGAGTACTGGGTAGGTAAGGGATGCTTTTTATTTGTAAATTGCAGAACTTTACATTTTGAAAAATTTAATGTCATGTTCCATGTTTTGCACCATGCCAAGACAGTCGAGGTCACTTTGCAATTCATAGGAGTCACTTACACATGTGACATCACGGTAAATGCAACAATCTGACGCATACAATCTGACCCGACTAGAAACCCGGTCAACTATATCATTGATAAATATTAAAAAAGAAAAGGGCCCAAAACTGATCCCTGGGGAACACCCAATAAGACTGCAATATCAGATGAACTTGTGCCTTCAAGAATAACGCGTTACTTTCTACCGACAGAGCCATTTCAGCAGGGTGGGTGGTACTTGAGGGTAGACAGTTTCAGTAATAATAAATTATGTGCGGCAGAATCAAAAGTTTAAGGTAGCAACTTTTGGGGGTGGTCGGACTCGCGTGTTTTCTTCAGCAGCTTCTTTTTGTTGGGAAAGCACAGAAACCCAACAAACTAGCACATGCAAAAGCAGCAGGGTGACCGACTGTGTGTGGATTCTTGCACCTCTTCACAGGTGGTGCTGGACGTGGGCTGTGGCACTGGCATCCTGAGCATGTTTGCAGCCAAAGCAGGTGCGGCCAAGGTCATTGGGGTGAGTCACACCTGTAGCAAAGTTGAAGAAAGCAATAAATAGAGGAAAGTGAACTCTAAAAGAAAAAAATAAATACTTGGAAGGTATTGTTTCTTGGATACTGAATGCATATGCAATTAAAGACCAACTGCAACGAAATTTCACTTCGTCTAAATTGGCTATAAGTGCATAGTATATACTGTCACTGTAATCTTGGCAAAGCCGCAGGGCTGGTACTGCATTTACTTGAATCTAGGCCAGCCTCGAATCTAAGGCGATCCCCAAAAGTTCGAAGCCAGAAAAAAAAAAAAAAGAAAAAATTACCTGGACTGTACGCCGAACAAAAAGCGAGGACAGCGTTCACAAAATGAAAACAGCATGCATTGAATAATGAACATGCCGAGCTAATTCAACGTCATCATCGCTGCTAGCCTTATTGCTGTATTCCTTATCGCTGTCTTCAAACAGCGCATTACAGTTAAGGGGGGACACGGGTCTTAAAAGGCCGAAAATTGCGAAAAAATAGACTTTTTGAAGCTGAGATTTTCGGAATCTAGAACCATTTTTGCACTAATTTGCGAAGTTTCTAGCTTCACTTATCATTATTTTCGCCGCAAATTCAATTTGTAACATGCCTGTGAGGTGAATCTGAGTGCAAATTTAAGCAAAAATGGCACTTTTTCCGCGTTGAATGGTGGCAGTCGCATACAGGTTATCATGGCCGTCTTGGTCTTGTTTGAAAGAGCCGCCCTTCACCTTCGATTTCTCGCCGTCGCTGGCTGTCCTTGCTCATTGGCTTTCTTGAAAAAAAAAAACGCCTCATCGAGATGTACCAACGCTCGATTGTATTGGCTGCTCGGCGCACGTGACAGTCTAGGCACCTGATTGGCCTAGCAGCCTTCCCGTCGTCTGCTTGGTGTTGTTGACTGACTGCAGCTGTGGTTCGGCTAATCAAGAAGTTCAGCACCAAGAACAAATTTGGGAGGCGAGTGAGGCGATCGCTATCGGAGAACTTCAAGAAGCGTCTCACAACGACTTGGGACGAGGATGACGACTTCGCTGTGATCGGCAGTGCAGACGCTGAAGCGGTTGTCGCTGCCGCCACGGTAGGCCTAACGGACGCTAGATCTACGGGCTCGTCAGCTGCCAACAGCATCGCGGAGAGCGGCCATGTGCGTCTTGACGCGCAGATTTTGCTGCCACAATAGTTAGAGGATGAGAAGGAGGAAGCAGAAGGGAAACTTTGGGAAAAGTCCTCCATCGCGGCGACAGAGCGGAAGCGAAATCTTGTCGCTAAATGCGCCGATGCCGTGGTTCCCTCCTCCCTGACGAAACGGCCTTCACCATCGTGCACTTGCAGGCGGTGAACGCAAAGGGCAGTGGTGCCCTTTGCGGTATGCAAAGGGCAGTGATGGGCCACTTACCACCACATCACATCAAATGATAAAGTGGCCAACCACACCTTTTGCCCAACGGGGTCTGACTCGTGTCGGCAGAATGCTGCAAATGCTAAGGGCGAGCCTGCACCAAAGCACCCCTGCAGCTTGCCTCCTCATGTCTCATCATCATCATCATCATCAGCCTGGTTACGCCCACTGCAGGGCAAAGGCCTCTCCCATACTTCTCCAACAACCCTGGTCATGTACTAATTGTGGCCATGCCATGCCTGCAAACTTCTTAATCTCATCCGCCCACCTAACTTTCTGCCGCCCCCTGCTACGCTTCCCTTCCCTTGGGATTCAGTCCGTAACCCTTAATGACCATCGGTTATCTTCCCTCCTCATTACATGTCCTGCCCATGCCCATTTCTTTTTCTTGATTTCAACTAAGATGTCATTAACTCGCGTAGTTCCCTCACCCAATCTGCTCTTATCCCTTAACGTTACACCTATCATTCTTCTTTCCATCTCGTTGCGTCGTGCTCAATTTGAGTAGAACCCTTTTCGTAAGCCTCCAGGTTTCTGCCCCGTAGGTGAGTACTGGTAAGACAGCTGTTACAGTAAAACCTCGTTAAACCGTACCCGCTTAAACAGTGGTTTCGTTTTAAAAGTAGTAAAGTCAAATCCCCGACTAAGCGACCATTGAACATAATGTGTTTCGTATCCGCATAAACCGTACCAGCTTACTGCGTACGCATCGGTTAAAACGTAGCGTTCGAACTTTTCGTCGCGCAAACACGGCGCTGCGCCGTCTCCATCGGGCGGCCCGGCAGAACAACACGCCTCAGAGATCGGAACAACGGCCTCCAAGCGCCCTGTGCGTTTGCGCGTGAAGCCACATCAACATCAACATCATTATGACGCGGTGCCAGAGAGCGTTATGGCATCGTGCAAGCGAGGACTCGCGCCGTTCCGAAGCTTGGATAAAAAAAACGCTGGGTGCTCAGCATAGAAGAAAAATTAAACATCGTCCGTGCTATCGAACGTGACACGAAGAAGTCGGTGCTGACACGCAACAGGGATCTGCTGTTGACTACAGTGTGTGGCATTTAAAATGCGAAGAAGTTGCTCGGCAGCGCTGCTGCGACCGCGAAGATATGTCGGCTACGAGGTTCGGCTTTTCGCCATCGTTGCCTCTGTTGTTGCCGAAGTGTCGACTAGCGACAGTGACGAGGACGACACGGAAAGGGATAGCACGGGCGATTCAGGCCCGACAGTCGCATAAGCTGCGCGTTGCGTCAGCCTCATGAATGCAATCGTCGCGGTGACAATAGGGGCGCGATAACGTAACTCTATTCCAAATGAAAATTATTCCAAACTCCGGCACCGGTAATGAAAAAGGCGCCCCCGGGACTTCTGCAGCACTACTGCGCACATGCACGGTGAATACGTAACGCCAACGAGGAATCTTCCATGCGAGTGTTTGCCGAGAAGAGGGGGCTGGCTGAAAAGCTGGCACGCAGCTTCAGTAAGTTTGAGGCCGCTGTCGTCGGCGTGCTAGGCCGCCGCGGCATCAAACGAAAATAACGCTTTTGTCGCGCGAAGTGAATAAATACTGCATGTTTTTTCCCCTTTCATCGCACTCTCTCTGAGTTCCGTTTTCGACAGGCAAGTGGGCGATCTCATGCTATTCGGTTAAACAGTACTACCGTTTAGTACGTACCTTTCCCGAGCTCCGGCCAACTACGGTTTAACGAGGTTTCACTGTCTATACTTTTCTCTTGAGGGATAATGGCAACCTGCTGTTCATGATCTGAGAATGCCTGCCATACGCACCCCAGCCCATTCTTATTCTTCTGATTATTTCCATCTCATGATCCGGATCCGCCGTCACTACCTGCCCTAAGTAGATGTATTCCCTTAAGACTTCCAGTGCCTCGCTGACTATTGTAAATTGCTGTTCTCTTCCGAGACTGTTAAGCATTACTTTAGTTTTCTGCAGATTAAATTTTAGACCCACTCTTCTGCTTTGCCTCTCCAGGTCAGTGAGCATGCATTGCAATTGGTCCCCTGAGTTACTAAGCAAGGCAATATCATCAGCGAATTGCAAGTTACTAAGGTATTCTCCATTAACTTTTATCCCCAATTCTTCCCAATCCAGGTCTCTGAATACCTCCTGTAAACACGCTGTGAATAGCATTGGAGATATC
Organism: Dermacentor variabilis; assembly: GCF_050947875.1. NCBI lineage: Eukaryota > Metazoa > Arthropoda > Arachnida > Ixodida > Ixodidae > Dermacentor > Dermacentor variabilis. The sequence goes on from NC_134571.1 coordinate 232,844,469, forward strand.
GTATCTCCCTGCCTGACGCCTTTCTTTATTGGGATTTTGTTGCTTGCTTTATGGAGGACTACGGTGGCTGTGGAGCCGCTATAGATATCTTTCAGTATTTTTACATACGGCTCGTCTACACCCTGATTCCGTAATGCCTCTATGACTGCTGAGGTTTCGACAGAATCGAACGCTTTCTCGTAATCAATGAAAGCTATATATAAGGGTTGGTTATATTCTGCACATTTCTCTATCACCTGATTGATAGTGTGAATATGATCTATTGTTGAGTAGCCTTTACGGAATCCTGCCTGGTCCTTTGCTTGACAGAAGTCTAAGGTGTTCCTGATTCTATTTGCGATTACCTTAGTAAATAGTTTGTAGGCAACGGACAGTAAGCTGATCGGTCTATAATTTTTCAAGTCTTTGGCGTCCCCTTTCTTATAGATTAGGATTATGTTAGCGTTCTTCCAAGATCCCGGTACGCTCGAGGTCGTGAGGCATTGCGTATACAGGGTGGCCAGTTTCTCTAGAACAATCTGTCCACCATCCTTCAACAAATCTGTTGTTACCTGATCCTCCCCAGCTGCTTTCCCCTTTGCATATCTCCCAAGGCTTTCTTTACTTCTTCTGTCGATACCTTTGTGATTTCGAATTCCTCTGGACTAATTTCTCTTCCATTATCGTCGAGGGTGCCACTTGTACTGTATAAATCTCTATAGAAATCCTCAGCCACTTGAACTATCTCATCCATATTAGTAATGATATTGCCGGCTTTGTCTCTTAACGCATACATCTGATTCTTGCCAATTCCTAGTTTCTTCTTCACTGTTTTTAGGCTTCCTCCGTTCCTGAGAGCATGTTCAATTCTATCCATATTATACTTCCGTATGTCAGCTGTCTTACGCTTGTTGATTAACTTCGAAAGTTCTGTCAGTTCTATTCTAGCTGTAGGGTTAGATGCTTTCATACATTGGCGTTTCTTGATCAGATCTTTCGTCTCCTGCGATAGTTTGCTGGTATCGTGCCTAACGGAGTTACCACCGACTTCCATTGCACACTCCTTAATGATGCCTACAAGATTGTCGTTCATTGCTTCAACACTAAGGTCCTCTTCCGGAGTTAAAGCCGAATACCTATTCTGTAGCTTGATCTGGAATTCCTCTATTTTCCCTCTTACCGCTAACTCACTAATCGGCTTCTTATGTACCAGTTTCTTCCATTCCCTCCTCAGGTCTTGGCTAATTCGAGTTCTTTCCATCCTGTGGTCACTGCAGCGCACCTTGCCGAGCACGTCCACATCTTGTATGATGCCAGGGTTAGCGCAGAGTATGAAGTCTATTTCATTTCTAGTCTCGCCGTTCGGGCTCCTCCAGGTCCACTTTCAGCTGTCCCGCTTGCGGAAGAAGGTATTCATTATCCTCATATTATTCTGTTCCGCAAACTCTACTAATAACTCTCCCCTGCTATTCCTAGTGCCTATGCCATATTCCCCCACTGCCTTGTCTCCAGCCTGCTTCTTGCCTACCTTGGCATTAAAGTCGCCCATTAGTATAGTGTATTTAATTTTCACTCTACCCATCGCCGATTCCACGTCTTCATAGAAGCTTTAGACTTCCTGGTCATCATGGCTGGATGTAGGGGCGTAGACCTGTACAATCTTCATTTTGTACCTCTTATTAAGTTTCACAACAAGACCTGCCACCCTCTCGTTAATGCTATAGAATTCCTGTATGTTACCAGCTATATTCTTATTAATCAGGAATCAGACTCCTAGTTCTCTGCTCTCCGCTAAGCCCCGGTAGCACAGGACGTGTCCGCTTTTTAGCACTGTATAGGCTTCTTTCGGCCTCCTAACTTCACTGAGCCCTATTATATCCCATTTACTGCCCTCTAATTCCTCCAATAGCACTGCTAGACTCGCCTCACTAGATAACGTTCTAGCGTTAAACGTTGCCAGGTTCATATTCCAATGGCAGCCTGTCCGGTGCCAGTCTCTCATGGCCTCATGTCTCAATCCTCATGTCTGCGAGGCCTTATTGCCGATCTATCAGAGGCTTTCTGATAAGAGGCTACTGCTGCGATGCCAATGGGGCAAGACCCAGAATGAGTGCTTGCACTCACTGATATGGGCACTTGCTCCAAAGGAGCGGCATGCCTCATTGTTTGCTGTTGAAGCGGCTGTAGCCGAAGCGGTCCTGAGATTCAACGCAGCAAATGCAAGAAGCTCTACAGGCACACTAAAGGAGCTTGGCCTCAATCCTGGCATCCACAACTCCAAGCGCATGGCTGAAAAAGATCAGCGTCGTTCTGTGGCTTCAGCATGCCAGTGCTCGTCTGCCAACAACCTGCAGCGCACCTTGAAGAAAAGGCACACAGGTGCAAACAGTCAATCTGACTACATGCCTGGTGCATATTAGCCCATTAGGAGTGTACATACCATGATATTTTACCTGTATAGAGCAAAATAAAGTATCAACCACTTTTTCTCGTTTTCTCAGAACACAGATTTTGGCCACTTTCTTTGTTTGCTGCTTTGATATCTTTGGACCTAAGACATCATCATCATCAGCCTGGTTACACCCACTGCAGGGCATAGGCCTCTCCCATACTTCTCCAACTACCCTGGTCATGTACTAATTGTTGCCATATCATCCCTTCAAACTTCTTAATCTCATCCGCCCACCTAACTTTCTGCTGCCCCCTGCTCCTCTTCCCTTCCCTTAGAATCCAGTCCGTAACCCTTAATGACCGTCGGTTATCTTCCCTCCTCATTACATGTCCTGTCCATGCCTCCCATTTCTTTTTCTTGATTTCAACTAAGATGTCATTAAGGGGGGAGGCTACCCTGGAGACCGAACTTTCTTATTTTTTAAGATATCCAGATGAAACTTCCAAGGTACATTCACAACACCGAACTATGAGGAACTGCAAAGTTTCATGAAGATATGTTTATTAGTTCCAGAGTTATTGAGGTCTAACTAGGTGATTCATGTATATGCCTGAGGAACAGCCTGAAGAAATGCCAGGGCATCGTAGGAAGCTGAAATTCACTGTGATGATCCCTTGATAGATATCTCAGGGGGCTAAGAGCCCTGTTCTTTAATTTCCCCTCCAAAAAATTTTAAGCCAACTTTGAATTTGATGTAGCCAGTTATGACCACATTCATCAAAAATTAATTGCTTATTATAAATTAACTGCACCAGCTTTCAAAAAAAGAAGCCTGTTACCCCCTAGCAAAGTCATTCTGGAACAGAATAAAAAAAAAAACGGCATACAAATCTAAAGAGCGGTTCTTGAGATATCGCCTTCCCCAGCACCACTACTAGCAAAAAGATCCATTCCGAGAAAACAGGCCTCAAAGTTGAACACGTGTTTTTTTATTAGGAAGCTTATGCGGAGCTTCTAATTAGCTCTTGCGGCTCCAGGCACACTCAGTGTGTCGGATTTTCGACTGGCGACAGCCGATAGCACAGTTCCGCCGCTGAAAAGCGTCGACGCAGTTGGCATTTGCTGCGGAAGATCGGAAGTTCGGTGCTCGTACAGGACGCATGTCGCGCTCCCGCGCACCGAACATCTGCACTGTCTTGGGCTTTGCCGGCATCGCATGCAGCAAAGAACTAGTGAAAAAAAAAAAAGAGCTGAGAAAATAATCTGAAAGATAGTGCAAGGTGATCAGCAGCTCGCAAGCTCATGTTGAGGTGGACGGAGCAAGGGGCAACAACGTCGCAAGCGCGGCGGGCGCGGCATCAAAGGGAGCAGCCGACGCCCGCGCAGCAACCAATGGCAGGCGCGCTTTAGCCCGCGGGATTTAAACGCGCTGCTCCGGCCAATCAGTGCTTCGCATCGCATCGCGGGAAAACGCCAATAGCACCTCAAACGCGTCGACGATGCCATTTCGCAAGGCAGCAAAACAGAGACAAAGAATTCACGGTCAAAACGACATCAAGATGGCGTGGGCAGGCCGCATGGGCCGGGAATGGGGCGCGCACGAAGTTCGACTTCGGTTTGGTATTTGCGCGTGTTTTGTGGGCCGTGGTGGCCTCAAAGGTGGAGTGTTTTTTTTTTTTTGGTACTTTGCGATTGAATTAAGTGCTGATAATTACAGAACAGGTAGTGTATGATACCACCTGAAAATGTGGTTTTTCAAAAATAGACTTTCTTGTGATTTTTCAGTTTTGGAGGGCCGCGTCCCCCCCTAAATCGCTGAAGTCGAGCACAGCATTGCGAGCCAATGTGTCATTGTCGGGAGGTCCATTCCAACGAGTGTCAAAGTTGGCGTTATAAAATAAGGAACCAGCTTATCGTCGAGCGCTTTCCCTTCCGCTAGCCACCATAGTTCCGCTTTCGTGCTGCTGTTGGCTCTGTCTTGCCTCTGTTTCTGGCTGTGCGTTTGCGTTTTGCGCAGAAAAGCCGTAGTGCCGTCTGCGGTGCCGTTTTACTCGCCGACGGCGCAACGTCACTGAGACCATGACGTCACCACTGCTCGATCGGAGGGCGGGTGATTTGAACTGTGCTAGAGGTACGCAGACTCTTCATTACACATTTTCTCTAAAAATTAGTCTCTTCTTCGCATGAAACAAGCGTTTCGAAGTTTCTGGGATGTTATTTCAACAGTCCATGTTGACTTACGACGCGGGTCTTGAAACGGCAAAAAATCACAAAAAAGTCGATTTTCGGAAAACTGCATTTTCGCTACGTTTATACATTCAAGAATCCCTCCGCGAAATCTAGAAGCTAAATTTAATCGGAAAATAATAAAAAATCGCGGTTAAAGGGGCCAGGGTGAACGCGAAATCAGCAAAATTTGGTCAAAAATGTTCAAACTTCGCGCCGTCACCATTTGCGAACGCGGTGGCCGATGGCCGCCATCTTGCGGTTGTTTTGAAGCTGTTTTCTTTGTGCGCATTTTGCACCAGCTCAAAATGGCGTCGGGGAAGGGAAACCGACGTTATCGCGTCATTTCTGGAGGATGCGTCCGCGCCGCCGATTGGCCAAAGCGCGCACACCCCCCGCGCGCCTCGCTCCTATTGGTCCGGTGCTCGTCGGCGCGCGCTCGACCGCTCTCGCGTCTCGCTACGTGTTTATCTATGGTTTCATCGCGCCGCTGTCTACGTTTGTTCAGCCGCTTGCTTCGCGACGTTTGATAAGATGCTCATTTCGCTGCCCGGATGGCTGGAAAAGATTGTCGTCTCAAGGCTACTACGCGTCAAGCGGCTGTGGAATGCGCGACGGAAAGCGGCTAGGCCTGTCATACTCGCGGAGTTGCCGGTTGCTGGTCTGCCTGGACATTCTACCGGATCGAGTTCCGAGCTGCAAACTGGCACGTCTAGCGCCAATACTTCGTCTGCCCACGCCACGCGTGTTGGCACAGATCGTGCAGGCACCGTTTCCTTCACGACTGAAGAAAGTAGCGAGCGCCGGAAAACGTCCGGAGCGCCGGACCTTCGAAGTGCTAACTCCAGCAAGAAGCGAGAAGCCTCTTTGAGCGCAAGGAAGCTGGCCAAAAAGCGGCAAAAAGATAGGATGTATCCAGATTATGCCCCTGGTAAATTTCCTTGAAATTTCATTGGTATGTTCTCAATAAAGATGTTGCAGAATGTTTTCCCTTGATTTCTCAAAACAACAATCCCGACAGACTTCCAATTTTGGAGGTAAAATAGCTTCTGTCCTATTTCAGCTATCAACTTAATTTTTTTTTTGCCAGAAAGATAAATGTATGCAGTAAGCAATATGCACCTTTTCAAAGCAGCACTCTTCTCAAAAAGTTTTTGAAATGGGTCACATGCTTGACATGTCAAGATGGCATTTTTTTTCTCACAACTTTGATGAGCTCTTAACTCTTGCTCAGATTAGCCTAGAACATTGAATAATACCTTATGGCACTCCCTGAACATTCTAGATAGTCTTTATACTCAAATTACTGTGTTAGGGTTTTCTGTTTCGATGCTAATTTTCCTCCAAACAAAGGACTCAGCTTATACAATGCATTTAGAGTATATCAGAAACTACTTATCCTGTGGCAAAATTAATTATATTTTTAGAATCTGCATATTAAAATACACAAAGTGTGAAAATTTCGTTCAGATGTGTCCACAAATAAAAAAGTTGTATTTCAAGTTTAAAACACCTTGTTCATTGATTTCAATGTCTGCAATAGGTGGTTAACAGGTGTGTTGGCTACATGAGGTGTATGACCATTATCTTTAGTAAAAACGGATGCAAAGTAAGCATTAAAATTATCAGCTTGCATTGCAGCAGTACTGCAGGATTCTGAGGATAACGGTTTTATGGATGGGTTGACATAACGCCAGAACTTCTGCGGCGCCTCTTTAAGGAACTTCGTAAGCGTCACATTATAAAACTTGTCTTTACATTTTTTTATAAGGCATTTCAGGTCTTGGCTCATGTTTTGAGTGTGCACATGGATATGGTTCAGGTCCTAAGCTTAGAAATACTTGCACCATTTTACAGTCCGAAAGACTGTCCTCCATTTTACATCTTTCTGCAGAAAAATTAAATCAAGTATTGATAACTTAGTCTCCCAGATCCTTGTATAATCTGTCTACCTGGGTTAGGCCTAAACAGAAAGCTAGCTCCAAAACCTGGTCACAACTTGAAACCTCAGTCTGTCCCGGTGAAAGTGTCGGCCAATCAATGCCAGCCAAGTTAAAATCACCTAAAAGTATGATATTGTTGCCTTGATGCATGTTAGACTCCATAAACTTTCCTAAATGCAAAATAACATCGACAGGTGAGTTAGGAGCCCTGTAAATACAACCAGTAAGGACTTGACATTCACCCAACTTGGTATTGATCCAGACTCTTTCCATTGCTCTCTGTCTCGAGAATAGCATACAGTACACTGTTCTTTATCAAGAATGCTACACCACCACCTCGGCCTTCCCGATCTCTTCTGATGATTGAATACCCAGTGGGTGTGACCTCTGCATCACTTACATCCTTACGCAGCCATGTCTCTGTTATACCTGGCTCTGTTATAAAGAGTGCAGAATAAGTGCAGAATCGTTCCGTTCGCTTCGTCTTATCTAATTATGACCGTACAGCCAGTGTTGCCATGATAAATTCACTACTTAACCTTCCAGAACTTACAATTCGGCGTAGAATAGCCCGGCTCACTCTTTTTCATAAAGTTTACTATCACAACAATCATCTCTGCAATGAGTTCATTTAATCCCCTCCTTTCATTTCATCTAGAATTGACCACCTCCAAAAAGTTGATGTCCCTCGTTGTAGAACTGTAAGCTATTTACATGCATTTTTACCGAGAACCACCTCCGAATGGAATCAGCTGCCAGAAGCAGCTACAGCAGTGATGCGATAGCTGCACCAATTGCGCCAAAGTGCGCCAAAAGGCAAATCCTGCTAAATCCTGCTACATTTTTGCTATTCTGCGCCAAACGCGTATTTTCACATTCCGAAAGCGAAACTAATATATCGAGGTCGAAACGTCCATGCGCCCCCAATTGCGAGCGACATTAATCCTCACGTCGACATGCCGCCATTGTGCACTTCGCGCGTAAGGCAAAGAAAACGTGGGCGCGTGTCTAGGGCAAGTCAAACTACCGGACAGTGACGTGCTTGGAATGCTGCAGCACAACTGATCATTGAAATGGCGCCTTTGAAGCTTAAAGGTGAGTTCACAGAACTTTCTTAGTAAAGCGTTATGAAAAAACACTGCACTGGTAACTATTAGTGATGCCTTAGGGCGATGCAAGTTTGCCATTGTTTCATTGAGTAGATGTTAGCTCTCCTGTCAAGTCAGTTCAATTGTTATTTAATCTTTGGTTTCGTCCTTGATAAAGACGAAACTAACCACAATCGCGCTGCAAATATCTATTTGGTGTTATTTTTTGTCGACCGATTGCAGATGCTCAGTGTCTGTGCCTTTTCTATTGCATTTTCACGTAGGCGGCCGGCTGGCGGTATCACTTCACATTGCAGTTTGCTGGCATGCTGCGCTATCTGCTTGGTCGCGCTTATCATTTGCCATGATCTAACATTAGAAATCAGTACTCTGGACCCTTTGCTAACTTTCGATTTGTGTTTGCAGCGCGGTGATACTAGCAGGTTTGTTTTACGATCTTATTTTCTCGTGCAGTACACTAATACTGGTGTCAAACAGGTATCTTTGATCGCGATCAGGGCCAACCTAGATTAGGCTCCATCCGGATCAGGTGTAGCTGCACGGTCACTCTTGATCGCAATCAGGTCCGATCGCAACAACCGCGATCTGGCTCCGAGATCGCGATTTGGTTGACATGTGCGCCATATGATCTCCGGATTAGTTTAGACCGTGTAGCAGCAACTGCTGATCGCGATCAAATGTGCCCATGGGACTCCAGTATACGACCGAGCTGCTTCCCGATAGTGTCATTTGTTCGGTCCGTTTGCTTCGACGCTTCGCTTCGTTGCTGGTCTGTTCACTATACATTTGAGCTGCAGTGAAAAATGTGATACAATCGCTTTTAAAGCATTTTTGGGGAGTTGTCTTGTCTGGTGTCTCTAAAACTGATTCTTCTAGCATGTCAAATGCATGTATATGCCGCGATACTAAACTAAGAAATTTGTTGTTCCTCAGGTCATTCCACCAAGTTCAACATCGACATCCCCAGCCAGAAGGATGAAAATGGTGACACCATATCATCTTGGTGTCGCCAAGGCATTGATGGCAGTGGATTCTGCATTGTCTGCAATCACACCATTAAATGCACACAACATGGTGTTGCAGCGATAAAGCGACACGTTACAAGCAAGCGGCACATTAAGGCCATGAAGAACCATCGTGATTCTGCAGGTGTACTGAAAGTGCTGAAGACCTGTCAGACACATTTGGACTTCTCGCAGAGTTCAGCGACACTCTGAGGCGACCGCGCAGTTTGTGCAGAGACTCCCTTCGTTCTGGGGATTACTCTCAAAGAAGTTCCCTTCTCCTGGGCGGATACAGCCACGTCTCTGTTTCCGAGGATGTTCCCCGATTCCGAAATGGCTAAACAGTTTTTCTGCAAACGAACCAAAGCCTCCAACATGGTGTCTGATGGTCTTGGACCCTACTTTAGAAAACTTGTAATTGATGAACTAAACAGACCAAATGTTTTCTACTCAATTGCAATTGATGAAACGCCATTGCCGGAACAACGTTGCCAGCAACTAGACGTGATGGTGAGGTACTTTTCATGCATTACAAAACATGTGGTTGTGGAACACCTTCAGTCTTTCAGGTTAGGCTCAGCTACGGCTGATATCCTTCTCAGTGAAACAAGGAAGGCAACACGGGATCTTCCACAAAACAACTTCATTTGTTTCTTTAGTGATGGGCCTAATGTAATGAAAGCTGTGAAAAAGAAACTGAAGGAACTGTACCCAAACCTCATAGATGTAGGTGAATGCTGCCTCCACAAAGTTCATAATGCATTCAGCCATGGCATAGATGCTTTTGGTTCAGAAGTTGAGGCAGCAGTCGTGGATGTATATTACTTTTTCAAAAGTGCTGTACAAAGTGCTTCGATTAAGGCCCAGCAAGAAGTGCTTCAACTGCCAAGCAATGTTTTCTTACGTCACTTGAGCTCCAGGTGGCTTAGGGCCTGCAGTACATCGCCTCATTGAGCAGTTTCCAGCGATCAGAAGCGTCATGTCTGATTCAGCTTGTCGTTTGGGAGGACAACTGCGTCAACGCCTGAGGAAAGCGTTTTCAGACAGAATATTTTATGCAAAGGTCCTGTTCATAAAGAATGCTACAGATATTTTTACCGATTTTTTGTCTCTGTTTCAAAAGAGCAAACCTTTTGCTCATCTACTTTATAGTGAAGAGTCTAATTTATTGCTGAAGAGTCTACGCTTCCTGAAGCCAGAGTCTAGGAAAATGGCATCCTTGTGCAGTGATCTCAGACAACTAGCTTCGGGGCTTCCACAAGTTATACAGCCGCACGACATCTCTGCTTTGATGGACGAATACAACCTCCTCCGGCTGCGGTACATTGAATCAGCTGCGTCCATCTCTGTTGAAAAGCACTGGCAGACCATCTTTGATGAAAAGAAGCCTGACAATGGAGCCAAGTACCCTCTGTTGAGCAAGATTGTCAAAGCATTGCTCTGCATTCCACATGGAACTGCAGATGTGGAAATGGGGGTTTAGTTTGAACTGCCATCAACTTAATGAAAGGTCTAGATTGACTATTCAGAACGTAAATGGCATAAGAAACATTGTTTCATATGCCAAACGCTTTGGTAGTGACCCATCTAGCTTGGATGTTACGCCTGATGTCAGAGCAGTGCGAGGGGCAAGCAAAAGGTACAGAGAACGTTTGGCAGCTGAAGAAGAGCAGGCTGCCAAATGGCAGCGTGCCAATGTTTCCAAGATGACGCCGAGTGATGCTGACAAAAACCTCCAGCTGGAAGCAGAAACAGCAAAGAAAATGTTGGTGAATGCAGTGCTCCTCATCAACAACGGCATAAAGACGAAGAATTTTGACGATATTGAAAGTGGACAGGCCTTGCTTGCTGAAGGGAAAACAAGGCTTTCAGCTGCTCTTGACAAAATGTCGCCTAAAGCAGCCAACTAGGCAGTATATTGCGGTTAAAGAGTGAATGATGTTGCTTACAGAAAAAGGCACAGAACAAGTCCACTGCTTTTTGATAGGCCAAGAAGCCGAGAAGTTGTGCTGTCGTTGCATGTACATAATTATTATTCAGTTCACATGTGTTTAGAACCGTTGGTGTTTTTTCATTGTTTTTCTGTAAGCTTGTGATCTGCATTTTAGTCATTTTTGTTTTTTCATTGTTTTTCTGTAAGCTTGTCATGTGCATTCTAGCCATTTATAAATAAAAGTTCCAGTGACTTGCTTGTTGTCCATTTATAACTGCTGTCCTATGGGGCTTGGCGGCTATAGCACAGCGCTGATCTATATTCGATCACGTAACAAATTAAATGAAGCTGAAGTTCTAAAACTAGTTATTTGGGCCGACATATGATGTTGCACAGTTGCCTCTAATTTAATTAAAATATGGGGTCTTACATGTCAAAACCATGATCTGATTATGAGGCATGCAGTAGTGGGGGACTCCGGAATAATTTGGACCACCTGGGGTTCCTTAATGTGCACCTAAATCTAAGTATACAGGGTGTTTTCGCATTTTGCCCGCATTGAAATGCATCTAACACCCTTTTTATGGCACAAGAGGTTTTGTTCCCGAAGGCTTCCTCCTCATTTTACTATTTTTCTTCTCGCAAAGTCAAGTTTTCCACTTGGCAATGAGCCTTGAGCTGCTCTGAATGCCCATTTCTCTGCTCCAAAATGCCCTTTTGGCTGCTCCAAAAAGCTGCTCCAAAACGGCTTCAGTCACTCGCATCACTCCTACAGCTATCACAGATACAACGCGCTTTAAGGATTTCTTGAATAACATGTTTAACATTGCTTAATTATTTGTATTGAATTTGTTCTTTTGTTTTAGATGTTCAAATTACTCTGCTTTATCTTAGTTGTGGCTCTTTCATTTCATTTTTGTATTAAGCTGGTGATTGTTCATGCTTCGCATGAACAATCATTTTGTATACTGATATTATTATATCATACAGTTGATGTTACTGTATCAACTGTTCTTCCAATTTTGATCTGTAATGTGCCCCTCCCCTCTAATGTGCAAACCCTGAGGGTAAAATAAATAAATAAAGATAAATAACATCTGGTTCATGCTCCAACACAATGCTCTCTAAGGATTCAAACTTATTTAGGATACTTCTGGCATTCACATTAATATTAAACGTTCCCTCTTTTGTTCGAGTTTGTCGGGTGTTTCTTGCCTGAAGTGGTTGCACAAGTTTGACCCTTTCATTTTTATCTTCATGCCAATCGAACATTACATTATTAACTTTTAATTTATCGAAGATCAATGCCACTTTTGCTCCACCTTTTCTATCTTCAGAACAAGAATTCCACAGCTTCTTTCGTAATTCAACAGTCCTCGGCTTCTAAGAGCTGTGTCTCCCTTTAACTGTACGATGAAGCTGCACACGCTACATTTTGCGAGCACACTCGCTTAGCAATGCCAGGTCTCCTTACCTTACGCTTTCTCGGGATGACTACAAGTACTACACTTGAACCTTATTGTAGTGAAGTTGAAGGGGGAGCCGAAATTACTTTGTTAGATCTATTACTGCCATTTACTCCAGTGTACGCCCAATGGGGTGCATAATTGTAGGCATGGAAATAAGACAGTTTCGCAGTCCGTGGAAACGCTACACGGCCATACGTGTGATGAAAATTTGAATAAAACGATGGATTTTAGGCGTGTGCAGCACACGACCTTTTAGCACACAACACAGTGCTCCACTATGTGTGGGCTTGGGGGAACATGGCTCGTGCAGGTAAGCGTATGTGCAGCCTGGGTGTGACCCACGAGATTGTGGCGGGAAGTCACGGAGGCCATGCCCAGCTGAAGTGTCTGCTGCTACAAAAATGCACCACTAGCTTGATATTCGTAACACAATGGTGTTGTGCTTTTTTGCTTTCCAGATTGAGTGCTCGGGTGTGGTGGAGCATGCCGAGCGCATAGTGCACGAGAACGGCATGGCCAACATCGTGACCATTGTCAAGGGCAAGGTGGAGGAGGTGACGTTGCCCGTCGACAAGGTGGACATCATTATCTCTGAGTGGATGGGCTACTGCCTCTTCTATGAGTCCATGCTGGACACCGTGCTCCACGCCCGCGACAAGTGGCTCGTGAGTTTCTCCTCTCTCTGTGGTCAAATGATCACAGATGTTTAACAGTAGAGCACTAAACAGTTACTGCATTTAGGCAGACTGCATAGCTGAAACTTCCAATTCAAGTTTATTCTACTTGTGTAAAAAAAAAGTGCTACCAGATTCATTCATTCTTCGTGCTCTTGTGAAAACGGTGTTTCGTCTAAAATTCCAGTCTTCCCTATCGCCCCTTTCCTCCCGATATCGCGTTGCTACCTTTTTGTTATTTCACATATTCTATTATTATTCTATCAACTGTGCACCCTTAAGAGGAGACACGGGTCTTCTGGCCCAAAAAATCAAAAAATAAAAAACCAACTTGTAAATTTTTTTTCGCAATTTAGATGTCCTAGAGAAGCTATTGCTGCAATAACAACGCGTTCTGATCGGTGCTTATTTTGTTATTTCATTCTAAAGTCCGCTTCATCACCGCTTTCGCTCGCAAACGCCCATCGAAAAGAGGTGAATTCAATGCTTTCGTCTACGCCAACCGTTACCCGCAGCCTGGCCATTTTGGAATCATTCGAAAGCTGGATTCTTCTACATTCCATTTTTAGCGGGAAAAGGGCACCAAGTCTGGCTGTTATGAAGGTACACGCTTTCGAAAAAGGGGGAATACTCGCACGGCATTAGCGCCTTTGTACCACGTGGGGTGAATTCTGATATCTGATTGGACGACCGGGAGTTTCGTTTCTCGACAATGCGAGAGGCCATGTTAGACGTGGTTTGCACGCAGTCTAGTGCACCATAGCAACACGACAATGGCTGGCAGTCGACGGAAGTTCGCGACGGCTGATGCTTTCGGGAGAAAAATGCAAGCGGCTTTCTCAGATACCCGAGTGGCATCCGATGAATTGGCAGTGACTACAACCAGCACAGCGACATGCGCCAGCGAGCAAACGGCAGCTACCGAAGCTACGGCCGCGCACGTAATGCCTGCGGCCAGCAACACGTCGAGGGCAACGCGCGTCGACACGCTTCTCATTACAGAAGCCGAACAAGTGGCAATTGAACGTTGCGCGGCGGAGTAACGACAGAAGCTGTCTTCCTTATCAGCTACCCGCCAAAAGCAGTCACTCATCGGAGATTTTTCGGAAGCGGCGGCGAGCGGGACCGCATTTACGATTCTAAGCCTAGCGACTCTAAATCGCCTGCTTTGGTGCGGGAAATGTGAATTTTGCCGTGGCCCCATGGAATGTGTTAAAGGGCGACCGGGAATATGAAGTGGCCATGAAACTAGTGGTGAACTGTGCCATTTGCGACAACATAAGCACCAGATGGAGCTCACCAAGAAGAGGGGAATAAAGGCTGAAAAAGACCAGCATCGGCTAGTGGCGTCTGACAAGAAGCACGCCAGAGCAGAAAAGTTCATGCATGCCATAAAGAAGAGGTGCATGAAAAAGAGCGATGGTGATTATGTGCCTGGTGGCTTCTAGTGCAAAGTGGACTTGAAATTCTTGCTGTAATTGCTAAGAATAAATATAGATCATTTCCTGGAACTTCGTTTTGCGTTTTCTCAAAAGCTGCATTTCTCCTATGACATGTGCTGTTGCCCACAGTATCTTTTCGTGTAATAGTCCAATTTAAATTCTTGTTGCATTCAAAAGCTTCTACACACAATAAAACTAATAAAGTATGATATCCCTTATGCTAGAATTTTTTATGTGGCAATAACAGATAGGAATTTTGAGCTTCATAACGACCACATTAGATATGGCAATAACTTTTGTAACTTAAATTACAGTGATAGTCTAATTGTGATCTCTGATTGTTCTAGAATGGGTACATATAAATTTTTCTCTGATATTCAGTGGTAAAATTGTTGAAATGTTGGCCAAATTGAGTTTCAAAAGGTATTAATTATCCCAAAGACTACTTAAATGAAAAAAAGATTGCATACATGCTTCTAGCAGGCTAAAGTATACCTTGCGTGAAAATTTCATTTGTATATGACAAAAATTAAAAGAAAAATCAAGCACCAGTGTCTCCCCTTAAAGGGACACTAAAGGTTAATATTAAGTTGACGTGGACTGTTGAAATAGCATCCCAGAAACCGCGAAACGCTTGTTTCATACGAAGAGACTTATTTTAAGAGAAAATGCATTCTGAAGCGTCCGCATACCTCTAGCACAGTTCAAATCTTCCGCCCTCCGATCGGAAAGTGGTGATGTCATGGTCTCATAGTGACGTTGCGCCGTTGGTGAGTAAAACGGTGCTCCCAGACAGCGCTAGGCTTTCCTGCGCAAAACGCAAACGCGCGGCCAGAAACAGAGCCAAGACAGAGCCGACAGCAGCGCGAAAGCAGAACTATGGTGGCTAGCAGAAGGGAAAGCGCACGACGATAAGCTGGTTCTTTATTTTATGACGCAAACTTCGACGCTCGTTGCAATGGACGACCCTGACAACGCCACATTGGTTCGCGATGCTGAGCTCGACTTCAGCAATTTAAGCACTGATGAACGTGACCTGCTGCTGAGGGCTTGTGCTGCCGGCGTCGTTGCGTACTACTACGGCGGCAACTGTATGTCATGGCTGTACATATTAGCACATTTGTAGCTTTTCCTTTGTGAAAACCAAATGCCGCACTCACTGCCTGTCATGAGAGGGCAATGCAGATGCGTGGTATCATCATGAGCAGCTGCAAGGTTGTAGGGACTTCTGTCGTCTACTAGAGGGGTCACAATTCCATATCCAAAGCTCAATAGTGCCGATAGTGTCCCTAGCACCTCCGCAAACCTGTTGCCATGCTGTTGTCTTTGTTTGCCTGCGCACGCGGGTCTAGACTTCAGCGAGCTTCGGTCACTGCAGTGTTTGCCTCGCCTTTTGTATGACTAGCTGCCGTGTCGGACGCAGTGCGGCTCTGTCCTGTAGCGGCGTCACAGTGCAGTGGCGGGTTCTAAGTTCTGACATACTTCCAGGTGTTTCTGAAATCGTACATTGCAGAATTTCAGTGCTTCCTGCCATCGAAGAAAGCGGATCAGTTCGGATTCTACACCACGTGTGCCTGTGGTGTGAACATCTCGCATGCCGGCAAGTCTGACATCAAGGTCCACATCGCTTCGAAAAAGCACCAGGGATATGTGCGAGTCGCGGAAGGCCAGTCAAGCCTAGCAAGTTTTGTATCCAGTGTCAACAACCTCGGTGTGATTCGTGCAGAATGCCTCTTCACGGTGTTTTTAGTTGAACACAACATCCCACTGAGTGCCAGCGATCATGCCGGACCGCTTTTCCAGAAGATGTTCCCAAGCGCGAAGAAGCGAAAATCTGAGCCTCTGGTCGAACAAATACATAGTGATGAAGACATAGTCATTGGCAGCACAACCTTCTCTGTGGTTGAGACACTGAGCTGCATTGAGAGAGGGCAGTTCTTCTATGCTGTGTGTTGGTACTTAACCGACAGTACTTACAATGTGCCTGTAGAGCGTCTTGCATTTCCTGCGTTGAATTTCAGGACCACTTCGGCTACAGCCGCTTCACTAGCGAACAACGAGGCATGCCGCTCCTTTGGCGCAAGTGCCCATATCATTGAGTGCAAGCACTCATTATACTGGGTCTTGCCCCATTGGCATTGCTGCAGTAGCCTCTTATTAGAAAGCCTCTGATTGATCGGCAATAAGGCCTCGCAGACATGAGGAGGCAAGCTGCGGGGATGCTTTGGTGTAGGCTCACCCTTAGCATTTGCAGCATTCTGCCGACACCACGAGTCGGACCCCGTTGGCAAAGGTATGGTTGGCCACTTTATCATTTGATGTGATGTGGTGATAAGTGGCCATCACTGCCCTTTGCATACCGCAAAGGGCACCACTGCCTTTTGCTTTCACCGCCTCCAAGTGCATGATGGTGAAGGCCATTTCGTCAGGGGGTGGGTGGAACCACAGCGTCGGCGCGTTTAGAGATAAGAGTTTGCTTCCGCTCTGTCGCTGCGAAGGATGACATTTCCCGAACTTTCTCTTCTGCTTCCTTCTTCTCATCCTCTAACTGTTGTGGCAGCAAAATTTGTGTGTCAGGACGCACACGGCCGCTCTCCGCGATGCTGTTGGCAGCTGACGAGCTCATAGGTCTAGCGTCCGTTAAGCCTACCGTGGCGGCAGCGGCGACCGCTTCGGCGTCTGCACTGCCGATTGCAGCAAAGTCGTCATCCTCGTTGTCCTGAGTTGTTGTGGGACGCTTCTTGAAGTTCTCCGATAGCGATTGCCTCACTCTCTTCCCAAATTTGTTCTTGGTGCTGAACTTCTTGATCGGCTGAACCATATCTGCAGTCAGACTACAACACCAAGACAAAATGGCGCGCGCTTGTGTGCGTCTCGACAACACTAAGCAGACGACGGGAAGGCCACTAGGCCAATCGGGTGCCTAGACTTTGTCACATGCGCTGAGCAGCCAATACAATGACGCGTTTTTTCTAGAAAGCCAATGAGCAAGGACAGCCAGCGATGGCAGGAAATTGAAGGTGAAGGGCGGCTCTTTCAAACCAGATCAAGACCGCCATGATAACCTGTGTGCGATGGCAACTGTTCGACGCGGAAAAAGCATCATTTTTGCTTAAATTTGCACTTAGATTCACCTCACTGGCGTGTTACAAATTGAATTTACGCCGAAAATAATAAGTGAAGCTAGAAACTTCGCAAATTAGTGCAAGAATGGTTCTAGATTCCGAAAATGTCAGCTTCAAAAAGTCGATTTTTTTCGAGATTTTCGGCCTTTTAGGACCCGTGTCCTCCCCTAAGCTGTTTGCAGAACTACGCTGAATGAGGAGCCCGCGAGCAACAGGAGAGCAATCTGCGAGCAGCGCAGTTGGCGCAGTCCATTCGTGTTTTGGAGATAGGGGCAGCGCAGAGCTCTGGGTGCAGCCTCCGCTGCATCGTCCCGCCCCTGCACGATTACGAAAGCCGAAGAGCTGGCCATCGCATTAGCCATCCGCGAAGGCCAACATGCAAACCTACCACTGACGATCCACATGGATTCCCAGCAGGCCTTGATACCGGGCCACAGGGGCAACTTGTAGGCCGACAGAGCAGCTCGAGGATTCGCACATAACCGAGCACTCATCACGCCAGCTGCAGAAGACCCAGACCCTGTCAACCTCGAGTATTCGTTCATCGTGAGCTATCACAGAGGGCGTCGTTTGCGATGTCCACTACCCCATCGAAATCTAAAGGCAGAGGATGCCGCTGCCTGGCATGGGCTCCAGACAGGCACTTACACGAACCTACACATATTACATCGCATGCATCCCACAGCCTACAGGGATGAATGCCTGTGGTGGGGGGCCACACCAGCCTATACTAGCGTGGAGTGGCGCCCTCTTGCGAGTGACGTCACGGCCAGGACGCCGCTCGCTCCGCCTCGCGCGGCTGCCGTGCTCGCTCGTTCCCTTCATGTATGCTTGGGGTATGGGTGGATGGAGCCGTGCTTATTGAAAGAAATGTCGGCTTCTTTCTGCTGCCGCGCCTGAACCACAGTTCCTTCAAAAACGCACGAGTCGAGAAAATTTGCGGCTTGGATATCGCAAGCTATGTAGCCTTGAAGGGGTCTACTGGTTTTGGAATGCATATGTGTGCCGTGTCTGTCCATAAATTTTCCATAAAAGGAATGCCTGCAAATTCAACATGCCAAGTTGTGTATGATGCTTCGCTAAATACTTCACATTGCTTTAGTACTTAGCTATGAGAGACATCGCATTTTACATGGAAGAAGAATCTTAGTATTTGGTGTTAACATGTTATTTGTGTTAGAAAGACACTGCCCAGGAAAGCTGTCATCATGATTCTTATTACTCTAGTGACTTGTTCTTGTCAAATGTGGCCACTTTATTAATTCGTAAACGAAAAAGTTAGCGCTGCATTTCTTAGGAAAAAGTTTGCTGATACTTTCACCGCTCTCTGAAACAGGCCCCCATAAAACGCATTGCTCATGGCCGCTAACGTGACCGCGCGTCATGTACAGTATTTACATAGTTAATGCACAAGTACCATAGTAGCAATCACCGGAAAGAAATGTTTTGTGCTTAAGATCAAGAGTAGTAGCCTTCAGTAGCCTTTATCCGCAATACTCTGCATTAATTGGAGTGACCGACAGTGCAGTATGCGAGGTTTGCGGCACCCAAGAAAATATCGACCACCTGCTGTGCCACTGTCCACAATATGCCCCAGAAAGACAAGAACTTGCTAACGCTCTCCAAAAACTGGACCATCGGCCGTTTTTTGTGCAGGTGCTGCTGGAATGTTGGAATCATGTACAGTATTTACATAGTTAATGCACAAGTACCATAGTAGCAATCACCGGAAAGAAATGTTTTGTGCTTAAGATCAAAAGTAGTAGCCTTCAGTAGCCTTTATCCGCAATACTCTGCATTAATTGGAGTGACCGACAGTGCAGTATGCGAGGTCTGCGGCACCCAAGAAAATATCGACCACCTGCTGTGCCACTGTCCACGATATGCCCCAGAAAGACAAGAACTTGCTAACGCTCTCCAAAAACTGGACCATCGGCGGCTTTTCGTGCAGGTGCTGCTGGAATGTTGCCCCCATCGTTTGTCGGCGCATAAAGCAGTGAAGGCACTTCTGTGCTTCTTGAAGACAACGGGCTTGTGTGAACGTGTGTGACTATTAGTGCAATTACTATTAGACCACACGCGTCCGCGACCTCACTGCGAATTTCCTTGTTTCCTTCCCTCCTCTCTCCGTCATCTTTGTTTTCCCCTTTACCATTCCCCCTGTGTAGGGTAGCTAACTGGACGTTATTCTTGTTAACCTCCTTGCCTTCTGCTTTTCTCTTTCTTCCTCCCTTCCCTCCGCTCAAGCAACGGTAGCAACCAACTGTCGTGGCGAGGCACGAATGTTTGCGAAGCCCATCAGTTCACTACAACTTCGAATTGAAACCACAGAGCAGTTTTTTTACACTGCCAATTGCAATGCATAAAGTATACTCGAGGTACTACAGCGCAGCTTAGACTGCCTAGAAAAAGAAAATTCAAGCATCTACTGCCTCGGCATGTTTCAATCCAGCATTGTTTATACAAAAGGAGAACTGTACGCTTCGTCAGTACATAAAAGAGAACCTCGAAAACCTTCGTAAGACACCACAAGCCTTAAATATTTCACTTGATTTTTGACCTTCCGCCGGGGAATTATGATATGTTCAATATGTCCTATAATACTAATAAACGGAGCTTCGGCTTATTTCCTGGCTGCAGCCGTACCGTCGAAAAGGCATATTTCATTGTAAAATTTGTAGTCTGTGTCAGTTCGCCAAGAAGATTCGCCCTGTAAATTCCTCAAGCAACAAACGCCAGTAAATTGCTCAAGTTAGTTCAACGTGTAGTACGGGAAAAGGAATATATATATATATTGGTACTTTCCTCTTCGTGTTCTTCAAACAGCTGTAAGCCTCAATAAGCTTTACTTCAAATTACCGCAACTTTAAATAAACACGTGAGCAACTGCCTAATTTTGAGACGCAGTTAAAGAAGCAAGTAGTCCAAGTAGAATCTAAACTGCAGTGTTAAGTCCTCGTGTTACTGTCGAGTGTTTCAGTGAATAAATACAAAAATTGTATATTATGCCATGAACTACTCATCGTGAGCAAGCCTGTTTTAGCGGACTAAAATCAAGGTAACTTTTGTAGAATTCATAGCCAGCGTTTGTGACATACATTTTGCACGGCGGCAGGTATGGTATCGTAACTGGATCCTTATATGCTATGTTTTTGCAGGTGTCAATCCGCGCATGAAAACTCTGCAATGAGCTGGTCTACGCTCCTTCGGCTCACACTGTAGTGTTGCCATTGAGAATTGTATTGTCGTCTAAGAAATAAGCTATTTGCATACATTTTTGCGAATGAAGACACCGTGAAAATGTATTTGAGACGACCACCATCAGTATACAAGCAGAGAGAATGAGGGTGAACAAATGAAAACACCACAGAAGGCTCCCGGACAGCGCCCGAACTGCAGCAGACGACAGGCGCGAGTCCGTGCCCTGACGTCACGCGAGCGGCGCTCACAGTGCTCCTCTAGTTCGTTCTCGGGACTAATACCACATTACGTGGGAGTGCACACTACACAACATAGAACACCCCGCCACGAACACCACGAGGGAGGAATGGGAGGCATTGCTGTCCAGCTCGGCCCTCGATGACTAGCTCAAGCTGATACAGAGAGTTGAGAAGATGACAAGAGCCGGCGGAGCCCTGGACTAGGGGCCCCAACCATTAGCGTTTTTTCTGTTTATTCTTTTAATGAAGTTTCTCTCTCTCTCTCTCCTTCTCTGGGCCATTCATGTTCGGAGGGGTGGAAGGGTGGTGGGAGAGAGGCATGCGGAGATGGCTGGAAAATAAGCGAGCGGCGGCTGTTCGAGGAGCCGCCCATGTTTATTTATTCTTATTTTCAGGGATTCCGCATTTGAGTACCTTTCGGCTTGGACACCCAGCGGCCAGACTTCATCGTTATAAGCGATAATGCGGCCTCAGGGCATTGTAGTAAGCGGGCTATTTCACAATGTAAAACATACAAAAGTTGACGGTGCAGCAGCTTCTCATTGTTATAACTGATATGTATTTGAAATAGGTATCATTATAAGTGGGTTCGACTGTACATATGGTATTCTGAAATTTTGGGATTTTTAGATTTCCGGGTATTCTTCACGGCAGCCAGAACAGTAGGCTAGCAAACGAGCCGCAAAAAGTGGACACCAAGGCGCACAGGTTCGGCGCTCCAGACCGTATGACGCTCAATGAAAAAAATGTGGCAGAGAATTTTTTAAAATCTATTACAGAGGTGATGAGTCATTGAGTTTTGTGAGCACTTTCTCCGCCCAGGCAAGTGTTGGCTAGCAACGGAGGTGTGTCTCTTTCTTATTTTGCCCTTCTTTTTGCACACACCTCTTTCTTTCGGGCTTCTTTCTGTGGCTATACTAACTATGGGCGTGGAGAAATGCAGAGATGGAAGTGCTGCGAGATTTGCACCATCTTGCGCCGAACCATCGAGCTGCACCAACCTGTGCCAAAACACTAATTTCAATTGAACTTCCAAATTAAGCAGGATGTGCTTGTTCAGTGGCAACCACACAGCCCATAGACATGTGTTGGCTAGTGGTTAGCCCTGCAATCCTAAGCCTAAGCAATCTGTTTCAGTGTCGGCGTCTTTGGAACGTGGGTGTGTTCGATGCATAATCGTAACTACCGTAGACCACAAGAAAATGAAATTAGTTTTGTGCTATACAATGCCTTATGAGTTTTCTTATATGCAGGCCAGCTAAAGATGATGCTCAATTCATGGGGCTGTCGGGAAAGAAAGCTGCGCTGAATGAATAAGATCACAGTCTGCTCAGTATCTAGCTCATCAGTTTCTTTATACATTTTAGCACTCTATAATGCGTATTGTTGATACATATGTGTTGACTGATGGGTGAACAGTGTGCATGTGCCATCGTACATCTATTTTGCACGCGCATCACATATAATTACTAGGGTGATAGCGCGGCACGCCAACAAGTGACTTGCTTGCTTTCACGAAACTTCTTGGTCACAAATATCCAATGGCAACCGCAATCGTCACTCAAATTTGCGCTAGGGCTACACAATTTTCTTGCCACGGCAGAACTCAAGTTAAAGATGTAATGTTTCATTATTTAGCCAACCTTAGTGGCCAAATTGTGGTCTTAACATTTGGTGAAACCGCAAACTTTAGGAATTGCATTTGCAGCAACGATTTTCATAATGCAACTCGTGCAAATTTACTCAAAAAATTTCAATAAACCATTTGGCGTACAAAATATTGCTTGCAGTTTTACACTGGCTTTGTGGTGGTTGTGGCGGAACTGCGAATAAGCCAGAATAATCGAGCTTATTCAAATTATTGGTCAACAATGCGAATCTGAAAGCCAGTAAACATTTTTTATCCCTTTGTTCCTTTCAAAAAATATGAGACCTTTTTTTGAGAAAGCGATGGACCCGGATGATCCGACAAAAAACATCAATTTTTTACCTAAAGTCCGTAATATCCTAGGTGCCTTACTTCCGAAACTTTCATTGCGAGGTCTAACAACTTTATTGCAGAGCTCTCTCCAAAGTCCAAAGTAAAAACAGAGTCACAGTTTCACCCGAAAGGGGAAGCATCGATACGATAGCAAATTAAGCAAGATAAGCACGGCAGCAGCAGCGAGCGGATTGACCTTTGTGCTGTCTCTCGCTTCAATGCAAACTAAGCATCGAAAGCACAGCACATGTAAAGCTACCGGCACTATTGCTTTCAAGATACAGTGCCCGTGCCGTTAACGGCAGCCACCAGAGTAGAATACTTTCCCTTGACTCCCCCCCTCCCCCCCCCCCTTGCCTCCCGTGTGAAAGAAGGTGCGCTTCCACCCTGTTTTGCTATGTCCTTCGCGCTGAGACGCAATTGTCGGCTGACTCTCGCAAGTCAGGTGCCAGACTGTGTCGACATGGCCAAAGTCCGTTTTATACGCCCGATTTTGACGAATATTGCTGCTAATTTCGTCCGCTGTAGCCGATAGTCCGTTGTAGCACGGTCCATTAAAAGCGAACTTCATTGCATTAATAAAAAATAGGCAGACCAAACAAAGGTTGGAATATAGTTCGTTATATCCGAAAGTCTTGTATGCGGGTCCGTTGTAACGAGTGTAGACTGTACTAGCAATGACGTTCAATGAGCAGTACATCAGTTTACATTTATTCTGTGGTATTCTGCTATCTTGTCTGAATGTCGCTGAAAATAAATTCTTACCAGAGGGCACTTCACAAACAGCTTTCACTGTACCTTGGTGGTGGTTGTTCGTGATGGCCACTGTGAATACAGTGAAATCTCGGTACAACGAACTTCAGGGGACTGCAGGAAAATGTTCGTTATTCTGAAAGGTCGTTATAGTGAAAGCCCAAAAATTAGCCATAACAATAGCATTTCAGTAACGCAAACGTCCTACCATTGAAACGGTACCTCCTTGAACTCGTTTCTCACACAATGTACACGTGATCGTCAGACAAGGCACATTTATTTGAAATAGTTCGTGATCTTCTTCTGACAGGTGCAGCACAGACACTGCAGCACGAACGATTCCAGACCGTCCGCATTCTTATGCACGCCTTCGGTCGCTGTGCCGCTTTTGGCCATAAATATGCGAAGTTTTCGCAAGCAGTCCAACGCATCTGTGGCCGACACGGACTCGTCGCGGTCTTCGGGTGCTGCCATAACGTGCAGCAAGATACTTGCTGGTGCTTAAAGATTTTCTCCTTATCTTTGAGAATCGTGGCGATCGTCGACCGCGCCACTCCACGTTCTTTAATTAGCCACGACGGATTGTTTCTTCCCGTCTTCTATCTCGCGAAGAATCTCTACTCTCTTGCTCAAAGAAAACTGCTTTCGCTTCTTCGCCGTGGTTAGAGTTGTTGAGCTCATGGCAACGCGAACGCCGGCACGCACTTCTAACACAATAATATAACCAGAAGAAAAACAAGATGGACAGGCCTGATACGGGTGACAGCACGCGAACTACTGAGAAAACAAGCAAAAAAAACGTGATGCGTCGTCACCTCCGCAACAGGAAAAAAAGAAAAAGCCCACTTCAGCGTTAATTACTACTTTTTTTTCTTTCTTCTGCCGCACCGTCTCGGGTTTTACGAGCCCATGCTCCCCGCCTCTCCACTCACAAAACCTGGTGCGTCGTTGCCTCCACAACGGAGAAGGAAAAAAAAAGTCTCCGCCCGCATCTTTCTCCTTCCGCGCCATCTCAGGTTTTTGCGGGAAGCAAGTTGCAAGGCGGCCCGCTCTTCGCGCTGCGTCGTCTGCTAGCTTAGAGCTCCGACTGCCGTGACAGATACACTGAAATCTAAGAATCCTCGCATTTCGGGATGTGAGTTCGTAGTACTGAGGTGTTGTTAAGATGACACGGAAATTAAATAACGATCGTTATTCTGAAATGTTCGTTATTCTGAAGTTCATAGTAGTGAAATATTTTTACATTGAAACTATAAGCAGTCGGCACGGGATTTCTTAAAAGTTCGTTAATCTGAAATGTTCGTTAATCTGGTGTTCGTTGTAACGGGGTTTGACTGTACTTCTCATTCATTCCAACAGTCCAATAGGAATCGCTGCATCATTGTCATTCAACACACCGTTCGATAACAAGAACCTGCCCTAACACTACTGTTTTAGCAATCTATTCTAACATACGTAGTTTTCTTTCCAAACGTGACGTTGTATCTAATCTGGTTTTATCATCTGGATGTAACTTGTTGATACTTACTGAAACCTGGCTAACCGCTGACGTATTCGACGCGGAGGTCATGGATGACCCGGTTTCCATGTTTTCTGTAACGATCGCCAGCACTCTAGAGGCGGCAGGGTGCTCATCGCCGTTACTAATATGATACCCTGCTTCGTTGTTCACAACCCAAGTGACCTTGAAACATTATAGCTGCTCTTTCATGCAACCCCGCAAGCTATTTTAGTTGGCATTTGCTACCGGCCCCCGCGAGCAGACACTAGCTTTACTGACAAGCTCAACTGCGTCTTAGATGTACTAATGAAAAAATACACTAACGCTCAGATTTTGCTCTTCGCAGACTTTAATTTCCCTAATATCAATTGGGATAGCTAGCCACCTTCGTCACATAGTACAACCGAAAATGATTTCCTCAAAGTCTGCTTTAATTTCAACTTAACCCAGCTAGTCTTAGAACCAACACGCGTGGTGAAGGACTTGGCCAACATTTTAGCTCTAATATTAATATTGGATAGAATTGAACATGCCCTCAGGAGCGGAGGAAGCCTAAAAACAGTGAAGAAGAAAGTAGGAATTGGCAAGAATCAGATGTATGCGCTAAGAGACAAAGCCGGCAATATCATTACTAATATGGATGAGATAGTTCAAGTGGCTGAGGACTTCTATAGAGATTTATACAGTACCAGTGACACCCACGACGATAATGGAAGAGAAAATAGTCTAGAGGAATTCGAAATCCCGAAGGTAACGCCAGAAGAAGTAAAGAAAGCCTTAGGAGATATGCAAAGGGGGAAGGCAGCTGGGGAGGATCAGGTAACAGCAGATTTGTTGAAGGATGGTGGACAGATTGTTCTAGAGAAACTGGCCACCCTGTATACGCAATGCCTCATGACCTCGAGCGTACCGGAGTCTTGGAAGAACGCTAACATAATCCTAATCCATAAGAAAGGGGACGCCAAAGACTTGAAAAATTATAGACCGATCAGCTTACTGTCCGTTGCCTACAAAGTATTTACTAAGGTAATTGCAAATAGAATCAGGAACACCTTAGACTTCTGTCAACCAAAGGACCAGGCGGGATTCCGTAAAGGCTACTCAACAATAGACCATATTCACACTATCAATCAAGTGATAGAGAAATGTGCAGAATATAACCAACCCTTATATATAGCTTTCATTGATTACGAGAAAGCGTTTGATTCAGTCGAAACCTCAGCAGTCATGGAGGCATTACGGAATCAGGGTGTAGATGAGCCATATGTAAAAATGCTGGAAGATATCTATAGCGGCTCCACAGCCACCGTTGTCCTCCATAAAGCAAGCAACAAAATCTCAATAAAGAAAGGCGTCAGGCAGGGAGATACGATATCTCCAATGCTATTCACAGCGTGTTTACAGGAGGTATTCAGAGACCTGGATTGGGAAGAATTGGGGATAAAAATTAATGGAGAATACCTTAGTAACTTGCGATTCGCTGATGATATTGCCTTGCTTAGTAACTCAGGGGACCAATTGCAATGCATGCTCACTGACCTGGAGAGGCAAAGCAGAAGAGTGGGTCTAAAAATTAATATGCAGAAAACTAAAGTAATGCTTAACAGTCTCGGGAGAGAACAGCAATTTACAATAGGCAGCGAGGCACTGGAAGTCGTAAGGGAATACATCTACTTAGGGCAGGTAATGACGGCGGATCCGGATCATGAGACGGAAATAATCAGAAGAATAAGAATGGGCTGGAGTGCGTTTGGCAGGCATTCCCAAATCATGAACAGCAGGTTGCCGTTATCCCTCAAGAGAAAAGTATATAATAGCTGTGTCTTACCAGTACTCACCTACGGGGCAGAAACCTGGAGGCTTACGAAAAGGGTTCTACTCAAATTGAGGACGACACAACGAGCTATGGAAAGAAGAATGATAGGTGTAACGTTAAGGGATAAGAAAAGAGCAGATTGGGTGAGGGAACAAACGCGAGTTAAAGACATCTTAGTTGAAATCAAGAAAAAGAAATGGGCATGGGCAGGACATGTAATGAGGAGGGAAGATAACCGATGGTCTTTAAGGGTTACGGACTGGATCCCAAGGGAAGGGAAGCGTAGCAGGGGGCGGCAGAAAGTTAGGTGGGCGGATGAGATTAAGAAGTTTGCAGGGACGGCATGGCCACAATTAGTACATGACCGGGGTTGTTGGAGAAGTATGGGAGAGGCCTTTGCCCTGCAGTGGACGTAACCAGGCTGATGATGATGATGATGATGATTAACTAACAATCCGTCTAGCCTATCTTCAATATCTTATCTCCAGGCGATTAATGACCATAAAGTAATCCACAATTCTTTAACTTTTCCTTTCCAAAACGAGAAAACTATTTTTTCGGTGGGCAAAGCAAACCAATTGTGCTGTGGCCTGGGACAAATATTACAAGGCGGAGAAAGTTTATCTCTCAGCTATATGCTGCGAAAAGCACTCTTTTTTTTCCATGACATGTTGCCTCGTGTGCTAAGCAGTAACCCCCAGAAATTCTGGCAATTTCTAAACCCCAAGCCACCAGATGCTGTCACTATAGCTGACCATAACGATATAGTAATCGCCGAACAAGAGTCTGCCGATGCATATAACCGTGCGTTTTCATCAGTATTCACCACTGAACCTGATGCTCGGTTACCTATACCACCTTCACCTGTTCAATTTGTTATGTCACCCATCGAATTCACTGAACATGGCATAACGGCAATAATTGAAAAGCTAAAACTCTCATCATCATCATCATCATAATCAGGAGCGGATGGCATCCACTCTAAACTGTTAAAAATACTAAACTCATCTGTGCAGCATACTTTAGATTAATCTTCTCACAGTCTTTATCCTCCTGAAGCATCCCCGTCGCCTGGAAGAAAGGGCAGGTCTTTCCAATCTACAAATCAGGTAACAAAAAACTCCTTAACTACAGCCAATTTCCCTAACCAGCGCACCCTGCAAGATAATGGAGCACATCATTTTCATTCAAATTATACACTTCCTTGAAACTTCTTTCACCCATCCCAACATGGCTTCCGCAAGAGTCTCGTGCGAAACGCAACTTGCTATGTTCGTCCATGACTTGCATGTTAATCTTGATGCTAACACTCAAATGGATGCCATTTTTCTGGATTATGCTAAAGTATTTGATAAGTTACCCCATAAACGCCTAATACTCGAGCGCTCCCAGCTGAACCTGCACCCTCATATCTTAAGGGGGGACGTGGCTTTGAAAATCAACTTCCTTATTTCTTCACGGATTTTGATGAAAATTGGCACAAATGTTTAGAATGTCTCCCTGATACTTCGATAAAAGTTTCAGAGCGATATCTTGAGAACATTTCATTCAATTTTATTGAGCAGAAGTTTTCTCCCTCTTACTTTCTGGAGAGCCTGGGGAACTTAAAAAATGTCATAGAAGGCTTGTTAAGTACAGTCGCCGACCGTCTATTCGGACCTCACGGGGACTGCGGAAATGTCCGAATAAACAGGTGTCCGAAAAAGCAGATTAAGAAAAAAAAAATGAAATCCTTTATTTCCACGCGCTTATTCGGGCTCGGCAGTAGGCTTGAAGAAATCGTGAATGCGCCGTTGCACGCTGTTCCGTTTACGCGCAGTCAGATAAGCCTGAATCTCGGAGAGGGTCGAACGGTCACTATAGGTGGCTGAAAGCACAGTCAATGTTTGTGCACGCTCCGCATGCGACGGCAGCGTAGCACATTGTGCGTCATCTTCCGACTCGGAGTCATCGTCCGGCGGTGCAGCAGAAACCTGACGAATGATCTCGCCGTCGTCGAGTTCTGCGCATGTCAGTACTGAGTGTCAGCACCTGTGAAACTGTCAAATGAGATGGTGTCCGGAATCGCAATGCAACCACTGCGCAGGTCTCGGCAGAACATTTTCCGCGTCAGTAGGGAGCACATCGGAAGGCGACAAATCTTAGGCCTCCCAGCACCCGCTTGCCGGCATTCCCCAGCGAAGTCTGCGCGGGCACTGTCGGCGCCATTAGACACTTGACGCGATGTTTCCGTACGCCGCGTTGGATCACCGAAACCTCGACACAGCACACAAAGCAAACACCACCGTTCCGACACTAGTCGCACAAACGAAAAACGTAGCCCGCTCGCAGCGTCGTGCGCGAAGAAACAAATCAGCTGCTGGATTGTCTTGACATGGCTTACTAAGCTGAAACCGGAACTGCTGTAGAGCCACTCTATTGAACCAGGCAGAAACGATGATGATGAGCGGGGATTTCCAGTAGCGCCACTTCGTGGGGCAGCAAGGAGGTTCTGTTCAAAACAAAAATGGCGTTCAGCTAGTCGAACTATGCGCCGGTCATAGTCGGTGCATGATGCTCTCGATCGAGTTGGCTCAAGGAGTGTCCGAAAAATCGGACGAGAGTTTGCAACGTGTCCGAACTTTCGGCAGTTGTTATACATTATGGTCTATGGGGGAATGGCGGTGCCGCGAAGCTGACTGAATAATCGGGCATGTCCGAATTTTTGGAGTCCGGAAAATCGGTCGGCGACTGTATTGACTGCATAGCTAAATGCGTGCTGAAGGCCGGGACATTCTTGCATTTTTTTCCCCTAAATCCCTAAATCTGCGTTACCATATCGCCATCGGCACTTCAAGATGGCCACCTCGTACGCCCTTCGAGCCTCGCTGTCATAGCTTCCTCCATGTGCTGCAGTATGTGTGCTTAGGCAATGCTTCCTCTGGCGTAGGTTAGTGCACTGTACGTCTTCCCGTTTTTCGCATTTGCTCTATCAGCATGGAAGTGCCCACTGCAAAGACATGCTGAATTCATCACGATGCCACAATGAAAAGGAAAGCAATCATGTGTACAGGAAAAAAAACTGCAAGGGGCGTCTGCGCAGGCTTACCTGTCACCATTGTTTATGTGAGCGGTTGCGTCGGTTGTGTGGTTGCGCTTACGCTTGCTGTGATTTGCCGCCTATTTGCCACCTTGGCTCCTTTGTGCTGCAGACTTCTGATAAGCGCCTCGTCGTAGTCGTGTGGGGGCTGTTGTCAGTGACTTCTCTCCAGTGCACGGGCCTAGGCGGAAACTAGTCTGTTGTGGAAGCGTCCGCTTGTTCTCTTCTATGGCATCAAAAAAGTGAAAAGCACTTTCACTGGAAAAGTTCTGCGCAAAGTGTATGAAAACCCGATGGGAAAGAAGGTTGGCATAGCGACAGAGTTGGGGCGAACGCCGTCTACCGTTTACTATATTATCGCTAAAAGAGGCGAAATTGAAAAAAATGCCAGGACCTTTGACGTCAAATGCAAGCACGCCTGGGGTGCGTTGCATGTGCACTTTGATGAGGTGGTTTCGAGTCGTTCAAGCAAGGCAGAGCGGCAGGTGTTAACTTCGATGGAACCATATTGCGAGAGAACGTGATGGAGGTTGCCGAAAAGCTCTGGGATTGACAGTTTTTCTGCGTCGAACAGGTGGATTGACCGTTTCAAGAGGAGGCATAGGATGTGCTACAGGTCAGTAAGCAGAGAGGCTGCTGGCGTCGACATGGCAACCGTTGACACATCGAAAGAAAGCGTGGGGTCCATAATTAAGGATTATGAACCCAGAAACATCTTCAATGCAGACAAAGCAGGCCTTTTCTTCAGGCTGCATTTTTTAAAAAACGCAATAAACAGACAAGACATTGAGCCTTTAAAGCAAGGCCTGTCACGGCGGGAAATGCAGCAAAGAACGTCTGACTGTGCTCCTGTGCTGCAACTAGGATGGCTTGGAGATGATGAAACCCTGGGTCATAGGAAAATTTTGAAACCCTCACTGCCTGAAGAATATCCGCCACCTGCCCTGTCATTACAAGAGTAATTCTAAGGCTTGGATGACTTGCTTGCTGTTTACTGACTTACTACAGTTAAACCTGGATGTAACGAATTCCTGGATTTAACGAACTTCTTGAATTCCCCAACGCTGCCCCCATTGAAGCCCATGTATTTTCGACCTTGATGTAGCGAACGCGTTGCGGCGGTTAGCTTTGATGTAACGAACTCCCAAAGCTGATCAGTCATTACTTTTTGCACTTTTAAGGAAAATTCGGCCGAAGAAATGCTCTAGATTATTGAATATTAATATTGTAAGGAGCCAGCAGCGACGCGAACGCCAGGGATTGCCGCGACCGAGCAAAGTTAGCGATGATGATGATGATGGCGACAACTAGCGCCGCTCCGTGCCTAACGTAGCAGTCTTTTCAGGCTTTGCTTGTCTAGCGTGACACCAGGTGGCATTGGTATCGGCAGCTGATTTCTCTTTCAGATTTATTTTGTTTCGTATGGATTTGAGGACAAGCATTCTTATTTTGCGATTTTCATTTGTTTCAACGGCTTAGACACACTTATGTGTAACAATTCACTTGAAAAGCAATGCTGATAGCCGGTTCTTTCATTGCCAGGGCGCGGGAAGGGAGAGGGGGAGGGACGATGACGAACGACATGCGGCACTTTTTTTTCTTTCTCTATGGATGCGTTGCATTCGCCATTTTGAGTGTTGTCCTGCGTTCTGCACGTGTGCGTGTGTCAACTGTGCTCTGGTACTGGTTTGTCCGACTTGTTTTGGAGGTGCTAGGCCTGCCTGTCGGCGTGTAGTCGTACGTCTCCGCTTCTAACTACGTCGTCGGTTGGCCGTGATGAGTTCTACTGCCAGAGAACGAAAAGTTCTGTCTTTTGAAGACAAACTCGCAATTTTAAAGGAGCACTGACACAAAAATTTGAAGTCGCGATAACTTGTGAGATCGATTTAGTTGGTCACACACACATCGTCTATAAAATATCAGCGGCGAATATCGCTTAGAACATATTTAAAATCAATTTTAAAGTACGTGCGCCCAGCCAACCGCAAAACAGAGCACCTCGCGACATTGACATCAACCGGGATTGTAAATAGCCAAGAAAACCCTACGTCATGTGGCTACGTCACGAATTTTCGTTGGCTGCCATGCGGCTTACATGTGCTCTTCTCCTCTGTTGCTTGTTCTAGCTGTTGTACTCGTAGTGGGACGCGCTCCGTGTCGCTGCAACTGCAGTTTTTGTCGTGTCCATCGGGATATTTCCCACACTATCAGCTTGACTGCGCTGCCACAACGTTCAACGCCGATTTGTTGTGTCTTACCATTGATTGTGGCCGATGCGAGGGTTTTGTTGAGGTTTGTCCTCGCCATCGCCGGCCGCAATATCTGAGTCGCTAAGTGATTGGCCACGTCTAAAGCGCGAGACACATGGCGCGATTTTCCGTGCGATCTGTAGTACGGCGCGTAGTGTGCGACTTGCCGCATGCGGCGATTCGGGACACATGGTACAATTGAGCGAGCGGCAGCCCAGAACCGGCGCCCCTGCGTGGAAGTTCGGAATCCTGCGTAACTTCGAACAGAAAGTGAAAGCAACCGTATTTGCACAGCTATCTTGTTTGAAACAAATGATGACAATATAAACACGTCTATGCGAGCACTGCAGACGTGTTTCCTCAAGTCCACGTTAGCAGTATCGGATCCGTTGACAGCCGCCGATGGCCAAGAGCCGGCAGGCATAGCTCGCTGGGCCATCGAATCCGACACCGGTTGCGCTTGTGACACAATCGCTTGCAGCTCGTATAACGAAGCGCCTATGTTAGTCGGCACAACGTGTACACAGTTATGTCACGCTTAAATTGCAGCACATTTGATTTCTTTGGCGCCAACAGAAGCGAACGAGCATGCCAAGCGAGCTTGCGATCGCTGGGAGACGATGTAGGCCTAGCTCGCCGGCCATCTATCCGGGGCCGAGCGTACTTGCGATTCGTCCGCAGCTCGTAATAAAGCGCCTAAATTCATCAGCACAATCAATGCCTGAACATTTACGTTTCTCTTAAGTGAAAATACGGTTAGTTTTCCCGGAGCCGTTAGTAGCGATGAGTAAACAGGCCAGTCAGGCGAGCCGCTTCGTATACAGACGATTGCTGGCGCGTCTGCGCTTACTGCGTCCGAATAGAAATCACGCCAACGATTTACTATTACTATTTACTATTTACTATTAAGAGGCCCGCGTTTCGACCAGAAAAAAAAAATAACAGACATGATCGGAGCAGCGAGGCGCCCGCTCGCCGGCCCCGCCCCGCCGGGTCTACCACGTGGCCATGACGTTCACGCTACCGGCGCTGTCATTGGCTGCGGTCGTCCGACCGATGCGGCAGTCGCACGACAATACGTCATGGCTTTTTGCGAACACGTGACCACTTTGTTTACACTCCCGTTTGCCCCATCTCGTTGCTCTCTGGAACCGAAACTTCGACTGGTCGCTACAAAAAAGACTGCAAATAATTACCTGTTGCGCTCTGAAGTAAATGAGGTTTCGTGCCGTGATTAGTGGGTCATTAACTACTTATTAAAGGGACACTAAAGGTTACCAGAAACTCAAGTTAAAGTGGTAGAGCAATGTTCTAGAATGTCTAAGGTGTCAATATAATCGCAAACAGAGCTTTAGTAACCGAGAAATTGAGGTAAATGCATGACACGATTTGAGACCCCCCAGCGACATTCCGGTACTAGCCCGATGACGAAAGGACTCCTCATAATTTGTGTTACTAATACTCAACTACTCGTATTAAAAATATCATTTCATTCGATTATAAGACGGAAAAAAATGCTACTTGTCTACGTCTATTCGATTCTAAGAAAAAATAACATTTTGACGTTACCCTTCAGTAATATGGGTGTTCGAAAGGTTTCGTTTTCGCTCGACTCTGCGCGCTCGACTCTGCGCCGCGCACGCTTTGGAGTTTCAGTAGTTTCGTTATCGCGTCGTGCTGTGAGGGTTCTGCTGGCTCGCGAAACTTTCATTTGGAACAAGCAGCGAGAATGCCACGTCCATGTGATGTCGTGGGAAGCCCTCGTTGCTTTCCCGCTCCGGAGAGCTGGTGTCGAGGCCGCCGTCGTAGTACGCAACGACGCCGGCAGTGCGAGCCCTCAGCAGCAGGTCGCGCTCGTCGGTGCTCAAATCGCTGAAGTTGAGCCCACCATCGCGAGCCAATCTATCGGTGTCAGAGTCCATTGCGACGAGCGTCGAAGTTAGCGTCATAGAATGTAGTACCAGCTTATGGGCGTCTTGCGCTGGAGTTTGAGGTATAGTAGCGGCGCCTGGTGGCGGTGCGGGAAACGATATCTGGGATGTGCCAGCTTGGGTCGTATTGAGCCCTGGCTGTGGCGAAGCACGTTTCTAGGCAGAGTTTTGCGTCGATTCTCAAATTTAAACCCTGTTGCGAGTGCGAAAAGGCTCGTCGCTTCTCATAGACCACGCCGACCACGCTGCGAGCTCGCCGCAGCCTATAGTTTAACGAAAACGGACTCTCCGTGTGCCGTGGGACATAATGTGGGACGTAATTCGTTTCTCCTTCCGCTAGCCACCATACTCCCGCTTTCGCTCTGCTGTCGGCTCTGTCTTGGCTCTGTTTCTGGCCGCGCGTTCGCGTTTTGCGCAGAAAAGCCGTAGCGCCGTCTGCGGACGCCGACCTACTCACCGATGGCGCAACGTCAGTATGAGGCCATGATGTCAGTACTCCTCGATCGGAGGGCGGGCGATTTGAACTGCGCTAGAGGTACGCGGACGCTTTAGAACGCATTTTCTCTTAAAATAAGTCTCTCCTTGGCACGAAACAAGCGTTTCGAGGTTTCTGTGATGGTATTTCAACAGTCCACGTTGACTTAATAGTAACCTTTAGTGTCCCTTTAAAGCAGAAAAAACCACGTGGATTTTTTTTGTGTCAGTACTCCTTTAAATGCAGTCTCCGCGGGCGAGAAGAAGAAGGACGTTGCCACCCGTTTCAGCATTCCAGCGAGCACACTATCAACGATTTTGAGTGCGGAACACAGTATCAGAAACGCAGTGGAGTCGGGAACAAGCTCGAAGAAAAAGAGACTGAAGCTGTCCACATACACTGATGTGGACAAGGCAGTGTTCACGTGGTTTTTGGACACGAGAGCCAGAAATGTGCCCATAAGTGGCGCGATCTTACAACAGAAGGCAAAGGATTTTGCGTGTATCTTGGGCCATGATGATTTCAAGGCAAGCAACGGGTGGCTGCAGGGATTTAAGAGCCGGCATGGTGTCGTCGGAAGAGTAATCAGCGGCAAATCTGCCTCCGCAGACAGCGATGCTGCTGCTTCGTGGGTGGCTGACAAGCTGCCTGGAATCCTGAGGCGCTTCGAGGCGGCTGATGTCTACAATGCCGACGAGACAGCTCTATTTTATCAGATGCTTCCGGGCCGCACGCTAGCGTTAAAAGGCGATGACTGCCGCGGCGGAAAGCAGAGCAAGCTCCGCATAACGATTCTGCTGTGTGCCAACCTCGACGGCACAGACAAGCGAGTCCCTCTAGTTGTCGGCAAAAGTGCCCGTCCCAGGTGTTTTAAGGGAACGAAGCGTATGCCCGTGAAGTACGTGGCGAATTCCAAAGCGTGGATGACTTGGCCAATATTGTCTGAGTGGTTGAAGGAATGTAACCAGGACGTCAAGCGGCAAGGCCGTCAAGTTTGCCTACTGCTGGACAATTGCTCGGCGCACCACGTCGAAGGCCTGCAGCTGTCGAACATCGAACTGCATTACTTCCCGGCCAACCTTACGTCCCCAATACAGCCCCTGGACAAAGGGGTCATTAACAGTTTTAAATGCTGTTACCGGCGCCGACTAATCCTGAAGATACTTCTCGACACCCGTCTGGAACGGGAGATGAAGATCGACATTTATCAAGCAGTCGAGATGCTTGCTGCCTCTTGGCAAGAGGTCAGGGCAGAAGTTATCGCGAATTGCTTTTTAAAGGCCGTATGGCAAAGAAGTCTGACACGGCTGTGGACGACACAAAGGACGCGGACAAGAAGACGCAACAGCGTAGGCTTAGCCAGTGACACCAGGAACAGCGTCTAGCCCGAGCCCCACTTCCGTAGCGCTGGCGATCCGGCTGCGTAGCTCGGCACGGCGCACTTCTTCCTTACAACTTCCCCCCTCGCTGAAGACGGAGCCCCACAGGAGGCCTAAGGCGTCGTGAGGACGAAGGGCTCGTGATACGGCTTGAGCCGATCTACGTGCACAATTTCGCGGCCTCGGCGACGCAGGTCCGTAGGGGCGTCAGAGGTTCAATAATGTAGTTCACCGGAGAAGTTTGGCGTAGAACCCGGTAAGGTCCATGGTATCGGGATACCAACTTGGAGGAGACACCTTGTGTCGAAGTAGGAGGCACCCACAACCAAACAAGAGCGTCGGACGAAAACTGGTGGTGGGGGCGCCCATCGTCATGACGAAATTTCTGTAGCGCTTGTTCTTGCGATGTAAGGGAGCGAGCTAGTTGCCGACATTCTTCTGCATACCGGGCGGCTTCGGAAACCGGTGTACCCTCTGATAAGTCAGGACGGTAAGGGAGAATAGTGTCAATAGGAAGTGATGGTTCGCGGCCATACAGAAGAAAGAAGGGAGAAAAGCCCGTCGTTGACTGGGGTGTTGTGTTGTAGGCGTACGTGACATAGGAAAGGATGAGGTCCCAGTTGGTGTGGTTGGAGGCGACATACATCGAAAGCATGTCGCCAAGAGTCCGGTTAAAGCGTTCTGTCAATCCGTTTGTTTGCGGGTGATATGCGGTGGTACAGCGATGAATAATGCAGCATTCAGCGAGAAGTTCTTGAATGACATTGGCGAGAAAGACACGGCCACGGTCACTCAGGAGTTCGCGGGGAGCGCCGTGACGTAGAACGAAGCGTTGAAGGAGGAAGGAGGCAACGTCACGAGCCGTCGCGGCTGGCAGAGCGGCCGTTTCTGCATACCTCGTGAGATGGTCTACAGCTACAATGACCCAGCGATTGCCAGCAGCTGTGTATGGCAGAGGCCCGTAGAGGTCTATCCCAACCCGGTCAAAGGGTCGCGAAGGGCACAGCAAAGGTTGCATTGGTCCAGAAGGGCGGCAAGGATCAGGCTTCCGGCGTTGACATTTTGTGCAAGAGCGTATGTACTTTCGCACAAATGTGTACATACCACGCCAATAAAACCTATGACGTAGTCTGGTGTAGGTCTTGAAGAGACCAGCGTGTGCGCACTGAGGGTCGGCGTGGAAAGCGGCGCATACATCAGTGCGGAGCTGCCGAGGTATTACAGGCAGCCATTTGCGGCCGTCGGAACTGTAGTTACGGCGATACACAATTCCGTCGCGGATGGCGAAGTGTGAAGCTTGTCGCCGTAATGCTCGGGATGGTGGGCGTGTAGGTGAATTAGAGATGTAATCTATCAAAGATGAAATCCAGGAGTCCTTGCGCTGCTCCAAAGCCATGTCTACAGAAGCGAATGGGAGAAGTGGGTTGTCTGGGACGGACACACTGACAATGTCGGCGTGGACAGGCGAGCGCGAAAGAGCATCGGCATCGGCGTGCTCCTTGCCTGAGCGGTAGACAACCCGGATATCGTACTCTTGTAGCCTCAGTGCCCACCGGGCTAGGTGGCCGCAGGGATCCTTGAGAGACGACAACCAGCAAAGTGCGTGGTGATTGGTAACGACATCGAAGGACCGGCCGTACAGGTATGGGCGAAATTTTGTGATGGCCCAGATGATCGAGAGACATTCTTTTTCCGTGACGGAATAGTTGGCTTCAGCTTTCGTCAGAGTGCGGCTCGCGTAAGCAACAACATATTCTTGGCTGCCGGGCTTTCGCTGGGCGAGCACAGCGCCAAGACCAACACCGCTAGCATCCGTATGGATTTCCGTGGGAGCAGTTGGATCGAAATGGCGTAGTATCGGTGGTGTTGTGAGCAGGCGACGTAGCGTCGCAAAGGCATCATCGCAAGCCGGGGACCATGAGGTAAGATTGGGGTCTCCTCGAAGAAGCTCTGTCAGTGGTGCCATAATCGAAGCGAAATTTCGAATAAAGCGGCGGAAGTACGAGCAGAGGCCAATGAAACTGCGCAAGTCTTTTAGTGACGTTGGCCTCGGGAATTCTGTCACAGCACGGAGCTTAGCGGCATCAGGGAGAACGCCGTCCTTCGACATGACATGTCCGAGAATTGTCAGTTTGCGTGCGCCAAAGTGACATTTTTTCAGGTTTAGTTGGAGGCCAGCGTCACTGAGACAGCGTAAAACCTGCTCCAAGCGATGAAGGTGTGTAGGAAAATCTGGTGCAAACACTACTACGTCATCCAAATAACACAAGCACGTGTTCCATTTGAGGCCTCGGAGAATAGTGTCCATCATTCGCTCAAAAGTCGCGGGCGGGTTGCAAAGTCCGAATGGCATCACACGAAATTCGTATAGGCCATCTGGTGTGATGAAAGCAGTTTTAGGGTTATCATCTGCAGCCATAGGCACCTGCCAATAACCAGAGCGCAGATCGAGGGAGGAAAAGAACTCTGCGCCTTGTAAGCAGTCTAGGGCGTCGTCGATCCGCGGCAATGGATAAACATCCTTACGGGTTATTTTGTTTAGGCGACGGTAATCCACACAAAAGCGGATCGAGCCATCTTTCTTTTTAACTAAAACTACTGGCGATGCCCATGGGCTGTCGGATGGTTCAATGACACCACGCTTTAGCATGTCACCTACTTGCTCATCAATGACGCGCCGTTCGGTCGACGATACGCGGTATGGTCGCTGCCGTAGCGGTGAGTGAGAACCAGTGTCAATACGGTGACATACAGTCGTCGTTCGGCCCAGAGAAGTGGTATGGCTGTCAAAAGCAGGGCGAAATTTCTCGAGGAGACGAAGAAGGTCATGGCGTTGCTTGGGGTTTAAGGCATTGTCGATGACATGGTTGAAAACGTCTTCAGGCGATGTGGACGTCACGGGACTACAGTAGAGGGTGTTGACCTCTGACGATCCAATAGGAAGTTGCAACGTGGTAATGGCGTCGTAAGGCTGCACAGCGCCGAGAGATTCACCGCGAAGCAACGTAATCGGGAATGGGAAGTAATTGTATACAGGAAGGTGAGTCGCGCCAGCTTGAAGGCCAAGCAGCGCAGTTGGGAGTGGTGAGAGGTGGCGATGAACGAAAGCAGTCGAAGATGTGAAGAGTACGGTAGTGTCGGAGGCAACGGAACAGGATACAGGTGCCAGAACGGATGCGTGTGGAGGTATTTGGATGTTGTCAGTGAGGGACAACTTGGTGCAGGAAAGCGAAACGTCATCAGATATGGCATTGCCAAGCGAAGAGAAGGCGACTTCTGCACGGGAGCAATCAATGACAGCTTGGTGACGGGAGAGAAAATCCCAACCTAAAATAATATCGTGGGAACAGTGGGGAAGAACGACGAACTCAACTGCGTAGAGCACTCCTTGAATTTCAAGTCTGGCGGTGCACGCAGCCACCGGCTGGATGTGCTGTGCTGTGCGGAGTAAAGGACCGAAGAAAGGCGTCGTGACTGTTCGTATTGAGCGGCAAAGTTTTTCGGAAATTACAGATATGGCGGCACCTGTGTCAATGAGGGCAAGCACAGAGACACCTTCAACAGCGAGATCAATAACGTTGGTTGGCGAAAGAAGAGGGCTTGAGCGTTGCGGTGATGACGCAGTTCTTGCCTCAGGAACTGCGCCACCTAGTTTTCCGTGTCAGCAGGAGAGGGACGTCGACGCATCGGGGAGGGCGAGCGACGACGAGGAGAAGGAGAACGGCGGTCAGAAACTTGACGAAGGCTTGGGCGGGGAAGGGGTAAATCGCGGTCAGGAGCGTAAGGCAACGGATGGTCATACGCGGCTGTGCGTGGGTCGTCACGTGGATGAAGTGGACGGCGGCGGCACAGGCGTGCAACGTGACCGGGTATACCGCACGAATAGCAGATGGGCCGATTGTCCGCTGTACGCCATGGATTAATTACTCGATGAACTGGAGGTCGTGGCGGCGTGGGGGTAAAAACAGGGCTAGGCATCGGAGGCGGAGCCCGAAAGGTCTGTGGTCGTGGTCGTGCGACGGCGTCGGCGTAAGTCAATGGGGCGGTGAGTTGAGGCGCCCGTTCCAGAGGAAGGACCTCGGACACTTGTTCTTCTATAACGTGTCGAAGGGTCGGACTAAGGGACGAACTTGACTCCGATGGGTTGGAGATGAGGGAGAGCTGGCGAGCAACTTCTTCCCGGACGAAAGCCTTGATTTGCGAGAGGAGGGTGGCATCTGGAAAAGGAGAGGTCAAGCCGGACAACGATTCCTGATGGGGAACACGACGGCGGGTGAGGAGGCGTTGACGGCGGAGCTCGTCATAGCTTTGGCACAGTTCAATAACTTGGGCAACAGTAGAGGGGCACTTCGAAATGAGCATCTGAAACGCATCCTCGTCGATACCTTTCATGATATGCTTGATTTTATTGCCCTCAGTCATGGATGCATCGACGCCTTTACATAGATCGATGACATCTTTGATGTAGCTGGTAAAGTTCTCACCAGGCTGCTGAGAGCGCGACTGCAGACGCTGTTCGGCACGAAGCTTTTGAACAGCAGGGCGGCTGAAGACCTCGCTGAACTTTGTCTTGAACACTGTCCAGCTTGGGACTTCGCTTTCGTGGTTCCGAAACCACAAGTGGGCAATTCCGATGAGGTAGAAAGGGACGGTGGTCAATTTCATGATGTCATCCCATTTGTTGTTCCGACTGACGCGTTCGTATGATGAGAGCCAGTCATCAACGTTGTGGTTGTCAGTGCCGCTGAAGATAGGCGGGCCCCGCTGGCGGAACGTGCCGGGGCATACGGTAGACTGGGGAGCAAATGATGGTAAGCTCGTGGCGCTTTCGGTGGTCATGATGGCAGGGAGAGTCCGGCTGCGCAATTCCAGGATTGCAGGAGGCGCAGCAAACCTCCACCAATTATGGCAAAGAAGTCCGACACTGCTGTGGACGACACGAAGGACGTGGACAAGAAGACGCAACAGCGTAGGCTTAGCCAGTCACACCAGGAACAGCGTCTAGCCCGAGCCCCACTTCCGTAGCGCTGGCGATCCGGCTGCGGAGCTCGGCACGGCACACTTCTTCTTCCTTACAGCCGGAATAGCCAAAAACGCACGGGCTTGTGCCGACGAGGAGGAGGAGGAAGACCTTTCAACTCCGTCCGATGTGGCCGAAGCGTGGAACGAGCTATGTACTAACGGTGGTGTACCCGACGACGTTGAACTGACTGACTTTTTGTTTGCCGACAACGCCGCCGTGGCTACAGAAGAAATGTCTGATGCAGCAGTAGTTGAAAGCGTGCAAAATCCCGATGGCGGTGATGATGGTGGTTGTGAGGCAGATCCGTGTGACGTGCCTACTGCAAAGGAGGTGATGAACGCAATGGACGTTATGCGCCGTTTCGTTGGCTCGCTCGACGATGAAGGAGCTCTACACGATTTAGCTTCTTTGGAGCGGCGTGTTGTGCCTTCACTCGTGCCGAAGAAGCAAGCGGAAATTACGCAGTTTTTTGGTGCAAAATAAATGCTTGAAGGGTGAGTTCACCTTCACTGATATATTGAGCTATTTGGTTTCGTTTCTGCATCATTCGTACGAGCCTTCACGCGAAACCTGCATGTAACGAAAACCTGCATGTAACGAAAACTTGCGAGCTTTTGTCAACTTCATTATATCCAGGTTTAACTGTACATGGACTGTAAGATGGGCTTTCAGAACAGAAAAGTCATTCTTTTTTCGGACACCTGTTCTGCGCATCCAAAAGCTACCTCGGCACTACGGAATGTCAAGGTCGTGTACCTGTTGGCCAACACGACTAGCCACCTACAGCCCTTAGATGCTGGCATAATTAAGAACGTAAAGCACTTTTATCGGAAGTGCGTTGTGAAGTGGTCGCTGGTGAGTGTGGAGCCAAGGAAGCAGCCTACAGGCATCACAATCTTAGAAGGCATGCATTACTTGGCCGCAGCCTGGAGTGCCGTCACTGTAGCTACAGTGGCAAACTGCTTCACTAAATGTTTTGATGGTGCCGCTTGCAGTGATGAAACAGTAGGGGACTATGCTTTTGAAGACTGTCACCAGCTCGACACGGCCATGGAAGCTGTTGGTGCCAACGAGATCGCTTACAGCGACTATGCTTCTGTAGACAATGCCGTTGTCACATCTGAGGTTCTCACCATCAACCAGATCGTGGCAGAGTGTGCTGAGTCTTCCACAATTGACGACGAAGTTGATGAAGAAGAGGAGCAGCTAGTGGAGCGAGTCCTTACTTCGGCAGTTGGACTTAAAGAAGGTGCATGCGTTCAAGTGACGATCCAGAAATCCGCACGGATTTGCAAATGCTAGAAATACGTCTCGTGCTCGTCGGTCGAGACAAGATGCGGCAGACAACGCTCCACGATTTTTTCGCGTGCTAAGCAAGCAATAAAGTTGTGTATAGTTCACCATTGGAGACATTTTCTTTGTTTTCATTTTCCTGGCTTTGCGTTTCCTGGCTGCTACGTTTTTTTTTATGGTCCCTTGAAAAACGTATGAGTGGGGCTCTGTAATTAATTTAAAAAAAACATTTCTTGCTTACTTAGAGTATATGTTAAGCTCTATTCTACAAAAAAAAAAAAAAAATTTAGTTCTATCTGTTCTTGGTGTTGATATATCGAGGCCTGAATATTACATGGAGACCAAAATCTTGTTTTGAGAAAAGTTTAAAAAAGAAACAGCATTAAATATGAGGGGACATAGCATCCAGAAAAAACATTTTTAATGCTCTCTCTAGACACATAAAACTTCAGGACACATAAATCTTGTGCACTGCTTATAAATATGCAGTTAGATTTTATCTGAGGTCAACAAAGAAAAAAGTACCTGCAATTCTTCTTGTGTTAAAAATTTGGGATATGAGTTGCAAAAAATGTACCGCAACAGCGTATCTAAAATTAAGTAGGTATGCTCCTGGATGTTAAAATACTGCAAGTTACCACTTGGATGTTTGTATCTGTACTATAGCCAAAGTTATGAAATTCTACGGTTGCAACTTTTAAAATGCGAGTTCTTGTTCGGGATTTCTGCAGGATTTGAAAATGTTTCAATGGCCTAAGACACTATGTCATAGTTTTTGTGCACCCTGACTTGCCTGCATTCAGGGTGAAAAGTAATGATGAGAATTGAATGATTAGAAGGGACACAGTGCTGACCCCAAAACTTGAGGTTTTAAAAAAAGCTATACCTGAGAAAAAAAAATTAAATAAAACTGGGAAAATAAATTTCAAGCTTAAAAACCGGGAAATAATTACAATATAATTAAAAATGCAAAATTATTGCTCTGATGTAGACATTAGGCGCACTTATTTGGGGCGAGCTCCACCACTGGAAAAGCTGGCGCCACCGTCGGCGTGACGTGACATGAGCGATCACGTGGACACAGTGGCCACGTTGGCTGCTTCGGAAGCGCCGAAGCGAGCTGAAAACGAAAATTTGAAGTCCCACCTGCGCTGAAGTTCTGATTAAGTAGTGAGGCTTTCCCGCCTTGGGTGTCTGCTTGACAACATATGAAATCGCTAATAGGTAGTGGCTGCCTTTGGAGGCGTGTAGCAAGGTAGGCTACTGCTCGATGCCGCAAAGCTGGACGTACGTAACGGAGCCCGGTGTCAGCCTTACTCACACGTAGCTGCAGGACAAGAAGCTGCATGAAGCTTGGCTCGCGAAACTTGGAACCGGCAAACAGCCATCAGCTACAACTCGGGTATTTAGCAAGCATAGACGCGGGGAATATTTTCTATGATGCCGGGACTGCGATGTTCGGTGAGTAGCAGAAAACGCACACAGAGACGTTCGCCCATGCTCCCTGCCTGGCTGATGTCGCGACGCTTTGGTCTATGAACTTGTTGATGCTAGAGACTGGCAAGTTCACTGAAATGGGGAGGGAGTGGTAAGAAGCATATTAAATAAAGACGTGGCATGTGGTCATGTTTGTGTTATGAATGAATGCACTGGATTGCGAAAAAGAAGCAGCGTGAAATAGTCCGCTGACTACATAAAGCGCTACGCAACTTTAGAAATAATATTGAAACGTCCAAGAATTTAGAAGGAAAAGAAATATTGAATCTTCGCGACTGCACATCACAGTCGCCGTAGGCGTCGAAATCTCTTGTTAAAACGAAATTGTCTTTGAACAGCTTTGATAACATCTACGCAACAATGGTTGCTTGTGGACTGTCCAATGCTCATATGCTGCAGCCTAAAGCTCGCAGCACGTCGCAAAACACTCTCAGTGAAAATGAAACTTTGTGCGCAGACATGCATGCAGATGTACAGTCGGTCAGCACGAACTTGTGCGATCGCTGCATGCATTGAGGCTTTGTTCTGTTATGCGCCATTTGATTATGCAGACCGCCCACTATAAGAACATATTTCACATAGTTTGTGCTCAGTGATTGCCGACCTTCTACGGACGAAACCGGTTTGGGAAACTCCATTGCGGCGACCACGCGCAGTGGCTTTCACTGTATGTACGGTCGACTCCCGATAATTCGAAGCCGCTTAATTGGAATTTTCGGTTAATTAGAAGTGAAGTGCTGGTCACGTCAGTTTTGCATGTAATCCTAT
This sequence comes from Dermacentor variabilis, assembly GCF_050947875.1. Taxonomy (NCBI): domain Eukaryota; kingdom Metazoa; phylum Arthropoda; class Arachnida; order Ixodida; family Ixodidae; genus Dermacentor; species Dermacentor variabilis. The sequence continues at coordinate 232,888,950 of NC_134571.1, forward strand.
AGAAGAAATCGCTCGATAGTTCGAAGTCCTCATCCAGTAATATTGTTTAATTAGAAGTTAATTTTCAGCCGGGATCCTCAAGGTGACTGTCATTCTTTGGTAGAATGTGCAATTTTTCAAGTGTTGCAACAGTTCCATGCTCCGCGTTGGTGTCATCGCCACCGCAGCCGCCCGCAACGCCATCCTTCTTGGAGCGGCGCGATTATTCATTGCTACGGCTGCCGTGGCCTCCACGATCAACTCCGGCGAGAGGCGAAGCGGCTCCCGCCGGAGGCCACGTGCGGCTGCCGCGCGTGGCCGGAGCTGATCGCGGAGGCCACGCGGGTGCCATAGGTGCACGCAGCGCTGCATACTGGCAGTAGCGAGATTGTGCGAGATTAGTCTTGCAGCGTGCGCAGCGTATGTCGAGGCGCGTGTTTTGGTCGAGCGCCTTTGTGCGGGAAGCTCGTAGGCTAGGTTGTTCCACGAGTGATTCGGAATTGACTGTACCTAGTCGCGCAGTTTAGAGCCATGGCAAACCGTGGCTCTTATCGCACGCTCGACCTGGCAACGAAAGTCGAGGTTTTGAATGAAGTTGAGAAGGGAGGTGCCGCCAAACAAGACATAGCGCGGAAGTACGGGATCGAGCCGAACACGCTCTCTAACTACATCAAGAACAAGCGCACAATAATGGATGCATTTGAGAACGACAAGTTCAAGACTTCTCGGAAGCGAATGCGCACCGGTGCTTACCCAGAGTTGGAGAAGGCTCTGCTGGTTTGGATTAGGGAGGCCAGGAGCAACAAACTTCCTCTCAGCGGAGACATTGTTGCGATGAAAGCCCGAACGCTTGCAGCAGTGTTGGGGATGGATGACTTCATTTCGTCAGATGGATGGCTGACGCGCTTTAAAGATCGCCATGACCTGGTTTTCAAGAGCGTGTGTGGTGAAAAGGCGTCCGTTAACGAGGAAAGGTGCGCCACGTGGAAGGACGGAAAGCTGCGTGAATATCTCGCCGAATACAGACCGGAAGACATCTTCAACGCTGATGAGACTGCACTCTTCTATCGGCTTCTACCAGAGAAGACCCTGACATTCAAGGACGACGACTGTGCTGGGGGCAAACGCAGCAAGGAGAGAGTGTCGGTGCTGATCGCGGCAAACATGACTGGCACGGAACGATGTCGGTTACTTGTGATCAGGAAAGCCGCAAAGCCGAGATGTTTCAAAGGCGTGAAGACGCTGCCTGTGGGCTATGAGGCGAACAAAAAAGCCTGGATGACGGCTGAAATCTTCAAGAGCTGGATAAGCAAATTGGACCGCAAGTTTGCTGCTTCGAACCGCAAGGTGTTGTTCCTTGTCGATCACTGCAGTGCTCACGTGAATGTGCCAGCCTTGAGTGCAATACGCCTCGCATTTTTGCCTGCAAACACAACGGCTGTTTTGCAGCCAATGGACCAAGGCATCCTCAAGAATGTTAAAGTCCTGTACAGGCGGCACCTGCTCGAGCGCATGATTTTGTGTATGGATAGCTCCACAAAGTACGAGGTGAGCCTGGTTAGTGCCATCCACATGTTGGCGCGAGCATGGGATCGTGTGAAGCAAGAAACAATCGCAAACTGCTTCAGGGCTTGCGGTTTTGTGGCAGCTTCTTCGGAGGATGCCTCTGAAATTTCAGCGGAGGAAGCGTCAACAAGCGAGCTTGACGGCACTGATTTTGGTGATGCTCTCGGGGACGTCAATTTTGAAGATTACGTCGCCGTAGACGAGGCGGTCGAAACGTGCGGTGCGCTGACGGATAGCGAAATTGTAGAGATTATTCGGCCCCAGGAAGCGACCCAGGAAAGCGACGATGACGTTGAAGGCGAGCCACAACCTAAGGCTGCCGATGTAGCTGCGGGCCTTGCTTTTGCGGAGCGCTTCTTTGCCGCTGAAGGTAACGCGGAAGAACCGTTCCGCCACATCTACAGCCTGCAGAACTTGCTTTTAGCAGCGCGATTCAGCAAGAAGAAGCAAAGCAAGATGACCGACTATTTTTCTTAGAGAAAATACTCGATTTCGCCACGAATAAAGTGCTGTTTTTTGTGTTTTGTGCTTAATTGGAAGTTCGTTTAATTCGAAGTTTTTTGCGGTCCCCGTGAACTTCGTATTAACGGGAGTCGACTGTATTTGGTAAAGAGATAGCGTCTATAAACGATTCTCTGCTTTCCCCAAGATTAATATTTAGACAGTAATAAAGTTCCCTCATTTTGAGAGTACTTACAGAAATGTACAGGAGGGCTGCCGAGGGTTGTTCTTATTAAGCGCCTTAAGCCAAACCTGTGAGGAGCGTGCCACGTGATCCCTCATACTATGCAAGGGAGGCGATTGCGTAGTTACAGGTGGCAACTCCGTAAGTCCTTGCCCTCAATAGGGTCATAACAGAATGTGGAATGCACCAACATGAACCCGCGTACGCATGAGAGACATGGTAATAGGCGTTATTGCCAATGTACTATGAGATTGTGCGATGCAGTGACTTATCTCTGACACGATCTTGTTGGCTCGTCGGAGCCATCAGATAACCGCATCCCCTCTTGCCATAGCAAGTAAAGACGGCTTGCGCTTCGCTTTTCGTGGATGCGTGTTCGGTTTCAAACTTTATTACTTTTTTTAGAGAAGGTCGATTTGCCACTTACGTTTGCAATACGATGAACAAAGAAACGGCATATAAGCGGTTTTCAATTGGACCCACTGCCAGGCCTAGCAGACAAGCTCTTCTGATAAGCCTAGTTGCCATAGCGACAGCCAATCAAAAGGCGCCTCTCAGAAGGCTGAGCCAGTAAGAGGCCGCATCCATCGCGAGCTTTGTCGGACTGGCCCCTGATTGTTTTACGTTCTTTTTTTTATGCGGCCACTGTCGGTGAAGATGCGGAGAACTGAAAGGAGGAACTTCGAGCTTTCGAACGATACCAAGATGGCGGGGCTTAGTGGCAGGAAAAACGAGAAATAGCTCCGTGAACTCCGGTGTCTTTGCATGATTGTGTTGTCGTTTCTTACCGTCTGCGCTGACAAAATAATTCTTTACTGAAACTTAAGAGTGCATTTTGGGACAAATTGTTTTGATACAATGTAGATAGGCATTACAGATGCCGGAAAAAGTAGTTCCCGAAAATCGTTTTTTTTCTCCGCTATTTTTGCTTTTGAAGCCCTGTTTCACCCTTAAAACAATCTAGGATTTGTGAAGACTTTTTCAACGAGGAAGAAAGCCTCTGAAATATATAAAAAAGAACAAAGAAAGAGAAACGCTGTGACCGTGACAATGCTTCTGTGCACCAAAGATTCCATCAATCTTTACGCAAACCTCGTCAACCAGTGGCACTGGGAATAAGCGGCTCCCCTTTTTCCTTGCTGCGTCAGCAGTTTCCGGCGTGAATCTTCGGTCCATATCACAGATGAAGTAGCACCATCATGGAATGGTTTGCCTTCCGAACAGTTGCTGGACAGGGATCCAGGTTTGCATGTTCGTGATATCGACACGTGTACTTCCTTATCTTTATTGGGCGACCACTTCTGCTGCGCTGCCTTTCGGTAGAGCTTTAGTTTCAGCGAAGCGGGTGAGATTGCCACGACCATCGGAGTAATCGGCCCCTGTGTTTACTAAGGCGGTGACTGCGTGGCCGTCGAGAAGCACATCGAGGTCGGTGGTTCTTTGTCTTGCGTTACAGTTAGGTCTTGGCGTCGGATCATGGCTGTGTCACGTTGACCTGTGGCTGGTATGGGACGTCGTCAGGTCGTTTTTCGTCGTCGTATTCTTTGCTTCCACACTTCGTCGGCACGGTGGCGTGTCGTTATGTCGTCGAGGTAGTTTCTCTGACGATGCTTCGTCGAGTACCAGCCTGGTGACTGTGTTTGGGTTTGGACCCCTATACGCCGACGAGGACTGAGCGAGAAGCTTTTGCGTCGCTATTTCGGACCGCACAAGATCGTCCGACGTATTGGCGCACTGGACTATGAGGTCGTGACAGACGGCATTTCGCTATCACAGTGGCGCCGCTCACGACCTGAAATAGTCCACATTGTGCGACTCAAGCCGTACTACCAGCGTTAATGAACTTTGGGACTTCGCGTAACTGACCTTAGGACTTAGTTTTTTTTTCTTTGTTTTGTCACTTTTGTTTAATAAATGTCCTTTTGTGTTTCGCTCTCTTATATTTGTAGCATCAGGACGATGCTGTTTAAGAGGGGGGTAATGACACGTGTCTTTCTTTATCGGGTGACCACTTCTCACCACCTAACAAATGTTATTGCACAGCGCAGGACGCGCCTGCGTGTAAAATAAGTTTGCGGAATGTTATCGATGGTTCCATCCGCTGTCTTTCCACGCAACTTGTGTAATCTGATTGCATGTATGCGCGACGCGAATAGTGTAGAACTTTGTGGAAGACACGCGGGTCCCAGCGATACTCTGGAACATTTGATGACTGATCTATAAAACCCGATGTGCTTGACCCGCTGATCAGATTTTCGACGATTGCCGACTGTGCTCGCCGCTATCGTTGTGTTTTAAGTGTAGCCCATCTTTGTGGGCACAGGTGCGCCCAATAAAAGCTAGTTTTGTCTTTCATAGTAGTGCTACTGTGTTCTTCAACGTCTACCACGTGACATCTAATGACACGAGTACTCTACCTTTATCGGGCGACCACTTCTCACCCGCTTCGCTGAAACTAAAGCTCTACCAAAAGGCAGCACAGCAGAAGTGATAGCCCGGTAAAGATAAAGAAGTACACATGTCATTATTGTCACGTGGTGGCGACGTTGAAGAACACAGTAGTAATACTGTGAACGACAAAACTAACTTTTATTGGGCGAACCTGTGCCCACAAAACAGGCTACAATTATAGCACAACGATAGTGGCGAACACTGTCGGCGATCGTCGAAAATCTGATCGGGGCAAACGCGTCGGTTTTTATTAATCTATCGCCGAATGTTCCAGACTAATCGCTGGGACCCGCGTGTCTTCCATAAAGTTCCACATTATTCGCGTCGCGCACACATGCAATCAGGTTACACAAGGTTCGGTCACAGACAGCGGATGGAACCATCGATAACATTCCAGAAACTTCCGATACATGCAGGCGCATCCTGCGCTGTGCGATAACATTTGTTAGGCGGTGAAACTTGTCTCCTGATAAAGACAACTACACGTGTCAATACCCCCCTCTTCTTAATAAGCATCGACCCGATGCTGCAAACAAACGAAATAAAGAAAAGCACTCGTAGCAAAGAAAAGAACAAAATAAGGAAGTTCGTCAGCGTGCGTAAAAGGGTTTCAGACGCACTACGTGGACCACTTCAGATCGTGCACGGCGCCGCTGTGACTGCGAAATGCCGTCTGGCATGACCTCATAGACCAGTTCGCCAGCACATCGGATGATCTTGTGATGTCCGAAATAACGTCGCGATAGTTTCTCACCGAGTCCTCGTCTATGTATTGCGGTCCAAACCCAAACACGTTCACTGGGCTGGTACTCGACGAAGCGTCATCGGAGGTTGTAGTGTGGACTGTCGGTACGCTGCTGGTTCTTGATCCGTAGGCGGGCGTGCTGTCGGGCTTCTTCGGCGCACTAGAGATAGGTAGCGACGTCAAGATTCTCCTCCTCAGTGTCGTGCGGCAGCATGGCGTCGAGCGTCATAGTCTGGTTCCTGCCGTAAACCAGCTTAAACAGCGTGATCTGTGTTGTTTCTTGCACTGCCATGTTGTAAGTGAAGGTTACGTACGGCAGGACGGCATGCCAGGTCTTGTGTTCAACGTCGACGTACATTGCTAGCATGGCGGCGAGGTTTTTATTCGGGTGCTCTGTAACACCATTCGTTTGTGGGTGGTACGCAGTTGTCCTCCTGTGCCTTGTCTGACTGTACTGAAGAATGGCTTGGGTGAGCTCCGCTGTAAAGGCCGTTCCTCTGTCGGTGATAAGGACTTAGGGGCGCGATGTCGCAGCAGAATGCTTTCGATGAAAAATTTTGCCACTTCAGCTGCACCACCTTGCGGCAGAGCTTTAGTTTCAGTGAAGCGGGTGAGGTAGTCTGTCGGCACGACGATCCACTTATTTCCGGATGTTGACGTCGGAAACGGTCCCATCAAGTCCATCCCGATCTGCTGAAAAGGTCTGCAAGGAGGCTTGATCAGCTGTAGTAATCCGGCTGGCCTTGTGGGTGGTGTCTTGCGTCGCTGACAGTCTCGGCATGTCTTCACGTAACAGGTGACGTCGGCGGTTAGGCGCCGCCAGTAATACCTTTCTTGTATCCTCGATAGCGTCCGGGAGAAACCGTGGTGCGCAGCGGTCGGATCGTCATGTACGGCCTGCAGTACTTATGGACGCAGCACCGACGGAACAACAAGAAGGTAGTTGGCGCGTACTGGTGAGAAGTTCTTCTTCACGAGTAGATAGTTTTGAAGCGTGTAGGAGGATAATCCTCGCTTAAATGATCTGGGGACAATGTCGGTGTGCCCTTCCAAATATTCGACGAGGCCTTTTAGCTCCGGGTCTGCCCATTGCTGTTCAGCAAAGTCTTCCGCGCTTATCATTCCAAGGAAGCCGTCGTCATTCTCGTCATCTTGCGGCGGGGGATCGATGGGGGCGCGTGATAGGCAGTCAGCGTCTGCGTGTTTTTGTCTGGACTTGTAGATTACCGTGACGTCATATTCTTGCAGTCTGAGGCTCCACCTCGCCAGCCGTCCTGAAGGGTCCTTTAAGTTAGCTTGCCAACACAACGCAATGGTCGCTGACGACTTGGAATGGCCTGCCATATAGGTAAGGGCGGAATTTTGCTGTAGCCCAAATGATGGCGAGGCATTCCTTTTCAGTCGTAGAATAATTGCCTTCCGCTTTTGACAGCGACCGGCTAGCATAATATATCACCCGTTCATGTCCGTCTTTCTTCTGGACTAGGACGGCACCGAGGCCTAGGCTGCTGGCGTCAGTGTGGATTTCGGTATCGGCGTACTCGCCGAAGTGCGCAAGTACCGGCAATGACTGCATGCATCGTTAGAGTTCCTCAAATGCGTCGGCCTGCGGCGTTTCCCACTTGAACTCAACATCACATTTAGTTAGACGTGTCAACGGCTCAGCGATGCGTGAAAAGTCCTTGACAAAGCGCCTGTAGTAGGCACACATGCCAAGGAATCTACGCACTGCCTTCTTGTTGATGGGTTGCGGGAACTGTGCGATGGCAGCTGTCTTTTGTGGGTCTGGGTGGACACCAGGTCTGGGTGGCCTAGGAACAGAAGCTCATCGTAAGCGAAGCGGCACTTTTCCGGCTTCAGAGTGAGCCCTGATGACTTGATGCCCTCTGGTACTGTCGCAAGCCGCCTGATGTGATTGTCGAAATTTCCGGCGAAGACAACGACGTCGTTCAAGTAAACGAGACAGGTCTGCCACTATAATCCTGCTAAAACCTTGTCCATCACGCGCTGGAACGTTGCAGGTGCCAAGCACAGTCCGAATGGCATAACCTTGAACTCATAGAGGCCGTCTGGGGTGATGAAGGCCATCTTTTCGCGATCTTTCGTCGACTTGTATTTGCCAATAGCCAGACTTGATGTCCATCGACGAGAAGTATTTAGCGTTGCAGAGCCGGTCCAATGCGTCGTCTATTTGTGGGGGGGGGGTATACGTCCTTCTGATCTTGTTCAGACGACGATAATCGACGCAGGAACATAGGATTCCGTACTTTTTCTTCACCAAGACTACAGGAGATGCCCACGGGCTTTTGGACGCCTGGATGAAGTCGTCGCGCAGCATTTCGTCGACTTGGTGCCTTATAGCTTCACATTCTCGCGTTGAAACTCTGTAAGGGCTCTGGCGGAGAGGTCGAGTGCACTCTTCGGTTATTATGCGATGGTTTGTGACTGGTGTTTGTCGAATCCTTGATGACGTCGAAAAGCACTCTTTGTATCGTCGAAGCAGACTTCTGAGCTATTTTTGCTTAATCACGAGTAGAATTGGATTTATGTCGAAGTCTGCTGAAGAACTACAGTCGTCGCGGTAGATGCGGCTGAATCCAAGAGGACAAATGCATTGCTGATTTCCAGAATTTCCTCGATGTATGCGATCGTCGTGCCCTTGTTGATATGCTTGAACGCCTGGCTGAAGTTTGTCAGCAACACTTTCGTGTTTCCTCCGTGCAGTGGAGCTATCCCTCTTGCGACACAAATTTCACGGTCGAGCAGTGGACATTGGTTGCCTTCGATGACACCTTCTACATCAGTGGGTGTTTCGATGCCGACCGAAATAATAATGCTGGAGCGAGGCAGGATGCTCACTTGATCTTCAAGCACACTCAAGGCGCGGTGACTAGGAAGGCTCTCCGGCGATATCGCATGATCTTCCCACAGCGTTATTGACTTCGACTTCAGGTCAATGATTGCACCGTGTTGGTTCAGGAAGTCCATGCCGAGAATGACATCTCGTGAACACTGTTAGAGGATAACGAAGGTGGCAGGGTAAGTCCGGTCGTGAGTGGCAATTCTTGCCGTGCACATTCCAGTCGGCGTTAGGCGGTGTCCTCCAGCGGTCCGAATTTGAGGGCCTTCCCATTCAGTCTTAGCTTTCTTCAAGTGGGCGGCGATGTGTCCATTCATTACGGAGTAATCAGCCCCTGTGTCGACTAAGGCGGTGACTGCGTGGCCGTCGAGAAGCGCGTCAAGGTCGTTGGTTCTTTGCCTTGCATTACAGCTTGGTCTTGGCGTCGGATCACAACTGCGTCGTGTTGACCTGTGGCTGGTGTGTGACGTCGTCAGGTCGTCTTTTGTCGTCGTATTCTTTGCTTCCAGACTTCGTTGGGATGGCGGCGTGTCGTTATGTTGTCGAGGTAGTGTCTTCGGCGGCGGCGGAGGATCTTCGTCAGTTCGACGAATAGCAACCGCACCTCCATCGGTTGCTGCTTTTAGTTTTCCGTATATGGGCTCGCTGACCGGCCCCGGGTTGGGCCAGTGTATGGTCGTTGCTGCAGCGACAGGTGATGGCGAACATGATGGTCGTCGAGAGCTCCACTGAGTAGCGGCGAGGTAGTCGGCGATGTCTCGAGAGCGTTCACCTTGCTGCGGGCGCGGAGCGTTGACGGCGAAACCTCGCAGTCCCATATCCCGGTATGGGCATCGTCGGTAGATGTGACCTGCTTCTCCGCAGTGGGAGCAGAGCGGGTGGTGGTCAGGAGCGCACCAAACGTCTGTCTTCCTCGGGTAGCTGCGCCAGGAAACGGGTGGGCGTGCTGTCGGCGGCGGCAGTGGTCGACGGAATTGCGGCGTTACAGGGCCCTGGCGCGGTCGTGTAGGGGGACCTTGACCGCGGGCGAAGGCGGCGTAGGTCATCGCTTCTGGCTGGGGCAACGATGATTGTGGTTGCACCTCGGGGACTCTAAGTGATCGCTGGACTTCATCTTTGACAATTTCGGCGATTGAGGCCACTTGAGGTTGCGATGAAGGGAAGATCTTCTGAAGCTCCTCTCGTACGACTGCCCTGATGGTCTCGCGCAGGTCGTCGGTGGCCATTGATTGATCTCCGGCATAGCTTGTTGGCTTGGTACGGCGGTCGAATTGCCGGTTCCGCAATTCCAATGTCTTCTCGATGCTCGTCGCCTCACGAAGAAACTCGTCGACGGTCTTCGGTGGGCTTCTTACCATTCCGGCGAAAAGTTCCTCCTTTACACCACACATCAGTAGGCCGACTTTCTCCTCCTCGGACATTTCCGGGTCGGCGTGGTGGAACAGACAGCTCATTTCCTCAGTGAAGATCGCGATCATCTCATTCAGCAGCTGCGCTCTAGTCTCCAGTAGAGCTTGGGCTTGCTCTTTTCGCACGACGCTTTGTAAATGTTTGCAGGAAGCCGCTTCGGAGCAAGTCCCACGTCGTCAAGGTGGCTGCTCGATTCTCGAACCACGTTTTTGCGGCCTCCTCCAATGCGAAATAGACATGTCGCAGCTTGTCGTCGCCCTCCCAGCTGTTAAGGGGGGACGCGGGTTTTAAATCGCGAAAAATGGCAAAAAAAGCGATTTTTTGAAAATCACATTTTCAGTTTCTATGACCCCTTTTCTATCCGATACCCAAGTATCATCACTGTAAACCACTTAGAAGTGCTCTAAAAAATTCGTTTTATCAGCCAAGGTGGCGAAAAATCTCGCGGAAATCAAGAAAGAACAGCGTTTTTCACGCCACGATATCTCCGGAACGGCGCGACCGAGCGCCGCCATCTTGGTCTCGTTGGAAAGCGCATTTCTCAGTCTTCAAATTTGCCGCTTCAGCGATCTCCTCCATACAGAAACAAGCGCACAAAAAGCAAATGATTGAAGGTCGTGCCGGAGTCTGCGATTGGCCGCGCCTGCCACGTGACTCCAGCGCGGTTCGCCATTGGTCTAGCACGGTTCGCCATTGGTCCGGCGCTCGCGTCGTCTGCTCGGCTCTTTGCACCTCGCGAGTTTGATGTCTCTACTCGCCGTAATCTCGACGTGTCAAAACGGGCGCTACGCGGACATCGCAGTAGCGTGGCCGATCCCTGCACTTGTGGACGTTTCAGGCTCGCGGCTAAGCATTCCGAGCATCGGCGACGCGGACTTCGCAACCAACATTCACGCACGGAATCCGCGGACATGCGGCTAAGCCTTTCAGCACTCGGTGTTTCGAATTCGTGACAAATACGTATCGCGCACGCAATCTTCGGAAACATGGCTAAACATTTCGCGCATAGGGAGACTCCGACTCGGCGATCATGCACATCGCGCGCGGACTTCTCGGAGCGTCACCTAATCATTTTGTGCATCGGTGCCTCCGACTGCGCGAATAAGCGCATCGAGTGTCGACTCCTCGAGCCCGCGGCTAGGCATTTCGCACGTCGGCACCTCGGACTGCCCGAATAAGCGCATCGAGGGTCGACTCCTCGAGCCCTCGACTAAGCATTTCGTGCGTCGGCACCTCGGACTGCCCGAATAAGCGCGTCGAGGGTCGACTCCGCGAGCCCGCGACTAGGCATTTCGCGCGTCGGCACCTTGAACTGCGCGACTAAGCACATCGCGCGTCGGCTCCTTGTATCTGCGGCTGTGCATTTCGCACATCGGCACTTCGGACTCGCAACCAAGCACATTGCGCGTTCACTCTATTATCAGATTGTCACGATAGCTCGTAACAATATCTATCATACCACCCCTTCATTAAGAGAACCTCATCATGAGCTCTGTTCACTAGGCCCCTTGGGCTGGCACACACCTGGCTGCAGAAGTCATCGAGGCATCATACAAAAGTAAAATTCTGGAAAGCACCTAGCAGCTGCATATCTATCACTGGATCTCTGATCCTAAGTTCCACAGCCACTGTCAGGTGAAGATGACTTGGAAGGCTACTTACACTCAGAGCCTTCATTCAGTAACATGGTCAATTATACCAAATGAAAAAATGCCTCACTGATTGTAATGGAGACTGCTATCAATCAGACAGCCTGCATGTACAACACTGGAACTATATTCATGCCCACACAGTGTTCTACACTTCGGTTTGAAACCCAGGCACCATGCTCTTTGTAGAGCATGGTGCCTAATAAAGTTTCTTGTGCTAGTTCAGTGGCCAGTGTACTATTATTTTGAGAGTGTGCAGTCACACATTTAGTATGGCCATTCTTACAAAACATAGAGCTTCAAAAGGGTGCCATTTGTATTGCTGTAGATTCACTTCAGCAAAAGCTACATTTGTTTGAAACTTCAAATGCGTTTATTTCAGTTCGATGTTTCTGCACACTGTACTCCGCCTTACGGGTGTTTTTTCTGGGTTGTCTTTGGCCAAAAATGACAAGGGTGGTATCATTTTATTCGTATTGAAATGATCTGGGGGGTGATGCTATTTTTATTACTCTTGCACCGTCATGAAAATTACATTCAGGTATAGTACTTGATTTAGCAAGACGGAATCATCAAAAAACCCCGTAACGAGTTTGAAATTAATTTGACTTCAGACCTCAGTATTTCTTGAACTGCTACAGCTATCAAAAATCTAATTACAGATCTGAAATCAGCATGAAAAATTACCCCAGACAGTGGAGTTTATGAAAGATTCACCCAAAAATAAGAAAAAAATTTTTAAGACCCACTTCCCCCCTTAAACGTAGCAATTCTCTCATACGTCTCCAGCCAGCTTTCCGGATCCTCAAATGTGGAACCGCGGAATGTCGGTGGTTCCCTGGGCTGGGCTGAAGAATTATTGGGGCCGCTGCGGCTGCCATTGGAGATGTCTTCCTGGTCGTTTCTGGACGATATTCTTGGACTGTCTTCTTGGTCGTATCAGGTAGAAGACAGTGTTCTGGGGGCAGCTGCTGTAGCCCACGGCTTGCTCGATGTTCCGAGACGACATTGGTGTTGTCTTTTCGGTCCGGGCTTGGATTAGGGCTTGTCGGGGGCGTCCTGTGCATGAACGTAAAGAACTCCACCAGATATCACGTGGTGGTGACGTTGAAGAACACAGTAGTAATACTGTGAACAACAAAACTAACCTTTATTGGGCGAACCTGTGCCCACAAAACAGGCTGCAATTATAGCACAACGATAGCGGCGAACACAGTCGGCGATCGTCGAAAATCTGATCAGCGGGTCAAGCGCTTCGGCTTTTATACATCAATCGTTGAATGTTCCAGACTAATCGCTGTGACCAGCGTGTCTTCCACAAAGTTCTACATTATTCACGTCGCACATACATGCAATCAGTTTACACAAGGTTCGGTCACAGACAGTGGATGGAACCATTGATAACATTCCAGAAACTTCCGATACATGCAGGCGCGTCCTGCGCTGTGCGATAACATTTGTTAGGTGGTGAAACGTATCACCCAATAAAGGCAAGTACACGTGTTAATATACACAATGCACTGAGGACAACCTTCACGCCTGAGACCAAGTACTTATATAACTGGTGCGCGGACGCATTGTCACATGGATTAAGGGGGGATGTGGGTTCTAGAATGGTAAAAAACTAAACCCTGAAAGGACAGCGCATACGAAGCTACCGATACTGGGTGCACTTTGTCCACATTGCGGATCGCTTCCAAGATACGGTGGCTGTACCATAAGCAGCAGCCGCCGTCGGAGTAGACCCCCCCTCGTGCCTCGCACGCGAGAGACCGTGCGCTTCCTGCCTTTCTCCCTCCCTTTCTCCCTCCCTTTCCTCCTTCCCCCTAGTGCGTGAGAGATGAGCAGCGATCTTCAGCTGACCCTTGCAAGTCAGTTTTCAGCCTGTTTCAGCACGGCAAAAGTACCTTTTATGCGCCCGATATTGAATAAAATGCTGCTAATTTCGTCCGCCGTAGCCGATCGTCTGTTGTAGCGCGATCCTTTAAAAGCAAACATCATTGCATTAATATAATAAGAACAAACTAAGGCTGAAACAGCCCATTATATCGGAAAGTCTGTTGTATGCGGGCCCATTGTAACGAGTACAGACTGTATCAGTTTGACTGTATTGAGATCAGTCTGTATTGCAAAATTAAAACATGTCAGAGCGGTGCTGAAATTTTGCATTAAGAAGTATTTTAGTCGTCGGTGAATATGTAGCCCATTATTACTGGCACGTGTACTTGTTTATTCTTTTCGGGTTACTGTTTTTCGCTGTCTAACAAATGTTATCACTCGGCACGGGAAACGCTCGCATGTATCATCACACATTCATTATTCATGTATCGGAAGTTTCTTGAATGTTATCGATGTTTCTACCCATTGTCTGTTGTCACCAAAGCTTGTGTAATTTGATTGCATGTAGTAAAGCAATGCGAATGTGCAACACGAATTGTGTAGAATTTTCTGGAAGACATGCGGGCACCCACGATTGCTCTGGAACCGTCGATGACTCGTGTATAAAAGTCGACACGCTTGACCCGCTGATCAGATCAGACGATCACCGACTGTGTTCGCCACTGTCGCCGTTCTTTGAGTGTAGCCTGTTTTTTCGGGCACAGGTTCGCCCAATAAAACACTAGTTTCATCATTCTCAATTTTGCTGCTTTCTTCACCATCACTGCTACGTAATAATACAATTGGTTTGCTCAGTGATGTCGATGGAAAAGGCAAATGTGCAAACCGAGTCAGTACTCTCGCGCAGTCTTGTACGGTCTACCTGCGAAAAGCCCTCGCATTGCTGCTCCCAGTTGTACCAGCAGCTTAGTACCAGTGTACTAGGTGTTGCTTTGCAGAACAGGCGCACGCTTGAGATAATTTTGCTGAATTGGTAACTATTTCATGCCAGAAACTAATTGCAGCTTGCAAGAAAAAAGAAGCGCAAGGAAACTGCCAGCGCCACCTCTGTGGAAGCCCCTCCGTACATGTTTTGCTGACTAGGCTAAGTATCACCAACCTGCCCTCCTCCTCCGCGCTTCTCCCTTGCCCACCCCCTCAGCTTTCGGTGTCACATGGGACTTGCGTAGTCCCAGCTTCTGGTTTAAAAATAAAGCGACGTCACTGTTGCATAGAGGGTCGGCGTGCAACATGCAGGCCCCTGAAATCCCGGAAGCTGAACGACTGGAAACAGAAACACGGAAGCGGAACTGGTGTGAGTGACGAATTGGGGAACAACGGTTCACATAAAAGGTTGGCGCTACTTGGCATAAGCTGCGGTGGCACATGGAGAGGGGCTTTATGTGGAGGGAACATCACATAACCTGCGGTTGTTGGACGGGTCGGACGATAAAAAACCTGCCCTGTTTGTCGCACACTGGGTGTTGAATCTGGCAGCTCGACACGGCAAAATAGCACGGTTCCGGCGCATCGGACGTCACATTGAAACCAAAATCGGACCATGTGTCTCCCGCTTCGCAACATCTAATGCTTCATTCCTTTTTCTTGAGGAGCCACTGATTGGAACGACCTTGCTCATAGCATTGCCATCCTCATCTGCTCTAATTTATTTGCTAAATCTGTTTGTGCTCATTTCGTATGTGTGTGTGTGGGTGTGTGTTTGTGTGTGTGTGCGTGTGTGTGTATGTATGTATGTATTTATTTCTATGTATATATCCCACAAGTTTTATTCCCTGGTTTCCTGCACGTGCTTACGTATGCCCACTCCTTACCGTATATACTCGTGTAATGGTGGCACGCCCACATTGGATGCAAAATTTAGGGAACGACTTCAAAAGGTCTCGCCGCAAAGTGAAGTCAATTCAGTTGCCGCTAGCTTACGCTAGCTGCTTTTCTGTCAACGCCGCTCAGGTCGGCATCACTTCGTCATTGTTTTTTTGTGTGGTGTGTTGTCTTGGCTGGGTTGGCAGTATTCCCAGGCAAATCGGTGGCGTTTCACCTCTAGAGAAGGGAGCCCTGTTTGGGCCAGTGCTGATCAAAGATGATGGGCTGGCATCTGAGGTAATTTACTGCAACGTTACGTCATTTGCGCCTTTCTTACCCTCTGCTACAGTTGCAGAAACAGTACGAATCTTTAGCGAGCTGTCATCAGCCTGATTCGTGTAAGGGCCGCACCCATTCAAGATTCTAGAAAAAGGAAAGGTGTGGCCCTTACATGAGTATACAGGGTGTCCCAGCTAACTTGGACTAAGATTTTAAAAATACCCAAGAACTCTAGAGAAATTGCACCGACTGCATAGTAGCCGTAGTTGCATGTGCTTATGGCCAGGTATTTTTTCACCTCGAAGTATTACTAAATTATTACTTTTAATGGTGAACTTTTTAATTATGCCTTGAATCACAAACATATCAGTTACAAAGCTGTTGTGCACATCAAATAACCTCCGAATCAAGCATTTTAGTGCTCAGCTTTGCCTCATTGGTTTTTCAGAGAAAAAACAAAAGCGCACGAAACATCCAAAATAGGAAATAGATGCGTGCTTGCTTGCTGCTACTCAAGCGCTCCCAAGCAAATAGCCACGAATACACGGCTTTACTAGCGGCGGCAGCTCGATACAGGGCTTCACGCTATGTGATGGTCGGAGTGTCAAAAGAACACGCCGCTGATACATTGATTAGCGTTGCGGAGCCTTGTATGATGTGGCGATAAGAGAACGCAGCCGTATATCTCTCAGTGGTTGCTTGCAGGCGCTTGAGTAGCGGCGTGGGAGTGTGCATCTATTTTGTATTTCGTGGGCTTTTGTTTTTTCTTGGAAAGAACAGCCAGGACCACTTCAGCATGAAATAAATGCTTGATTTGGAGGTTACTTAAGGTGCCCTACAACTTTGTAATGGATATGTTCGTGATTCAAGCAATAATTACTAAGTTCACTAATGAAAAGTAATTAAATAATACTTTGTGATGAAAAAAATGCTTGCCATAAGCACATACGACTACAGCTACTATGCAGTCGGCACAATTTCTCTAGAGCTCTTGAGTATTTTTAACATCTTGGTCCAAGTTAGCTGGGACACCCTTTAATGGCAATATGTATCCCCTCATGAGGGTAAAGTAGTGAAATGAATATGTGCAATACATTTCCTTGTGCCGTTTTACGGTGGCAACACATCTTACAAAATCATATTCCAGTTAATTATGTAACACAAATATTGGTTGTTTAATGCTTACCTGTTAAGGCTTCTTACTATACAGTAACAGTTTATTAATTTGACTCTCATTATTAAAGAAAATTTGATAATTCTGACTTGTCCTCCAGTCCCAAGCAAGCGCATGCATTATTTAATATCCTCAAATTCTCGTTAATTCAGACATATCTGGCTGCACACTCGTTAATTTGGACGGCCCATCGAGCGAGGCAGCCTCGGTACATCTCAAATGTGATGCAAAAGAAACACGAAAACACCCATGCACTTAGATTTAGGCACACATTAAAGAACCCCAAGTGGTCCAAGTTTACACAGTTCACCACTACGGCGCGCCTCAAAATCAGATCGTGGTTTGGCACGTAAAACCCCATAAGTTAATTTTTTATGTGTGTGGTACAAAGAGAATAAGCAGTGCTAGTGTCCAACCAGAAGGAAGTGGCAGAGTCCACGCCACCATAGTCATCAGGCGCAAACCGCACGAAAAACAACGGCTTCGGGCTTGTGCATGCTTTTATAGCCTTTATTAAAATTTATTTATTGAAAAATAATCAGCAGTTATGTGTAGTAGGGAGAACCATACCATCTATTGGATGAAGACCCCAGTCTGGCCCTGCAACCATGCTGCTAAGGAAGTTGCCGAGGCCTTTGCGGCTTAGAACATTAGCGAGAATTGCAGCCTCTGCGTTGCTTTTGCGCAACGTAGAAACAAGATTTGCTGATTCGTTAAGGAAATAGATGCATGTTGGTTTATTAAATATTTGTTTGTTCTCTTGATGCCCTCGATAATGGGTCATTCGGTAAGTTGGGACACTTTTGGCTCTGCAAAATCCGAATTATCGAGGTTTTGCTGTAGCTGATGCCAGCATCCTAGGGGGGGAAACTGTTGTGTATATTTGAGAATACCTGCTTTGCATTGACACACAGAACGAGGACACTGAGGATAGTGGTGCGCCTGATGGCCGTCTATCACGATGATTTTTAGTCTCTTATTTTTAATGTTAAAAGCAAGTAAACATGTGAGAAACAAGATCTTGATGCCGAGAGTTTTGGCTGTAAAAGACGTGCTGCTACAAGCAGTCTTTGTTTGCGCATGCTCTTTTGCAGAAGCCTGGTGGCCTGATGTTTCCTGATCGTGCCACTCTCTTCCTGTGTGCCATTGAGGACCGCCAGTACAAGGATGAGAAGATCAATTGTGAGTGTGTCTCTTACGACTGCTGTGCTTGTTTGTGGCATGCACAGTTAAACTACCCTATTTACACGATTGTAAGTTGACCACTTTTTCTAAATTTGAAAATCTGAAAGGGGGAGGGGGGGGGTCGGCTTACAATCGAAACCAAAACATGGTACCGCCAAAAAAGTGAGATCAACAAGAGTTACAGCGTAGTTACAGTTCTGTGTTTTCTCTATGGCCCTACCCGTAGCTTTTCGCTATCCTATGGGTTTTTTCGCTTTTTGGAAGGATTTTTCAACATTTTTGAGAGTTTTACAGTGCACGCAACACTGTAATAGTAGTTACACTGTAGTGTAACACTGTCGATAGTTGATGGAATCGCCGCTGTTCCATTCGCAGCGGCACCCTCAGAACGGCGGTGCTTGCGATGAGTATCTGTAGTTCATGGAAGAGCAGACATCGATTGCGGGTTTCTCTTTCCCTGTTGTGCTTAGCTTTCTCTATAGTTTGATGAAAAGCATTGGTTTGACCCATTCCGCTTGATTGCCGGCTATGTGCTACTTCTATGCTTCCTCATTCATGAGTGCTCCAGGCCCACTAATCATTCGGCACTCGTTCACAGCAGCATTCAAGAGGGCTGCCATCCTTTATCCCGAAGAAACAAATCACTGCGCAGCGGGCCGCAAGTTCAAGGTTTCTGAATGGGTGGTGCAAGAGTGGCGACTGCAGCGAAGCGAAATTTTCACTTGTGACGGCAAGGGAGAAATTTCCCACCTGCCGAAGTCTGGACGCTTTTCAGAACTGTAGGCTAAGCTTGCATCGTATGTCGCTGAAATTCGTAATCGGTCCTTGCCACTGAAGTGCGACATGGTCGTGAAACAAGCCCGGATCTTCGCCTTTTAAGGACCTGCTCCGCCGTCAGTACGAGTGGCTGACGGCAGAAGACCGCGAAATTACGCCAACCGGACCTGTCATAGGAGCCTCCCTGATGGCTGCGTGTGGTTGGGTGCATTTGGCATGGGCTGCTGTTTCACAAAA
Source organism: Dermacentor variabilis (assembly GCF_050947875.1). Taxonomy (NCBI): domain Eukaryota; kingdom Metazoa; phylum Arthropoda; class Arachnida; order Ixodida; family Ixodidae; genus Dermacentor; species Dermacentor variabilis. The sequence goes on from NC_134571.1 coordinate 232,907,649, forward strand.
TGTTGTGGTGTGGTCGTTTGCCAAATGTGGAATTTCACTGCACGACGACGTGCTGTGGGACTGCAGCAACGAGGACGATGGTAGTGCTAGTGAAGACGAGTAGTCCAGTGACCATGTTACCTACTAATAAATTAATGAATGAGCCCTTGGGTGTGCTCTCCTTTCTTTTCTTTTTTTTTTCCTGTCACGCGATATGGGGGGGTCAACTTACAATCGTGTAAATACGGTACAATAGAGGCAACTTCAATATAATGAAATAATATGAAATATTTAACTTACAAGTGTGCGAATATTCAAAAAGCTAGAATATTCGCACGCTTCGAATTCGAGTAATTTTTAATATTTGTATTCGATTAAAAAAATATACTTGAACATGTTCAGTTGGGTACGAATGTTCAAATCAAATCGAATATATTGCTGGCTGTCCGGGAGCAAACATGGTTCTTATCATTTGTTGCTATCTAAGAATATCTGGGCAATTTTTTGCGATGATTTCGTGCTGCTAGCGAAATTTTACCTGTTAAGCACACTTTGCCATTAAATACCTCAACTTTGCGGGGAAGCCAGCCTCTCAGTAGCAAGGGGCATGGGTTTGCGGACAGTGAGGGTGCACTCTTTTTTGTCAGTTCCTCTCCCAATACTGAGCTTATTCATAATGGGAGCAGCGCGAACAAGACCACAACGGACTTGTTTGCACTGTTCCCATTGTGAATGTATACCAACTTTCCACTTTAATTCTGAGCTTATTGCTTGACATCAGGTGTGATGAGTGACTACTGGCAACTGGCACAGCGTTGAAGCCTCCGAGCTTGCAGGCATTTCTTGTCGTATAGTGAGGAACAGGCTGGCGAGGACAGCTAGCGGGAATTACTAAATTTTCCAAGTTAAGCTCGCGCATCAGGTGGCCATGTTTGCAACGCGAAATTCAAACCGTTATAGGGTAACTAAACGTTATCATATCAAAAAAAGTACTCCTATCCCTGTGTGCGCTATGCTTTCTAGTTTCAAGACATGTACCAACAGTAACCCTCTAAAAAGTAGTTTTTCTGTTATTATACCTACAAACAATGGCTAAATTAATTTTTTCGAAAATAACATGTAGAAAGAGTACAGTAGTCAATGGATTTTTTGGACTCCAAAAATTCGGACTTGATGGATATTCTGGACTTCATAAATGCACTGTCAGGGTTCCCATAGTGCTAATGCATTTTCGCGACCAATTTTTTTGACGAATTTAGGCTCCAAAGTTTGATTTTCTAGACTAAAGCGCCCATTCCAAGCCATGCTACCCAATTGTGAGGGCCGCCATGTTGTATATTGTCACGTGGTCGTGACTTCAAAGAACACAGTAGAAATACTGTGAAAGGCAAAACTAGCTTTTATTGGGCGAACCTGTGCCCACAAAAAAGGCTACACTCAAAGCACAACAAGAGCGGCGAACACAGTTGGCGATAGTCGTAAATCTGATCACCGGGTCAAGCGCGTCGGCTTTTATAGATCAGTCGTGGAATGTTCCAGATTAACCGATGGGACCCGCGTGCCTTCCACAAAGTTCTGCACTATTCGCGTCGCGCACACATGCAATCAGATTACACAAGTTGCCGTGAAAGACAGCGGAGGGAACCATTGATAACATTCCAGAAACCTCTTTTACATGCAGGCGCGTCCTGCGCGGCACGATAACATTTGTTAGGCAGCCAAACGTGGTCGCCCGGTAAAGATAAGTACACGTGTCAGTATTCCGCTGCCTTGGCCAGGGTCGGCTTCCAGTAGCCTGCTTTATAGCCTCCAAGATTGGGAGGCACATGTTTCGATAAAGAGGGAGAGGCGTTATGAGCGATTAAATTTCCTGTCGCCACTAGGTGCACTGTAGCGCGCTGGTGTTCCAGTGAGGTCTGCTGGGCAAGCAAGCGTAGGCGTGTAGACCGAGCTTGTTTGCACGTCGATCGCGATTGCTGGGAAGCGTCGCAATATGCCACTGTGATTATATTTAAGTGCGTAGTGCGTGACATTGTGGTGTTCCTGTGTTACATATTGGATAATGCGGCATGCACTCATTGCATCAAAAGCGTGAACATGTTTTGTATAGTTTAGTAGCAAAATTTCTTGCCAACGTACTTGTGGCCTCACACTCACCAGAGAAGCAGCTGAATGTAATGCAGACAGCCTGTTCACGAAAAAATTTGACAGAGGAGGTCTATTGTACCCTGGAGATGAGTTAGCCACACTCATTAAAGTGCTATAGGATACATTCACATTATTTTCAACAGAGAAGCTTTATGCTTTCAGTGTGCATGATTATACATAGTTCTCTAGCAGTTTAACACTCCGCCAAGTAGGATGCGATCTCACTACAAAAATTATCTAGTTTGTGGTGTTAACTAGGCTGCACCTGTCCACAAAATCTTTGAACAAGGGCAAGGCACTTCAAAGCGAGTACCAGAAACATTTGAAAGTGAAGTAGAGGCTACTGCTAAGCTTCGTCTGATGTGTGCATGCGGATTACTGTACTATGTAATAACGTGTTTCCTCTCGTCTTCTGGACCTGTATGAGAAAAGCAGTAATGGAAACTATTTAGTGCATGTTGAGGTTCGCCAAAGCGCCCACATATGTATAAAAATCTTTTTTACAAAGCTAAAGCTTTTTAAAGGGCATGTTGCTGGTGCATGCGGACGCAGAGAATGAACCGAACAATGCAGTGGTGTTATTCCCCGGTTTATACCGCAGCCCCAGCATTGTTTTTGCCTGTTTCTGTGTACAATTGTCTCTGGGCCACTGGCTATATTTGTGGCAGATAACCGAATGAAAATTGTTGAAAGTCAGCATTTCGGGTTGTTTGTGTTACGGTCCACCTTTGCACTAACACCAAGCCTTTTAGTAAAAACCAGCTCGTCCAGAGTGGCCTTCAAATGTGATCTTCCTCCTTTTTAAAATTGTGCATGGCTCAACATCTGCTGTGCGTTTCGGTGTTGCAAATAACGTCTTTCCATTCTCTACTCTCCGAATAAGCATCACCCTTCGTAATAATGCATCTCTGAGCTGCAAACACTCTGTGATGTTTGCACCGCGCACAACATTAAAAATTCAAACGTGGAGTGAGTGCGACAGGCGTGCTAGCTGCCGTGCGCCGCCCCCTTAAAGGCCATGAAAGCTGCACATCAGTTGCAAGTAGCGCCATCTACAACTTTCATCGCTCCTCTGTGTGCCCCGCTGACTGCCGCTCGTCACACTGCCCCCTTCTATCCACCATAATGGAGAATGCGTGATATCTTCTTCTCTAGGAGGCCATGCTCGCTCTTCCTTGACTTAGAAAATGTTCCCAGGGTGTCTGCCAACCAGGAAAACTGGGGATTCTCTGGGATTTTGAATAGTCTGGAAATACTTCGGGAAAACTCTGGGAATTTGTGCTTCTATCAGGGAAAATTTGCTGTAATTTTATTGAAAGGGAACGAAAGTTGCGCTTATGTGAGTAACAGAGAGGGACAGTAACGAATCGTCTTGTGATGCCGTATTGTCGGATGGAGGAGTTGCCAGTACAGTAAAACCTCGTTAAACCGTACCCGCTTAAACAGTAGTTTTGTTTTAAAAGTAGTAAAGTCAAATCCCTGGCTCAGCGGCCATTGAACATAATGTGTTTTGTATCCGCATAAACCGTACCAGCTTATTGCGTACGCATTGGTTAAAACGTAGTGTTTCCACTTTTTGTCGCACAAACACGGCAGTGTGTCATCTCTATTGGGCTGCCCGGCAGAACAACAAGCCTCAGAGATTGGAACAATGGCCTCCAAGCGCCCTGTGCGTTTGCGCGTGAAGCCGCATCAGCATCAATATAATTTCGACGCCGTGCCAGAGAGTGTTATGGCTTCTTTATTCTATGGTTATGGCGTTGCGCAAGCGAGGAGTCGCCTCATGCCGAAGCTCGGATAAAAAAAAGATGCTGGGTGCTCAGCGCAGAAGAAAAATTAGATGTCGTCCGTGCTGTCGAACGTGACACGAAGAAGTCGGCGCTGGCACACGACAGGGAGCTGCTGTTGACTATGGTGTGTGGCATTTGGAATGCAAAGAAGTTCCTCGGCCGCGTTGCTGCGACCGCAAGGACATGTCGGCTACGAGGGTCGACTTTTCACCATCGTTGCCTCTGTTGTTGCGGAAGTGTTGACTAGCGACAGTGATGAGGACGACACTGAAAGTGACAGCATGGGCGATTCAGGCCCTACAGTGGCAGAAGCTGTGCATTACGTCAGCCTCATGAATGCAATCGTCGCGACGAGAACAGGGCCGTGATAACTTAACTCTATTCCAAACGAAAAGTTTTCCAAATTCCGGCACCCGGCAATGAAAAAGTTGCCCTGGGACTTCTGCAGCACTACTGTGCGCATGCACGGAGAATACGTAACGCGAACGAGCAATCTGCCATGCAGAGAAGAGTGGCTGGCTGAAAAGCTGGCACGCAGCTTCAATAAGTTTGAGGCCGCTGTCGCCATGCTAGGCCGCCGCGGCATCAAACGAAAGTAACACTTTTGTTGTGTGAAGTAAACAAATACTGCATGTTTTTTTCCCCTTTCATCGCACTCTCTCTGAGTTCCGTTTTCAGCAGGTAAGTGGGCGATCTCATGCTATTTTGGTTAAGCAGTACTACTGTTTAGTACGTACTTCTTCCGAGCTCCGGCAACTACTGTTTAACGAGGTTTCACTGTATACAGTCAACGACTGATTTTCCGGACGCCTGATTTTTTGAACGTGCCTGATAATTCGGACAGCTTCGCAGCACCACCAATACAGTCAATGTATAGAAACGCTTGAAATTTCAGATGCGTGAACCCTTCGCCATCCGATATTCCGGACCTTGTGCGGTTAGCACAGGTCCAAAACGGCTTTAATCAAAGCCACCACCTATGCCATTTTGATTATCCTGGTGCACCGAACCGGCGCTCTCGCACGCAGATTCGCTGGTAACCGTAGCCACCACTGTGGCAACAGTAGGCCTAGCCGCTTTGGCGTTCACTATTAAACTTCTTGTTATTCGGTGCCGTGTTTTTTCTTTGAAAGAATTCGCTGCTGTCAGCAATTACACCAACTCAGCCTTTGTAATGTTCGCGATTGGCTTCAAAGCTCGGAAATCACAGCGTGATGCATAATACTGGTTCCCGAAAGTCAACTGCACCTCAATACTGTAATGTTACGCAATGAAGCATATGCAAAGTACTGCGGTGAAACATACCAAGAGTGAAGGGGCAGTTGTCACAGGACACGGAATGTATTTCTTAGAAAACACGGGGAAGGCAGGAGATGGAAATTCAAGACGATGAGCAAAACAAGAACAAGGTGAAAGCAGGAGTGCCTCCTGCTCCTGCTGTGCCTCCTGCTTTCACCTTGTTCTCGTTTTGCTCGTCGCCTATGAATTCCTTAGTTATACATGCATGCACCTGCCGTCTCCTATTGCAGTACGAGCACCAATATGCCTAACAAGTGTCCTGGCAGGCATTCATGCCCATGGCGGTTTGAGGCCTTCAGGGCAGTAAAAGACGTGCATTCATTTTTTTGGACTGCCTGATTTTTCGGGTATTTTCATGGCCCCTAGGGAGCCCGAAAAATTGGTACGTAGACTCTACAACTGCTGAAGAGGATGTTTCAAATGGCCCGTATGGCCAACGCGCAGTGGAAGGAGTACGAGAACAGAAAGGACTGATGCATCGAGGAATGAACGGGAAAGGAAGTGGGCCACCGCTTCTTTGAATGAGCTTGAGCTAGAAAAAAAAAAAAATTGGCTTCAGCTTAGCTCAGTTAACTCTGGATATGCAAAGTGAAAGCTTGGTGTAACCTTGCAGTGTTGTGTTCAATGGGGCTGGTTGGTTCATCTTTAAAATCTTTAGCCTGGTTAAGTCTTGGTTTCACTTGGTTAACTTTTGATTTAGTTGTAATTATTATACTTAGGTATAATAAATATAATACTTAATAATATAATATAATACAATCAACGTTAAGCCAGGGATGACAGCTGTGCCTATGTCGGTGGCTAGACATGTTTAACAGTCTCGGAAGAGAACAGCAGTTTACATTGGGTAGTGAGGAACTGGAAGTGGTAAGGGAATACATCTGCTTAGGGCAGGTAGTGACTGCGGATCTGGATCATGAGACTGAAATAATCAGAAAAATAAGAATGGGCTGGAGTTCGTTTGGCAGGCATTCTCGGATCATGAACAGCTGTGTCTTACCAGTATCCACCTACGAGGCAGAAACCTGGAGGCTTACGAAAAGGGTTTTACTTAAATTGAGGACGACGCAACGAACTATGGAAAGAAGAATGATAGTTGTAACGTTAAGGGAAAAGAAAAGAGCAGATTGGGTAAGGGAACAAACGCGAGTTAATGACATCTTCGTTGAAATCAAGAAAAAGAAATGGGCATGGACAGGCCATGTAATGAGGAGGGAAGATAACTGATGGTCATTAAGGGTTATGGACTGGATTCCAAGACATGGGAAGCGTAGCAAGGGGCAGCAGAAAGTTAGGTGGGCGGACGAGATTAAAAAGTTTGCAGAGACATGGCCACAATTAGCACATGATCGTGGCAGTTGGAGAAGTACGGGAGAGGCCTTTGCCCTGCAATGGGCGTAGCCAGGCTGATGATGATGATGAAAGTCTTTCTAAGCTTTGTAGCACTGCCTGCTATGTGTAAAATGGGGTATAGTGCACGTTATAGTTAACATTCACTGTAGTATTGCATTTCATGCCTTGTTTTTGCTGCTGCACACCAAAAGATTCAAATTCGTCTTATTTGGCACTTGCTAAGTCATTATCTTGCATCGCTCAATGCCAGGTATGTATTAACAAAGTTGCACTAGGGGTAGTGATTTAGTGCTCATTGTACAGAAAAGAGATGTGCTCACTGGCACCTCTTGGCATCTCAAAATTCTGTGCCGTATAAGGTGGGTTTGCTGGGGCTTGAATTGTCTGCAATGTGGGCAACACAAGAGGCAATGGTGAGCAAAGTCCTGTATGCCTCACTAGCAGGTGGCCGGATGACGCGGCAATGCTGCCATAGTTGGCATAATAGTCACCAATTAGGCGGAGGTAGCTGAGGAGAGGAAGCCATCTTGACCAAGGTTTATGACAACTGGGTAACCATGGTGCCAGTGGTCCCTGGGAGTTGCAAGTGGATGCGACTGCCTGGGACGGGTGTGCTAGCTTGTTCTATGCAGGCTGCACCAAGCTAGAAGTTGACTTCCCCGTGTTGTTGTGTGCGCAGGGTGGGACAGCGTGTATGGCTTCAACATGAGCTGCATCCGCAAGGTGGCCATCTCAGAGCCACTGGTCGATGTGGTGGACCCTAAGCAGGTGGTGACCAACGCCTGCCTGCTCAAGGAGGTCGACCTGTACACTGTGCGTGTTGAGGATCTCTCCTTCACTTCGCCATTTCACCTGCAAGTGCGCCGTGACGACTACATCCAGGCCTTTGTCACCTTCTTCAATGTTGAGTTCACCAAGTGCCACAAGCGCACGGGATTCTCCACAGGTACTGTGCGCTGCTTACATGAAAATTGTGTGCTAGAGCACTGCATCACAGTAAAGGACATTGAGAGGATGACTGATATTACTGGGGACAGCAGATACGAGCTGATCTTGTTTTTGATCATTATCCTTTAGATTAGGCAGTGCACATGATGGAATGAAAGCTGTCGCAGACATTGCCTACCATATGCAAGTTTTATGGGCCTTCAAATTGTGAGGGAGCCTCATAATGTAGTCCTGTAGTTTTTGAAGTAGCACTGGAGTTCTCAAAGTATTGCAAGATTTCTCCGAAGGCCACATAGTGGTTCTCAATGCTGCTGCCTACAGTAATTGAGTTAAGGGGGCACACCCCTCTTTGAAAAATTTTTTTTATTTGTGGATTGATTGCAATGAAACTTTCATGTTTCATTAAGTTTTATGCACTGATTCTAAATCTGCATTTATTTTTTCCATACAACAAACAGTTTTCAAAATATTTACAATATTATGTTTTTCATTTGGAGTTTGATAATTTCCCAAACAATTGATGCAGTGATAAAATTTAGCATACCAAATTAATGTTTAACATCTAAGGAATGTAGTAAAACAAGAATGAGTCTCCTAGGCCAATTAGGTCTAAAGCTAGGGGTTGCCAAACCCATTGCAGTAAAAGTTCCCTCACCTGCTTTATACAAAGTAACTTTAAAAAAAATGTTACTGACCAATATGCGCAGTGAAATTAGCCTTACTACAGAGAGTAAGAGTTTCTGTTTTCAGGGGAAAAAAAATTACTGTGCTAGCACAAATACAAACAGAAATATGTTCACTCCAAAACTGCTAGTGTGTCAAAATTGTAGTTTTGAGAAAATGAAGAAAAACGGTTTCAAGCACCTTTATGAGAACGAAAGCACCTCAAATTACGAAAATGCACCTGGGGAATAATCTGGGTGCATCCCAGATTGGTGCTTCTTTTTTGCCATCGTCTGGAGGCCTAGTGACAATGCCCGTTTTTTCCTGGAAGCAGTGGTGCGACGCAAGTCTTTTTCTTTGGCTCTTTTTGAGCCGGTGTCTGTCACATTCATATTCATTTCTTGAAGAATGGCTGTTGCTGCATATTCATTTCCAGTATTGAAGCGTAGCACTGCTTCTGCAACGGCTGCCTCCACAGCAAAAAGGGAGAAATGCTGCTCTTTGGAAATCATACTCCAGATGACTGAGTGGAACGATTCATTGGAGTTTTGGGTTCTCCCTCGCTTGCACCTATTCAGCAGCTTTACATCTGCCAAGCGCTCATACACAGGCAAAAGGGCCTTTGCCACGTCCGCTGGCAAGTTATACTTGTGCCTTGGTTGTGGCTCACCTTTTGCTGTTGCCGCATTATGACGGCACCAAGAATCCTTGCCACTTGGGCACAGGCTGTGGTTAGAGCAGCTGTCAGTTGACGTGACATGGTGGTATGTTGCCATTACCGCTCTCTGCATGGCGTCAACATCACCGCAATGAGACTTGAGTGCTCGACCATAATAGGCACTCAGCCTGTTGATGAGGTCTGCTGTGAGCCTCCCCTTGCCACCAAGTCCCCGAATGCCTTCACTTTTGTGCTTCTGGAGCAGGTTTCGAAGCGCTGCACCCATACGTTTTTGTACATGATTGATGCAGTCTTCTTTCTGAACATCTACAAAGCCGTACACCTTTGCATCCTTGATAGCATTAAAAGTGCGGCTGTCTCCGTCGCACAGCATGGTTGTGTACTTTACTTTGTTGCGTTCTAAAGAACGCTGGAACAAGATTAATCCAGCCTCAACTTCCATTTGGCCAGATTTACAATCGGTGTTCTTCTGGCACTGATGGGATTTCCTCCACCCAGCATACTCTTCAGAGTCAGGTGTGGGTCCAATTTCACAGCCCAAACAAAAGTTTGAAAGCACGACGTAGTCCAGGATGTAGCCGGTAAATAGCTCCGCCACTGCGCCTACTCCTATATGCGAAGAATGGCCCCGCGTCATCCAGGTGCCATCAAAGCACACAGCAATGTTGCCTTTGTGTCCAAAACACAAGTTTTCGTAAAGTGCAACCGCTTTTTCTGCGCACTGCACCATAACAGCCTCAGCTGCACGCGTCGCACCGGGGTTCAGAGTTTTTTTCAAATGCTGCTGAAACGTCTTGTTGTGGAGACCTCGGCCAGACAGGCCCATCGCTGCGAAAATGTCATTCATGGCTGTCTGGCCGTTACCTGTTGCGAGCATCGCACGCCCGGCAAGGATATTAATTTCAAACGGGTTGCATTTCTTTTCACCCTGTACCCGTCGCGAACTCCACTCAGTCGCTACCTCACCGCACCTCTCGCAGATCAGCATCAGTTTCACTGCGAGGCCGTACTCGCGATCTCCTGTCACCATCTCCGCGCGTCCTTGACAAGTCTGGCAGCGCAAAAAGCCAAGGAGGGAGTTTATCGCACGCATGTCGACGGCAGTAAACGCTGCCTTACGTTCGTCTGTTACCGACGCTGCCGCGCCGCCGAGGTCCGTGAATGGCTCCATCTTTCGCGTCGTTGCTGCCTGCGACGCAAGCCGCTCGAGCGTAGCCTTTTCACGAGCGCTTGCCTCCCTTACGTCGCTGTCGGTGACAGTTTTAGAGTCAATTCTCACTCGGGCGGACACTTCAGACGCGTCGGGTGCGCTGTCCACCGATGCAACTTCCAGCGAGGCATTGTTTGGTTCTCCGCGGCAGGGCGGTTGCCCGTCCGTGCGTCGGTCGGCGAGTCTGGCGTCCGCAGGCGTGTTGGCTGCACTGTCCAGCGAAGCATCGTCCAGCGAAGCATTTTCTGCTTCTCCACGACAATCGGGCGGCTGACGATCCGCAGAAGTGATGGGTGCACGGTTCAGCGATGCGTCGTCCAGCGATGCATTGTTTGCTTCTCCGCGGCTATCATGCGGCTGCTCGTCGGCACTTGCTCCTCGTCGGTCGCTGGCTTCAGACGGAAAAGAAGACGATTCCCCTACTTTCTTCTTCGTTTTCCTTCGTCTCCGGCCGAACATATACACCGAATGGTGCTTCTTCGGTCCCCCTGGCATAGTTCCGTGCAGTACCGAGGACTCGCTCAAAATGGCGGCATGTGCAGTGCTCATGCCAGGGCAACCGGCGCAACCGGGCAACCGGCAACCATTCGGGTCACGTGCTTTTTCCGACCAATAAGAACGCGCGTTGAAGAAAACTTTGCGCTTGTTTTATTTTACTGCGGCTGGCACATGGTGGCTGGCCGAGAGAGGAAGGGAAGCCAGACGCGCGAGCTTTCAAACAAGACCAAGATGGCATAGGTGCGGCTTTTCGTTTTTGCGCGGCGCGCGGTCGTAACTAGCGCTGTTTGTCCACAATTTAAAGGGCGCTTTTAGAAACTACACTATTTTAAATCGACATTACGGCGCAATTACGCATAAGATTTAAATGGAAATTTGCTCAAAGGTGCAGAATTATGCCATGAATCCAAAAATGAAAAGATTGAAAATCGGGCTTTTTGACCGATTTTCGGTCCCAAAGAGCCGTGTCTCCCCTTAAGGTAGTACGCGGGCCTCGGAAAAAGATGCAGCTCTGATTAGGCCCAACTGGCTAGACAGTGTGGCCAATTTTTCAGACGTTTTCATGGCCTCTAGGGAGTTCAAAAAATCGGGACGTCGACTGTGCAACTGACCAAGAAGATGCTTCAAATGGTCGATGGGGCGAACGAGTGGCAGAAGGAGGGCAAGAACAGAAAGGGCTTATGCATTGAGGAATGAACGGAAAAGGAAGCGTGCTGCCGTTGTTTTGAAGGAGCTTGAGCTCAAACAGTTTTGGCTGATGCCAAGATGCAGGTGTCCCCCCTCATCCAAACCAAAATACAGTGGAATCTCAATGATACGAATCTCACGGGGTCACGAAAAATATTCGTATTAGCCGAAATTCCTATCGTCGAAACAATTAGAACTAGCTAAATTAAAGAGTCAGAGGTGAACTCACTCAGGCACACGTACATAAAAAGTATTTATTTCTTGAAGAAAAAGTCTCTAATGTCCTTCTGCTCCTTTTTCTTTGTCAGGTCACTTAGCAGGCTTTGTTCAAATCCATAAAAACGCATGCGCGTGTCGTCACTGATTTCATCCGCGGCCATAGCAGGCCTCAGAACTTCAAGTGCATGCAGCGTTTCAGCCGCCGCCGGTAGTCCTTCGCCGTCGCTCACGTCTAACACAACGCGTCTTGAAGCATAGCAGCTACTCCGTCCGATGGCACGTGGAAAAGGAAGAAAAGCACAAAAGCAACAAAAGTGCCACCGCTTCAAACTAAACTTCAAACTCTTCGCGCCCAGTCGCGGCCGCCGCGTGCTCCGGCGCCGTGTTCACGCCTCCGCACCAAAAGAGAAAGCGAGAAATCGCGTGACTGCGCGCTGTTCTCTTTCGTGGCCGTCCGTGGGCGGCAATGGCTGATACTCGCGGTCGCGTCCGTCTGTGCGCTGCAATCGTGCCAACTGTGGCCTCTCCGCGCAGCGGTGCAACCTCCTCCCCCCCTTAGCAACCGGCGTGCTGGTAGGGGGCGCAGCTCCGCATAGCAACTGTGACGTCACACAGTAGCGGTAGAACGAGCGCGCGTGCGCGTTGGCGGTGGCAGCTGCACCTATGGCTGCACTGGCTGCACCGCCGCTCCTTCGCCAGACGTCTCGTTGCAGTCGAGTGAGTGAGACGCATGGCTCCGAAGCGGCTCAGTGATTCCGCGCCAAGCGGTTCGGGGAAACGGCAGCGGATTCCCCCAACACCAAACGACAGAAGAAAAAGGAGTGCATGTGACGACTGAACGTGTCACCAGATGCGAAAGCAAGGGAGGCAGAACGGAAACACCAACGGCGACTGATTAGATCGCTGGATACCAAAGGCAGGGAAGCAGAACGAAAGCGGCAGCAGCGACAGGCGATATTGGCGGCGAGGAGTTACGGAGTCGCCATCTATCGGAAGCGCCTCGCTGGCGTAGTATGAGGGATCACGCGGCGCGCTCCTCATAGGTTCTGCTGTCAGCGCTCACAGAAAACACCATGCGCGAGCTCTCCCGGACGTTTCTGTAAGTACTTTCGAAATGAGAGAAGTTTTTTGCTGTCTAAATAATAATATTGGGCAAACTGAAAGCACAGAATCGTTGACAGATGCTATCTCTGTACGAATACGTCGCGATGGAGTCTCCCGAACTGGCTTCTTGCGTGAAAGTGGGTAAACGCTGAGAGCAAACTATGTGAAATATGTCCTTATAGTGTTTGTATAACTAAATGGAGCGTAATAGAATGAAGCCTCAATACAGCGATCACACAGATTCACAGCGACCGACTGCTTGTCTGCATGCTTGTCTGCGCACTGTTTCACTTTCACCGCGTGCGCGTTTTTGCACCGTGCCATGAGCTTTCGGCCGCAGAATATCAGTATTTGACAGTATACAAGCAACCATTGTTGTGTGGGCGCTATCAGAGCTGTGCAAAAATAATTTCATTTTAAAAACTTTGACGCCTACGGGGATGTGCCGTCACGATGATTCAGTGTTTTTTTTCCTTCTAAATTCTTGGACATTTCAATATTATTTCTCTAGTTGTGTCGCACTGTATGTTTATCGGGGTTCTCAGCGTGTGATTTCCCGCTGCTTCTTCTTTGTAATCCAGTGCATTAATTCATAACACAAATATGACCTTATGTCATACTTTTTTATAATGTGCTTCTTACGCTCCCTTTCCACTCCAGTGAACTTGCTAGTAACTATAGCATCGACAAGTTCATCGACCAAACCGTCATGACATTAGTCGGGCAGCGGAGTCGGGCGAGCGTCTCAGTGCGCGTTTTCCGAACATCGCAGACCCGGCGCCGTAGCAGAAATCTTCCTCGCGTCTATGCTTGCTGCATACCCGAGTTGTAGCCGATGACTGTTTGCCGGTTTTATGTTTCGCGAGCCAAGCTTCATGTAGCTTGACCTCCGGCTACGTGTGAATAAGGCTGACACTGGGCTCCGTTGTGTACGTCTGGCATTGCGGCACCGAGCAGTAGCCTACCATGTTGCGCGCCTTCAAAGGCAGCCACTACCTATTGTAGTGCTTTCAAGCGTTGTAAAGGAGACACTCGAAGCGGGAAAATCTCGCCACTAAATGAGGACCGCAGCGCACGAGGGAATTTAAACTCTCGTTTTTAGCTCGCTTCGGCGTTCCCGAAGCAGCCAACGCGGCCGCTATGTCCACGTGATCCCTAATAGCACGTCACGCCGACGGTGGCACCAGCTTTTCCAGTGGTGGAGCTCGAGGCCAATCGCCGAACACCAAAGCGAATGAATTGTAGCGCAGACGGCAGCAGCGACTGGCTCTGTCACCGAACAGCAAAGCCAGGGAAGCGGAGCGCAGACGGCATCAGCGTCTGGCTTTCGCCAAGCACACTTTAAAATTTACAGTGTCTTTGGTCATTTTCGTATCAACCGCCTTGGGTCGAAAATTGATTCATAACAACCGTTCTCTAGCATGTTGCAAAGTAATGGGGCGCGACCGGGACCACAGATAAATTCGTGTCATCCTAAAATTCGTATTAGCCGTGATCGTATCATTGAGATTCCACTGTAAACTCTTTAAAGCAGTGAAACACAACACTGAGGCATCGTGCGCGGGCTGAGAGTATGCCAGGACAGTTGAGGTTGACTCACGAGCTGTTGAGAGTCTCAATTGTGACGAAGTTCGGGCCTCATGCCACTGAGCTTGCTATCAGTTGATGGAAATAGTTTATATTCGATAATATTTGCTTCTGTATGCATCTCCTTTCTATTTGTATTTGAGAATGTCCGACGCTATTTGCAATTTTTTTGAAGATATTTTATTTGCTGTGTATTTTACCAACCCCTCCCTTCTATTCTCTTTTTGAATGACATAGACACTACTCCTTAGTATTCAAATTTGACTAAGTCGTTTTTTTATTTTTTTTTTCATATGCTTACTAGAGAGTGACAGTATCGGGCGAGATGGTTTTTGTCTTCTTGACATAAAACATAGTTCTGCATCACTCAGGGAATTTTGCAAAGGCACTCGGGGAAAACCTGGAAAACTCGGGGAATTTAGAAATGTCAACTTGGTAGACACCCTGCCCACGCAGACAGCGATGCCAACCTTCAACTCTAAAGTTTTCTATGACATTCAAATTTAGAAAGAAAAAAAAGAAACGAAGAGGAAGCCGGAGTTCAACGTTGAAAAACAACACTCCACTGCGCCGTTTCCCGATAAGCTGCATTCATAGCCCGGCGTTATTGGTGCATGGGCGAGCGTCGCTCGACCCAGTGCATATCGGAGTCCGTTTGCCGCATCTGGTTATGCTGGCTGCACCAGTGTGTTGAACCATTGGTCTAATGATAGACGCTGTTGTTCTCACCAACGTGATGTAACGTGCACGCGCGCTTATGCTACGTCTGACTTTATTTAGCCCGCCCGCTCCCGCAGTTGAGCGACGCCGGAAATCACGATGGTGTGTTAGGCCTAGTCCCCCGAAGCGCTCCTGACAATGGGAAAATGAAGACGAGTAACTATGTACGGGTCAGCGCGACCGAACGACTGCTGGGGTGGTCACGCGGCGTGGGAAAAGTGCTTTTTTACGGAAACTTTGCCTTATATTTAGCCCACACTGTTGCCAAAAATTTATATTACGGCTAAAATATTGATTTGGAATGCGCAAAATTTGGTGAAGTGGTAGGATAATCGTTGGAAATTCCAAAATTACCATTTTCAACATATTGATTTTCTTGCGATATGTTTTTGGTTTTTGAAACCCGTGTCCTCCCTCCGTAAAGTCACCGACCTATAATTCGGATTTGACGGGCGACATCCAACTTTGTGTCGTATGCACGCACCACTCCTCTCGCTGACATTTGAGAAGTGGGGTGACTAATGCATTCTGCACGGCACAAAGGGTGGTGAAGCCATATATATATATTGCAGTTTTATGCACACTCCAAGCGAATTTTTGCCCTTGGCGCATTGTCATGGGGCTCCGCTTACCGTAAAAACCTGCGTATAAAACTAGATTTTTTTCCCTGTTGTTAGTGTCCCGAATTTTCCCCTCGTACCGCATTTGCTGCGGGATGACAACGGATCAACAAATAGGCGGCTGCCGCTGTATGTAGTGCGGGACACCAAAACAAAGATGGCGGCCGGCGGAGCAAGCTGAACGCGCCGAACGCAATTCTTTTTCTTCTCATAAGTACATTATGTGCATTGAAACGGTTTCTTTTGTATCAGTAATGAATAATATCGTTAATATCGGCAAGATTGCGGCAATAACGTAGCCATGCCCACTTTGAGGGGACAGAAACATATGGGCACACTTAGCTGCCAGTGACATAGAAACACATGGCCGGCATGCTGCGGAAACTGCGGCATCTGTCTTCACTAGTATCCTAATACAGCATGTTTCTGCTAAGGGCGGGCAAATATCTTAGCTGTGTTACAAGCGTCAGCGTATGAATAGGGTACACTTCTAACGTATCAGTGTAAATGTGGCTACTATCGTTTCCGCTTGTGATTTGTTGCGTGCCCACGAGTGCAGATGAGAAGACTCGAAAGGCGCCATTTTTTGTTGTTGTTGACCACAGCCTTTATAAAGCATACACATAATAAAACCGAGGCAAGTTTGGTTGCAGTCTTTTCTTTTTTTTTCATGGAAGTGCGGAGTGATAAAAGGAACGAAATGGGGCATCTACTTAAGAATGTTTGGTGCGTGCAGACCGCTTAATTTGCCTTGAAGAGCCGTTCGCGTAGCACTCAACAGATGGTAAGCATGATCATTATTAGCTACACTTGGCAGGCGACATATCGCTGCGGTAAGTTCGGGGTGCGATCATTACATGGGAAATGGATAAAATCGAATTTTGACGACAAAATTCAGGGGTGCTATCATTATGCGAGTAAATATGGTATATGCAGATCCGAACAAAAATTTCAGTCAGAAATTTGGGCAAGTTTTTTTTTTTTTTTTTTTATAGCTGTGTGGCTATGGCTTGACTTCGTTATTGCTGCGTCGCTACGGCTTGGCTTCTTTATAGCTGCATGGCTACAGCTTGGTTTCGTTATTGTTGCATGACTGCAGCATTTCTTTTATTGTTGAGTGCACACCTTGGCAGCACATGTGCAAACCACGCTTCGAAGTGCATCTTTTTTATTCCGCATTGACGGACCAAGATGTCTGGGCCACGGAAGCAGTACTCGGCTGCTTTCAAGAAAAAAGGTTATTGTAGTTGCACAGGACATCGGCAACAGCGCGGCTGGGAGGCAGTTTGGCATCGACAAAAGGAAGCCCTTTTCGCGTGCAGCGGAAACATGAAGAAGCTTTTGTGGCTCGAAGAGTGGGACATACCCGGAAATTGAACTCGCCCTGGTGGAGTTCGTATGCCAACAGCGAGCCGCGCATCTACCTGTGAGCATGGAGCTTATGCAGGCAAAAGCTAAGGAGCTTGCAAGAAAAAAAAGGGCCACCGAGCTCCGCCTGCAAAGCGAGCAAGCACTGGATTTATCGCTACCTGTGCCGTGCTGGATTTTCCTTATGCCGCCGAACTTCGATTTCGCAAAAGCTACCTGAATCGTTTGAAGAGCTTCTTGTGGCTTTCCAGTGCCACATTATTTCACTGCACAAGTCCAAGAACTTCCAGCTAGGGCAAATTGGCAATGCTGACCAAACGCCGGTTTACCTTGACATGTCATAGCCCCTCACTATGCACGAAAAGGGCTCTAAATAAGTTTATGGCCAGTCCGCTGGCAATGAGAAAACGCGAGTTAATGTCATGTTGTTGTGCACGGCAGATGGACGCATGCTCCCGCCCTATGTCGTCTTCAAGCGGGAGACAGTGCATAAAGGTGAGGAGCTGCCGAACAATGTGGTTGTGAGATGCCATAAGAAAGGCTGGATGAACGAGAATCTTGTGCTCGACTAGATAAAGTCTGTGTGGCGTAGGCGGCCCGGCGCACTGTCCCTCCTCATGCTGAACGCATTTCGTTGCCATTTGGCTGACTCGGTGAAGAGGCTGTTGCGTGAATCCGGCGCTGAAGTCATCGCTATCCCGGGTGGGATGACGTCTCGGCTGCAGCCTTTAGATGTTTGCTTGAACAAGCCATTCAAGGACACAGTCAAGCGGTCTTACGCTGATTGGATGTGCTCAGGTGAGCCTGCAGTGACGCCGACTGGGTGCCTGAAGCGAGCTTCGCCAGCCACGCTACGTAAGTGGATTGTGGACGCATGGGCCAGCATACCAGAGAACCTTGTGTGTTGCGCATTCAAGAAGTGCAGCTTCTCGAACTCGCTCAATGGCACAGAGGATGAGTACATATCCGAAGAGAGTGCAGCTGAGGAAGACAGACGGCCTATTTGCCAGTCAGCTGGTACAACACCAGAAGTTATTGAAAAGTTGTACACTGTGTTCAAAAAATTTGAGATTTGTTCAGCATACAACGCCTTAAAAATGCATTTGACAATCCATCAGGGCCAGTGGACTTCTTATTATCTAGCTTTAATAGCATGGCAAGAACCCCCTCACTAGTTATATCCAACTCATTTTCTAATACAGGAGAAACATTCGGCAGGTTATATTCGTCACGTATTGAAAACACAAATTGAAAGTACTGATTAAACATCTCTGAAATAGAAGTTGGGTCATCCAGAATATTATCAGCTTTGACTCTCTTAATCTCGTTTTTACTTTGACTAAGGTAGCGCCAGAACTTCTAGGATCACTTTTAATGAAATCGGCAATATAGTGTTGCTAAAAAATTTGCTTCTTGCTTCTTTTACTTTACAGTTCATGCTTTAGCTCCGTAAATTGGGGAGTGGATGTTTTGTGCTTCTTTCTCAGGTGCTTAATTTTTTTTTTTTGGTTTGTATTATCTCCCGACTAATCCAGGGATTTGTACGGTGCTTTTGCAGTCTTTTTGGCAGTATGAAATAGGGAATGCAGAACTTAACTGCAGAATAAAACTGTTGCCACAAACTTTCAACGTTGTTGGTGCTAACAACAAGAAGCTCTTCTAAAGAATTGATTACTGCTGTGTCATCGGCTCTATTATAGTCTTTTACTGTAGCTGGAGGAATTTTTTCCTTTTGCATCTCCGTATATCTAGTCCAGCAGAAATATATCAGGTTATGATCAGAAATTCTAGGTTCCACCTGTACTTTTCCTGAGCTAAATTTTCAGAAATAGGAGATCCAGAATTGCATTTCCACGGGTGTAAGCTCTCACAATCCGATCAAGATTAAAAGTAAGCATTAGATCAATTAGAGCGTCAGCCGCTACAGAATATCCATACTGTATGTTATTCCAATCAATGGATGGCAGGTCAAAATGTCCGGTTATATTTAGGTTTTTGTCCCGGAATTTTAGCAGGTGATCATATAGCCTGCTCAAAAACAAGTCATCCACATTCGGAGGTCGGTAAACAGCGCAGACAAAAGACGTGTCACCTTGTGGGGACACCCTTAGAAGTATACTTTCATGATCACAGACTTGGTCAGCAACAATAACTTCAATATTATCCTTTATCACCACAATGCCACCACCACGGGAACTCCCATCACGTCTGTACAGCCTATAGCCCAGCAGCGCAACTTCGTTATCACCAATTTGATCATGAAGCCAAGTTTCTGCTATAACATATATTTGAGGATTATGTGAGAAAAGATATGTTTCCAATTTTTTTAATATATTGACAATGCTCCAAGAGTTAAATACAAGCAGACGAAACTCGCGCTCCTTTAGTCGCTAGCTTGTTGAAATAAGGGTGTTCGTCTTCGACATTGCCTTGTGCGAGTTAGAAGTGTAGCCCCAATAGTACAGTTTGTCAATGTGGATCTTATACTGTACGAGCGATACCTTCTTGCCCATATCCTTATTTGCTTCGCACCGTCCCAGAGCAATTTCCTTTTTCGCAGCGTTTCTGCATAGTAGTCATTTTGAAGGCTTATGATAGTTCCTGTTAATTTTTTAGCATTGCTCAAGACTGCCTCCTTCTAACATGACGAATATAAAATGGCGGCGCAGGCGCACCAAAGTTTAAAGCAAGCTCCCCTAACCAATCAAAAACAGCCATTTTGGTCACGTGCACCTACCAACCAATAGAAACACATGCTGCGCATTATTTCGTCGCTTTTTTCGCTTTTGCCTGGGGAGCATGGTTTTTTAGTGAAAAAAGAATAAATGCTGGAAATGCACTTTCCAACAAGACCAAAATGGCAGCGGTGGAGCATGTAGTTTGACGAGACGGTCATTTGAGGTATCGCCCTACGTTTGTGTGCAGGTGCGAGAGAGAAAATGTGGAAGCTTTTGCTCCTTGAATATATCAGTGGTGGTCCACCTGTGCCATTTGCGCCATTTTGCTACAATTATACTTGTCTGTGCCTTGCTGCATCCAACGAAGTGCAACTTGCACCAAAGCGCCATCTTTGCCTTGCTAACACAACCATAACACAACCGTAGAACGCTTATAGCTTCTGTTTGTTCTTTGTCTGGCAACCAGCCCCAGGCATGCCCACGACCTACTGGACTCCAGATCTGCACAGATCTCCCTGCTCCAGCACACCTGGTATAGTTAGCCCCTTTTGCCGCTAGGGACAAAACGTACGAGCAGAGTGGCGCCAGTTATAGCCTGTTCGCTGTTGTCTGCTTCTGCGATTTCTTCAGCGCTCGTGCTGCCATTTCGGCAGGCACAAAACGCTTGTATTGATGGTAAATGAATAAATTCACAAATATTGTGATGCAGCAGTTATCACGACGTTTATTATGCGTCGGAGATGCGGCGAACCGACCACGCCCAAAGCACGGATCACACAAGAGCGAGCCCCACAAGCGATGAAGAAGAACCCCACATGATGATGATCATGTACAGATGACAATGTATAGCTATAAATGCCCACACTAATGCCCCCTCGCGCGAGAGCGGCCATCCTGGGCCGCAATTCAAAGGGGCGGCGAACGCCGCGTGAGAGGCTTCATACGGGAAACGTGCACAACCTCAGCAGCGCGGCAGCGGCGGTCATTTGGAACAATAACTGGTGCCACACGATAATTAACCGGAGAGGTCTGCTCCAAGACTTTGTAGGGGCCTGAACCGAAGCTGAAACTTGTCACACAAGCCAGGAGTATGAACTGGTGTCCAGAGCAGCACATCCTCGCCAGGGCGGAAGCACACGACGCGGTGAGAGGCGTCGTAGTGCTGCTTGCGGTCCTGTTGCCATGCTTCGGTGTTGATGCGGGCGAGCTGGCGACAACGCAGAATGCGGGACACATATTCTTCACAGGAGGATGGGCATCGATCGACAGTTGGCGCGAAGAAAGAGACGTCGAGGCAGGAAGAAGGCGAACGACCATAGACAAGGTAAAACGGCGAGTAACCGCTCGTGCGTTGAACGGCGGTATTGTACGCAATATAAAAAAAAGTTGCGAATGCTTTGTGTTTGAACAGGGAAATTAGATGAGCGTTGCAAGGAAGTAAACAATAAACATATAGCTGGCAGCTGCAATGCTAGACGGCATAAATTTCCTTTCTCTATTAAGAGACTGGAAAAATCGTTTGGAAAGATGTATAGGATAATCTAGCTTTTTTTGAGTTGATCACAGATAGCCTAATGTTGTAGATGACAGGAAAAACTGCTGTGTGCTGTACTTAAATGCAGAGGATCTGGTAAAAGTAGTCACAAGTAAGTCCTAGCTGCGCTCGACATGTGAATAAATTGGTCGAGTCTGTTTCAAGGAAAGGTGAGCATAGCTTGTTTTAATGTTGTTTGATGTCTAGATCAGTAGAATGCTTGCAAAAACGATCTCAGTGCTTTAAAACATGCTGCACTGCAGGCCTCATGTCACGGAACTCTTTTCAAACTGCAAAACTAGCTTTTCTGTGTGGTATTGGGGCAGCATAACAGTGGTGCAAAAGATACATATGCAGTGAAGCTGTATGCTTAATTCTTTGTTTGAACTCGCAACGCATTCACGGAGAACTTTTAAGAGTTCAAATGAGCAGTAATTGTTCTGTCATTGAACGTTGCGGTGGTTTCCAGTTTCTAAAGAGCGCAGAAGCGAACTTTACAATGTGTACAATGAAACTGTTGTGTACTTTACGAACACTATAAACAATGTGACTTAGTGTACAAGATCTGTGCGGTTTGCTATTGTCTGAAGAAGGCAATAAGAGCGGCTATTTCACGCTATTTTAGACGGGAGAGGACTGCACGCACCAACATTTTTCAGGTTCAGGCAGTCAACTTTTGGAGCCAAGTGACTGATCATAGCTTTGTGACATCACTGTTGCTGTGTTCACAAAAATCATAAACTAGGCAAAACAGTTCGTCACAACACAACAGCCGAATCAACGCCGCATTACAACGCCGCATCAGTCAACTGTAGAGTAGCAGACGAACAGTTTATAAAAGCGACACCAACAGCCAATGATTGAACGAGATTGGACGCAAGAGGTTCCCATAGAAGCCGGATATCTGTGCAGGTTTGGAGTTCCAGTAGGTCGTGGGCACACTGATCGGCTTGCTTGTCGCTTGTCTGTCAGTTTCCAGCGCATATGTCCAGCGTTGAGCAACGTGAAATCGCCTTCCAACACATGGTTCGGCGAATGAGCAAACATAAGTATGGTCTCTTCATTAGGCGCTTGCGTTGTTATCGCGAAAGCTGTTATCGCAAAGTTCAAACGAGCCGGTGATTACATTGCGGCGCCCCAAACAAGTTGTCGGTGAATCGCATCGTACAAACACGTACTACCGCGTTGGTACTAAAGCGACAGTGACTATGTCATGAAATGACATAGTCTGCAACATATATAGCGTGAAGGAGTAGTATTATACAGCAATGTCTTCGGCAATACTTTCACGGGATTAGCACCGGGCAGCTCGACATCTACGAGCGAAAATATTTCTGGTCTTGTTCGCTCGTAGCCGCTGATGGCTCGGCAGCGCCGATATCGTCGCGAGGCCTTTTCCGGTTCACTTCAAACCTAAAGCTGATGGCGCTTCGAAATTAATCACCGACGCTCACAAGCCGCAATATTTTTTTATCGTCGCTCATCGCATTAATTGTATACAAAGAAGAGAATATGCTTATATTGTTGGCGCCGTGGGCTGTGATGCCAGCACAAGCTGGGTCGCCTGCCGTCGTTAGCCGTGTACTCAGCTGAGCTTGAGAAGTATCGGAGCTCTCGTTTATGTTTAACATTTGACAGGGGATATCGTTTTTCATAAAATGTACAATTTAAGCATCGCTCTATCTAGCGAAAATTATTTTGCTTGAAAGAAGCTGCAGCCGATGTTTGCGTTGCCGGCGGCTGAGGCACGCGAATTCGCGGTAGTCTAGAGTTACTCTATAGGCTCACTTATACAGTAACTCTACGGTAGTCGATTGGCCCGTTGGTTGTGCGGTGCACTGGCCGAACTTCGGACACTTCACGCACAGCAGACGTTCTACGGCACTGGAGACCAGTTCTCCGTTATGGCGTTTGCCGCTAGCGTGGACGTTAGTTTCAGACTACAGTACGACGCCAGCTCTTGTAGGTCGCGTACTACCGGAATGGTTAATAGTCTTGCGATGGCATGTTACTTTTGCTGCGCAAGAATTAATATGACGTTCAAGAATAAAGAATGTGCAAGTGTAAGGAAGCAGTATTCATATAATTCATGTTTTAGCTTGGTGTACTAGGAGAGAATGTTGCCAGTGCGATTATTGGGAAAGATGATTTTTTGTTATTAGAGTTGGTGTCCTAATTCTCATTTCTAGAAAATAAGTTAGCTGGTGTATTTTCTTGTTCTTTCTAGGGCGAAGTACCAAGTTCAAGGAGTCTGTGCTCAATGAAATTGATAGCAATAATGACCCCATTCATCTTTGGTGCAAAAATGGGGTTGAAGACACAGAAGCACTCTGTGTTGTCTGCAATTGCACTATTGGTTGCTCACAACACGGTATTGTTCCATTAAAATGTCAATCGACAATGAAGAAGCACATCCATGCGACTGCAAAGAATGGAGACAAAAATGGAAACCTCCAGCCTCCTAAATTGGTGCAAGCGGCTTTGAACTTTTCACGGGGAGCATCTAGCACCTCTCTACAAGATCAAGTTTGCAAGGCCGAAACAATTTTTGCCGTGTCTATCACAACCAAGTGCATTTCATTTTCATGGGGCGACACTGCAACGGAAATCTACCACACAATGTTCCCAGACAGCAGTGTTACCAAGGGCTTCAGATGTGGCAAGTCGAAGCTGTAATGCATTGTGTCTGATGGACTAAGCCCAAATTTCAAGTCAAAAGTGGTGGATGAACTATGTCCTCCGGGTGTTTTCTATTCTATCATGATGTATGAAACTCCAAGACCTGACCAGCGAGTGCAGCAACTTGATGTACTTGTAAGGTTCTTCTCTGAAGCAGAACAGCGTGTTGTCGTGGAACATGTCCAGTCATATAATCTTGGACGGGCCACCAGTGAGATCATTCTCAGCTGTGTAGATGAACTTGTTCAGCTGCCATGACAGGGCATCATTTTTTCTTTAGTGACGGTCCTCACATCATGAACAGTGTCGAAAGAAAGCTAGAACAGCATGTGACATCAAGCATTGCCGATGTTGGTCACTGCAGTTTGCAAAAGCATTGTGGACCTTGTGTAAAGGGCTTAGATGTTTTTGGATCTGATGTAGAAGTGGTAAGAAATGTTTACTATTACTTAAAATCTGCTGCCCGCTCAGAGCTATTCAGTGAAAGCCAGGAAGTCATAGGTATTCTGCCGCATGTGTTTTTGCAACATGTGTCGAACAGGTGGCTCACTTTACAAGAATCACTGTGCCATATTCAGGAGCAGTTGGATGCCATTAAGGACTACTTTGAAAAAGCAAACAAGACTGGCTGCTGTCTGCCACCCAAAGTCTTCATAACAAACTGGCTGCGGCATTCTTGTAGAAACCACTCTATGCTAAGATACCTTTCCTGAAGAACTGTGCTGAGCTATTCACTGGCTTCCAGAAGCTGTTCCAGAAACAAGAACCACTTTTGCACATTCTTCATGCAAAATTGTTATTAGTTCAGTGAGTTCTTAGCCACTTACGCTGTGAAGCCTACCAGGGCAAGACGATAATCTGAAGAGCCTTAACCTGCAAGACTCCACACTGTGGAAGACGAAGCCCGAGTTGGGTATAGATACAGATGATGCAATGTGGACCTGGGACATCCCTGAAAGAAATCGTTTGCGACTTGGGGCCCGCGCTTTTTACACAGCTTGCTCACAAGACTTGCTGCAAAAGCTACCTCTCGAAAACAAACTGCTGCAACATGCGAGCATTCTTGGCTTCCACTTCACAGATGCAGACTCGGAAGCCTGCTCACTGCGATACCTTGCTTCACAACTGCCGCAAGTGCTACAGGTGAATGAAGTGTCTTCATTAATTGACGAATGGTACATGTTTAAATGCGATCCGGTGAACAGCAGTGAAGTTGCAGTGCCTGAAAGGATTGACAGCTCATGGGCTAAAGTATTTCAACGGAAATCAGCTGCTGGTGAGCAAAAGTAGCCACTGCTTGCAAAACTCGTGAAAACCCTCCTGTCTCTCCCACATGGTAATGCAGATTGTGAGAGAGGATTCAGTATAAAGAAGCGTCTGCTTGAGGGCCGTGCCTCTTTGTCTCTTAATAGTCTGAATGGACTAAAGCAGGTTAACACGTATTTGCAAAGGTACAACGGGGATGCCACCAAAGTATCCCTGTCACCTAAGCTGGTCCGATGTGTAAAGAAGGCAAGGACATTTTATGCAGATCGGCTTGAAAAGGAGACTGAAGATTCGGAGGTGACGAAGCCTGCAACCACACAGACCCAGCTCAATGCCATTAATGGAATGACTGAAAAAGGGCTTAAATGAAAAGGTTGTGTCATGCTGTGCACTACTTAAAGGTGCAGAAGAGACAATCTCTACTCGCTTGGCTCACAAGAGCATGGAGCAGGTCCAAAGTGGGCAACAGTTGTTAGCTGAAGGGAATGTGAGGCTGGCTACTGCACTTCTCGAGCTTGAAGAGCTGAAAAAAAGAAGTAGCAAAAGCCACCGACGGAAAGAACTTTCCATGTTTTCATTGTGCAATATGTGTGGGTTTAATAGAAAAAAATTGTTATGTTTTAAAGCTTATTTTACAGTGTAAACAAGGCATGCTCAGATCGTGCATGTGGGCACGTCTAAATAGCAAAATGATTTATACTTTTGATACAGCTGTGTATGTCTAGTCAATCTCTTATTGCCAACAGTACAAAATTGTTTTTCGGCATTTCTAGTCACTTTTGTATTATGTTTTATTGCATAAAACTGTTTTCACTAGTGTAAAAGTGCTATTTACATAGGCAAATAAAGTCTGTATGCAACATACCATGGTTTCCTGCTGTATGGCTAAATGGCTGTGCTGCGTCAGTCTGTCTTGCTTGTGTCTATTTGCTCTAAATACTGAACAATTGTGCAGTATTAGTAAGCTGCATCAAATGTCATGCATTAGCTTGTCTCCTGCTCCAACTGATCCAAAAAGCAAAATTTTGTGCTACAGAACTGCTACAAAATGCTAATGTGGCTGCTCCTAAATTGCTACAAAACAGCCCTTTTCCTGCTCCCAAAATTGCTCCAAATCTGAGATTGGCTGGACCACCACTGATATTTGACTCTGCCTAGGCACTACGGAGATTTCTTAGCGCGTGTTGTATGCATTTGTCCCTAGGCGTGCCGGCATTGTGGAGTGGGGTCGAGTTACTTTACACTCGGACGCTGGCTGCCGGCGCGGTAAAATAGGTGAAGCAGTGGGCACTGATGCCCCATTTGGCGACCGCGTGTCGGACAGACTGTCTCTCACCTACCACGCTCGTGCTAAGTCAGTCATGGCAGATCATAGCTTTTTCGTAATAATTGTTTTAAGTATTCCTTCTTTCCCCGAACAGTCGTTGAATGGAATCATCTAACCAATGAACAAGTTTTAAAATCATCACTTTTGGCGTTTGTTTCAAGTATTGAGTAACAATTTGTTATCCTGCTGCGCCACTGCTGTGTTCAAGCTCTGTTAACCTGATTTGTATTGTTTTCGTTGCCTATGCTATAGTATTCTTTACATATGTATTGTTTCCCACCCTGCTAAAATCCCCAATGGGGATTGCAGTATTCATAAATAAATAAATAAATAATAATTAAACATCACAAATGTTTCTGTGGGAGCAGTAGGGACCGTAGTAGAGCCTGGGCCGCACATATAGAAGGCGAGCACCTTGGCAATCGAAGTTAAACGCAAGTGACTGAAAGGCTGCCGGTGACACTCGACGCTTCTGCAACCGCTATGAGAATACGTTGTGCTACCCTAATGCCTCTTACGCAAATCTAACCTAACCAGACGGGGCCGAGACAAAAGGACAATCCTCCCGGCATAACCGCTGTGAGAATACGCTGCGCCTTTTACGCTAACCTAAGGTAATGTAGCCGAGACACAGACAAATATCCATGCAGTGATACCGCTGTGAGAATTCGCCGTGCCATCGTAATGCCTGTTACGCTAGCCTAACCTAAGGTAACCTGACCTCGCCTAACCTAACGTGGGCAACATGCAAAGCCAATAATCCTCACGGCGTGACATCGGGCAGTGGTGTTTAACTGCGGTTGCTCAGGCGCTGTGCATTTGTTTCACTCAAAGGGAACCACTCAAAAATGCTACTGAAAAGTCATGGACAGCAGCATACGAAAAGCCTGTCGCCAAATGGGGCGTCCAGACCCACCGCCTCGCCACACAGGCAGCCAGCATCGGAGCGTAAACAAACTCAACCGCACTCCGCAATGCCAGCATGCCTAGGGGACAAATGCATACAACACAAGCAAAAAAACTTCTCCACAGTGCCTAGGCTGTACTGACTAGCAATTGTAAATATGCATCCTGGCTAGCCTAGGGACAAACGCATACAAAACGAGCAAAGAAAGTTCTCCGCCACAGTAGTTTCCAGATTTTCTCTCTTGCACCTGCTCGTACTCGTGCCTGCGCAAAACATCGGGTGACCCCTCAAATGACCGTCTCGTCCTATTTCAACCACCTGCAGCCTGCGAACTACGACGGGACGGGTATTTCGCGGGCTACTGATGGTTTAAATAGGGACGTGTTTAGACTTCAATTTGAAAGTCCATGTGCGTGCATTCGCCGTTTTTATTTTTATTACTCGTAAAATATGCGCAATTTTGCAACCAAAACTTGCTGATGAGCGCAGAAGGGTCTCGGGAACGTGAAAATGAAAAGAATGAAAATGCGATTTTTGGGTTGATTTTCAGATTTTAAGTGCCGCGCACCCCCTCAATTTTGATTTCACGAGCCGAAAAAAAAACGTCCGAATTAACTGAATCTCGCATTATCGAGCACATCAAGAAAAGAATAAACAAATGCTTACTATGTCAACACGCTTTTATTTACTGTGTGAATGAGCCATTCCTGTTTCTATTTTGCACAAGAGCAGTGCGCAAGCTGCAATTGTCATCTCGCGGCGGATTAGCTTTCGCAGCGGCCAAGGCCTCACGACTCTTTTCACAGCGCATCTTCATCTGAGACAGGCTTTTTATTACTGTGCGCACATCCTGATTATTTCTTTGCCAGTGAGCTGGTCGCCATCCATTGTGGTTTAGCCAGGGCTCTTCATCCTGGAAAGCTTCTCAAAACGAAATCGCCCTGCACGAAACCGTGGCTGCTATCGACGTGATTGGGGATGGCAACTACGTACTCGTAAAAGCACGCAGCCTACGCGCTCACTTTATTCAAAGCCAGCATTTTCTGAATAACTTCATATTTTGGTTAGAAACGCACTCTGTTTGAATAGCTATAGTGCAAATAGGTCGTGTCCAAAAACCGACATCTATGATGTGTTTCCGGCTCCCGCAATTGCTTCCGCCACACGTTGCCACCAAGAAAGGCTTTGAGATCTCCATCTGTGATCTAGATGGTCTCATTGCTGGGGTGTGGATTTTGATGCCACCTATTACAGACCAAAACAATACAACAGTCTCAGATATTCGCTTTGTGATCGGTGACCGAACTGCTTGTTAAGGGGGCTGTTATGCTTTTTGTGCAGCTCCCGAGGCAGCCTACACCCACTGGAAGCAGACAGTGTTCTACTTTGATGATTACATGACCGTCAAAAAGGGTGAAGAGATCTGCGGTGTGTTCAGCATGAAGCCCAACCCTAAGAACAAGGTATGTGCCTCCACTTGCTATGGACTGCATTGCTTTCTTTGAAAAGATGCACAGCTTTGTCAAGGAGTTTTGTAAAGATGCACAGTCTTGTGGTCAAGGAATCTGGTTTTACACTGCTCACTCACTTAAGAGACATTGGAATTACACTTTCATGACTCATTGGATTGAAATGAGGGAAGATATGAAAAGTCTTAATCTTCCAACCCATTGTTTGAGCAAATACAGTCGCCGACTGATACTTTGCACCTAAAATTCGGACTTGATAGATATTCTGGGCTTTATAAGTGCACCGTCAGGGATCCCATAGTGCTAATGCATTATCGCAACATATTTTTCAGACAAATTTATGCTTCAAAATTCAATTTTCCAAAAATAAATCGCTCGTTCCAAGCCACGCTACCCGATCTTGAGGGCCACCATGTTAGATTTTCTGGTGGCTTGGCTTGGCTTTCAATGGCCCACTCTATAGCCTCCAAGATAGGGAAGTGCACAACATCCTCCCATCTCGGAGGGCATGGCCGCTCTTTGTGGGCTGACAAAATGTTTTGCTACCGAGGACCATGGAATACGGTTGGAGTTAAACTGGTGGGGTTTTGCGAATATCGCATTTTTCAAATACAAATTGAATACAAATATGAAGCTTTGAATATTGAATCAAATAATCAAAGACAGAGGCTACTTTCACTTATAAACTTTCATTTCACCATATATTTATTTATGTTGTAAGCAATGTATTATTTGAACAGAGTGTGTGATTGCACAAAACTATTAATATCTGCAAAACAGTTACTGTTGTGACAGACTACGGAGACTATTTATCTATTTATTATTTAATTATTTCGGATACTTTCCTGGCCTGAAGGCACTACAGAAAGGAGTGGTAAGTGAAGAAAAAAAAATCAGAAGAAAACTACGTAATTATACAATAATATGTATTTAAAAAAACGGCAGAAAATACAGTAGTCTTGAAGTTGTCAGGATCAGTAATGGCAGCGATAAAGGGACAAAGGTCATTCCAGTCGGCGCTGTTGTTAGGAATAAAAGACTATGACACATTTTTGTTCTAAAAAATGGAACACCAACTTTAAACATGTGATTGAAACAGGATGAAATGTGTGAAGGGCGTGTAATAAGATGACCCTCTAATAGTGGGTTGTGGTGATACAGCCTCTGGAAAAGACACAGTCTAAAACATTTATGGCGCAATGAAAGCTCCGGTAATGTGTGCTTTTCATGGAAGTAACGCTGGCGTAACGGGAATAGTTAGATAAGATGAAACGTGCTGCGCGATTCTGGATGGATTCTAGTGTGTTTATCAGTGTGATTTGATAGGGATCCCACACAGTGGATGCATATTCTAGCTTTGGTCGCACTAATGTTTTGTAGAGGGTAAGCTTTATTGGCATAGATGCAGCAGAGAAATTTCGACGCAAGTGTCCAAGAGCCTGGTTAGCATTATTAGTGATGTGTTTGATGTGCGTATGCCATGAGAAGTTGCATGAAATATGAACACCTAGATATTTGTACGAGTTGACGAATTCAAGAGAAGTATCGTAATGTAAGTAAACGCGTGTTGTCAGTGTTAGTGTGACCCGATACACGCATTATTTTACATTTATTAATGTTTAGTCGCATGAGCCTTTTATCGCACCAGTTGGATATACTTCTAAGATCATCTTGAAGCTTATCAGAATCAATGTGGTTGGTTATTTTGCTATAAATGATGCAGTCTGCGAAAAGCCTGATAGATGAATGGGAAATGCATTTAGGAAGGTCGTTTATGTAAATCAGGGAAAGCAGAGGTCCCAGTACTGATCCCTGTGGTATACCCTAAGTTGTGGAAGTGTGAGAGGATGAACATTTATTAGCCGAAACATACAGAGTTCGATTAGACAGAAAGCTTCTAATCCAGTTTAGTACATTAGGGTCAATGTTACGCATGCTAAGTTTAAGAATGAGGAGATCATGTGAAACAGTGTCGAAAGCTTTTGCAAAGTCCAAAACACACAGTCTACATGGAAGCCAATGTCAGTATGGGTAAATTGGTCATTAGTAAAACATATGAGTTGCGTTTCATATGAAAATGTTTTCCTGAAACCATGTTGTTCAGTCGAAAAGAAGAAATTTGACTCAAGGAAATCAATTAGATGACAATGTACAATGTACTTCAATATTTTGCATGGTATACTTGTCAGTAATATAGCATGATAGTTATCGGGAGAATGAGTGTTACCTGATTTAGGGACTGCAACAACCTTGCCAACCCTCAATCGCTTGGAAGTACCGAGAAACCTAGAGACTGGGAAAAGAGCATCGAAAGCATAGTGGAAGAATATGGTTCAGTAATTTTAAGCATTTTACAGTTGATTAAATCTTCACCTGATGAAGAAGATATTTTCAGGTTTTCAATCAACTTTTTTATGCCGACCCAATCTATATAAATGGAGTTCATTGGTAAATAAGAGCATTTAGTTACCGACGGTAGAGTGGCAGGAGAGCATTTGTGAAAAACGGAAGCAAATACATCATTCAAAACAGAACAGCACTGGTTCAGAGGGGTCGTGACATTGTCAGAACGGGCTAGTTGGATTGTTTTGCTTTCTGTGCCACCAACAATATTCCAGGATTTA
Source organism: Dermacentor variabilis (assembly GCF_050947875.1). Classification (NCBI taxonomy): domain Eukaryota; kingdom Metazoa; phylum Arthropoda; class Arachnida; order Ixodida; family Ixodidae; genus Dermacentor; species Dermacentor variabilis. The sequence goes on from NC_134571.1 coordinate 232,939,005, forward strand.
CGTGGATTAGACCGCAAAAGTGATGGGAGGGTGTTATCAAAAAGATCTTTTTTTTGCATTTGTAATAGGATGGTATATTCTGCGTGAATGCTATGCTATGGTGCCCAGCATTTGGGAAGGTTAGTTGGCGCGACGAAAAATGCGCTTATTTTTTTTGCGTAGACGGCTTAGGATTCCAATAAACCATGGCGAGGCAGGATTCGAAACAATCTTTCTTTTAGGCACATAGTGATCTATTAGTGTTAGCAGTTTGTTCTTGTTCAGTGCCTAGTTCTCTTCAACAGTACGTTCAAAAAAGTTGACTGTGTAGTCCGTAATGAATGATTCTAGTTCATTTGTAATGGATGTGGTATCGGCGGCATTGTAATCACATATTGTTTTAACGGTTTTCTTCGAGCGAACTTTCTTCTTAAATGTTAAGTGGAGAAGTGAGTGGTCATTGATTCCTTTAAGGTATGTTGGAGGAGAAACCAAATCTGCAGCTGTTGTAAAAAAGAGATCTAAAGTATTATAAGAAGTGCCAGTAGTGTGTGCGGGTTCATGAATCAGCTGGGTTAGTTTAAAATCGGCGCAGATGTCTAAAAAATCTAAGCACCAACTTGCCCAAGAAGTCCTTTTGGAATATCTAAAAAATGGGTGCACTCGGAAGATGACTGCTTAAGAGAGGGAGCACCGTTTTGCCACACTATGTTTGGAAAATTGAAATCGCCTAGTAAGAACAAATGTGATCTTCGGTATCGAACAACTGATTTGTTAAGGACATTATGAAGGTCAGTGCAAAAATTAGTAGTGGAGGATGGGGACCTATAACGCGCCCAAAAGATGAGGCCGCCAGTGGGAAAAGCAACATGAGTGCAAACTATTTGTAATGGTGAGACAACGGAGATAGTGAAGGAATGGATAGCCGAGCTCATGGCAATCAGTACACCTCCACCTGTACGGAAATCGCGATCGTACCTGTAAAAGCTATATGTTTTTTGACAGTCTAGTATTTCACTATTTTTTATTTTTGCTGAAAGCCATGTTTCGGTGAGCACAACTATATCAGCTGAGCATGCGTAGATATGTGATGACAGTGATGTGCGTTTGTTGCTGATACTTCGGACATTTGTAAAAAGAAGTGGTAAGCAGTTTGCTTGCTTTTGAACACGAGATAGCTATGCTGCACCGAAATGTGAAGATTGTGGACCCGATCGTTTGTTTTTTGGGGTAATCGCGCTCCTGCCTGGTCTGATCTGACGTACTTCATATTTAGCATTTCGTTTCATTTACATTTGATTTTTTAGCTTTTCAAATCACAATTTTCAAGCACACAAAATTTTCATTTTGGCTAAAAAAGTTTGAAACAAGTGGCAAGAAACATTAAAAGTTGTCATGTAGAAACGTGAGTGGTTCCACGTGGTCAGGAAGTAGGCACTCCCTTTTAGCAGACACAACTGCCCCTGCCACAGAATATGCTCTTTCACTTGGGACCGAAGTGGCTGGTATTGCCAGGTATTTAAGACAGTTTGGTTAGACTGGGGTACCTGAAGGAGCCCACAGTCTGCCACCAGCTATATGAATCAGTCTTTTCTTAAAGGGATACAGAATAAAAATCGAAGAATATAGAGAAAACCCCACAATTGCATTCCTAAGACACGATTGCTATAGTATATAGTCATTATTCGGGTTACTTTTGAGCGGATGGCTTTATTTTTGACTCTCTATGAGCGGCCACCGCGTCACTCGCAAAGCGCTCCCGACAACAAGCCGGCGGATCTGACGTCACACCTACCCTCAACAGCCGCGGAGCGAGCTGGCCGGCTGCGCAGTTTTGTTTTCCTCGCGCTGCGCAGTGCAAAATGCAAAGTTCTAGTGAGAGCGATAGCATGAGCGGAACTTATGACTCCGACTTGGATGAGCGGCCTACTGAACAACCACGAACGATAAAGGCGTATGCCTACGATCCGTCCGCGTCGTCAAGCGAAATTGACGACCCGCCGCAGCAGTCCCCCTCCGCGGTGCCGAGAGAGTCTGGACCAGCAAAGTGGTGTTTACGCTGTGCATTCCATGTACACGCTTTCGCCTCGAGAGATCAGGGGCGGCATCATAGGTGGAAACCAGATTTAAAGGCGGTTCCTGCGGCTCGGATCGCAAGCTCGCACCTGTCACGAATGAGTTAGCGAGACGAGATGCGCACGCCTCATTGACAGTGTTGCATCCGAGGTGGTGCGCCCAGCGTGATTCACTCACGCAAACGCTTTGCCATGTTTGGCTTCAACAGAGCGAGGACGCTTATGCCTCAGGCTATGCAATGTCAGGCGACGTAAGGAATTTACTCTGCGTTCTGCGCAAAGTGGCTTGCTCCGCCCGCTTGGATGGGTAGCTGCTAGCGCGTAAAACATGAAAGCCATCAATGCACAATGCAGGTGCCGTGAGTACACACTGTACAAAAAAAAAAAAAAACGTAGAAATCGTTGAAGATATTGACGCGTGTAGACCTCCCTGTACCTACGCCATCGGAGCAGGTGTGGCCGGCGGCGTGAGCATAACAGTCGGCTGCCGACTCTCGCGCGGCAGGTGCTTGATGCGCGCAAGTAGCTGTTTTGAGAATAGATGCGATGAAGCAACGGGTGAGGATTGGAGCCAGGCATGTGCAGTGACTGAAATGCGCCTCTGTAAGCAGGGAACGTCTTGTTATTCACGGAGTGAATGAGTACATGCGCAGCGATTTCAGCGTCTCGTTGTTTCATCGCAGCCGAGCACTCCTTCCCTTGGTGCACATGAGATGGCGCCACCAGTCTCATGTCGGCGAATTTTTTTTCGTCAGCCGTCGCTTCAGACGATGCGGATTTCAATTCATTCTGGCAGAATTGGCCAAACACCTGGCTCAGAACGTCGTACAAACGACAAATTACGGTCAAACGGCACCTGTGCGCAAAACTACAGCGTGAACAAGTACGCGAGAAAAAGACTACCGCTGCCTGCCGTTTTCACATGCGCACAGGACACCCTCGGCATTTCGCGGCGTTGACACGGCTGCTCCACACATCAAACCACAAATCCACGAGATCAAAGACGAGGTTTTCGAACAGCTCACACGAGGAAGTGATACGAATAGGACGGTCGAACAAAGAAAGCACGTTGCTGCAAACGTCAACTCGCCCCTTCGCGCGCTCAGTGTGGACGATCGCTCGCAATGGGCCTCGAGGTGGGTAAGCGTGACGTGATATCCGGTTTTGCCAGAGCTTTCGGAGGAGGCCGGTAGGTGCTGTGATCTGAGAAATATTCACTAAAATAATTACTTTTCGCTCACTTCTCCTCAGAAAGTGTTGTTTTGGTCGCTCTCGGTGCGACAGCTATCACTGGAGACAGAAATCTCGGCGACAAATTTTTTATTCACTATCCCTTTAAGGGGAGACATGGGTCGAAAAGTAGCGGTTTTCTAAAAGAAATTCACTTTTTCGTTTTAAGCTGCATTGTCATCTTTGGTTTATAAATTTTTATTTCTGGAAGTATCAAGCCGAAATTCGCACGAGAAGTCGCCAAAATATGCGCCTAAGTGAGCGGTTGTAACTCTATAATCCACCGAAAGTTTAGAAAGTCCGCGCCGTTTGCAGCGTTCCCACGCCCAGAGCCTCACCGCCCGCCATTTGCAATCATCAGGGCGCGCAGCCGTCAGCCCTTCCCTCCAAGGTTCAATGGCTGTCAGTCTCGTATGTTCGCGGAGAACAAAAGAAAAATGAGAAAGAAAACGAAACTGTCAGATGTTTTGAATTGCGCGCCATGTAGCGCGACGCCACCATTGGACGGCGGTGCTCCTTTTGTGCAGTAAAGCCGAAGCAAGGCTGCCGCGCGTTCTCACTAGCTGAACAGTTTTCCGTGTTCTCTCCACATTTTCTTGAGATGACTAGCCCGAAAAAGCGCAGTTTCGACGCCCGGAGGTATAGAGCTCGACACAAGTACCGAGAAAAGCGGCGTAAGACAGTTAAAAAAATGACAGCCAGGAACGATGCCTGCTCCAATGTCGATTAGGCCTACCGCAGACACCAGTAACCACGTCTGTGGTTGTGAAATCTACGCTGCTGTGGATTTCATCAGTTCATCGCAGAAAAAGATGGAATTCTTCAAAAGTGAATAAAGGTTGGTCGGTGCCCCTGCTGCTAGCAAGGTGTTGTGTGAGATCGACGCATTGACGGCACTGGTGGCAGTTTCGGCTTGCCCCACTTGCCAAGAATGGAAACTCACCGTCCGAGAAGCAGCTGAGAAGCACAAAGGACTTCCATCATACCTAGAGCTACGCTGCGAAAATCCCGACTGCCCTGACTCTGTGCTTTCATTCACGCACACGTCGAAGCGGATCATCTTGGTCGGGGAGTGTGGTGACCCCGGGGCGAACATTCGCTACGACAGCGGGAGCTCATGCGACGGCTTCGCCGTAAACGTGAACGCTGTTTTGGCAGCGAGTGCTATAGGTGCTGGATATGACCAGCCTTCGCAATTTTGTGCAATCATCGGCCTGCCAAAACAGCTGCATCACAAGACATTCCATGCTAATTTTAAGAAGCTCCATGGTGCTGCAATGGAGGCTGTTAGCCAAAACTTGGAACAGGCACGAAAGGTCACGAAGGATGCCGTTGGTGGTGGCGACATGCCGGTCTTGTTTGACGGCACTTAGCAAAAAAGGGGCCATAAAAGCCACAACAGAGTGGACACAGGTCTGCCTGGACTTTGAGGTCCTTTCAAATTTCTTGCTTGCAGTATCCACAAGGACATGGGTGATGAATCTGATGATGATGAGATATGGCAAGCCTTCCGTCATCCTGTAAGTCATCCTCAAGAGCAAAGTGTATAACAGCTGTGTCTTACCAGTAATTACGTACGGGGCAGAAACCTGGAGGCTTATGAAAAGGGTTCTACTTAAATTGAGGACGACGCAACAAGCTATGGAAAGAAGAATGATAGGTGTAACGTTAAGGGATAAGAAAAGAGCAGATTGGGTGAGGGAACAAACGCGAGTTGATGTCATCTTAGTTGAAATCAAGAAAAAGAAAGGGGGGGGGGGCATGGGCAGGACATGTAATGAGGGAAGATAACCGATGGTCATTAAGGGTTACGAACTGGATTCCAAGGGAAGGGAAGCGTAGCAGGGGATGGCAGAAAGTAAGGTGGGCGGATGAGATTAGGAAGTTTGCAGGGACAACATGGCCACAACTAGTACATGACCGGGGTAGTTGGAGAAGTATGGGAGAGGCTATTGAACTCGAAGCGAACCACAGAAGCAAAGGCGCACCGTCGGAGCGCAGTGAAAAGTGCTCGCACCGAGGAGACCAACCATAAGAGCCGGGAAGGGCCAAGCTACAGCGCAGGAGCATTCTAAAAACTTCGTGTGCTTTCTGTGAAGCTGTTTTTCAGTGTGACCAAGATTCATGTGAAAACAATTGCATTTTGAAAAATAGAAGGTTTTGAAACTTTCAACCCTGTTTTTCTCATTTTATATTTTTTTATATTTCCTAGTCTTCCGGGAAGCCTTTTGTACACATAGAATTGCTGCGTACAGTGGAACTCCGATTATACGACTTTCTCAGGACCGCTAAAAAGCGTCGTAAAATGCGGGCGTCGTAAAACCCGAACATAAATTATGCCTATAAAAATACTACTTATTTCACACGACAGATTTACGAGAATCTTCAATGTAGACTACTAGCATACTCTGCAGGGGCTTGGAAACCCAAATTACCAACAAAGTAAATGCGATAAGAATGAATGCTGCAGTACAGGTACCGATCATCCTGTATTCAAACGAACCTTTACGGCACTCCACTGCCGCGGTTCCCACCAGCCAACGCGAACTTTTAAAAAAGTCGGTAACTTTCTTTTGGACCTTGTTTGATCCGTGAACCAAGAGCTTTCACTCGAGTTGGGTAACGTCCAAAAGGAGGTCCTCTGCGGCGTCGCATGAACAGATGAACTTCCGGATGCCGTCTATGTGCTGTAGCACCTCGGCGAACGTGGTAGGCACAGATGTGGCATCTGTGGCGGCATCGCCCTCGTCCGATGTCATAGCGGTGTCTGCACCAGGAAAAGCCTCCTCGATGGTGTCATCCAGCGACACCTCGACGCAGATCGCAACATTGTCGTCGGCCTTCTTGTACTCGGTGAAGGTCGTGGTGTGGTTTAAACCCTCGAAATCGTCGTCGGTGAAGCCTGCATCAGCCTGCATCAGCCTTGAACAGCATCGAGTTTGTTGCATCCCTAGCAGAGGAGGCAGTCTCTCGCTTAAAGCCACAGTGCTTGAACGAGTTAGCGATTGTGCGTTGCGACACCGCGTTCCATGAACTGGCAATAAAATGCATGCCGTCGAGCACAGTGATCTTTTTTTCCGACCCACTTAATGATGCTGGCATCCAGCGGCTGCAGCCGGCTTGTGCAGTTGGGCGGAGAAAAAAAAAACAACTGCATGTTCCTCGGGCTGGATGTATCGGGTGGGTGGCACAGTGCATTGTCCACGAAAAGCAATATTTTCCTCGCCTGAGCACCCATTCTGTGCGAAGAACACGTGCGATAAACTTACGCCTCTCTGCGCTACCTTGTCGGCAATTTGCTGCTCGGAAACTGGAAGGAGAGAAACGTTTCCCCAACGCGACGAGAGGCGACGCTACCGAGAAGAGAGGGAAAAAGTGATTGTGGAGAAGAAAAGGCGCTATTTCAGCACAGCGAGCGTTGCGGGCAGCTGCTGGTGGGAGATAGAGAAACGAATGATGAGAGGAAGGAGGAGGAAGCAGGGAAGAAAGCTGCGCCGGAGCGAACCGGTTGAGCGGTGTCAAGCGGTCCGCAAGTGAGGAAAAAGACCCGCAGCACTTTTCTTTCGTCCGCCGTTCTGACCTGCACTTCGCGAGGCTCGTTGTATAACGCGGTCAGGCGTAAGATTGCGTCGGATAACCGGGGTTCTTAATGCATTGCTTCTATAGGGATTTCACCGGGACTGCGCTAATCCGTCGTAAGACCCAGATCATCGCAATACTGCGGGACGTATAACTGGGGTTTCACTGTACTAACGAAATTTGGCATACATACTCTTGAAGGTATGTAGAGTGCCGATATCTACTTGAAATTTCAATATCGGTCGTCAGTAATTACAATAGTACGAAGCTATGTTTCAGGGAACTGAACAAGAATGGTTGAAGTTCATAATTTTTTTGACCCACTTTCAATAACTGAGCACGTTTTGTGACTAGATATTGGCACCCTGTGATCTACAAAGAGCTAAATAAGCTATAGCACCTTTTGTGAAAGTTTAGCGCACAAAAAAGTGCCCATAACGATCGCTATAATTTGTCATTCAGTATAATATAACTCGAGAACTATGGCAGCTACACAAAAACTAATTGCATATTTGAAATCTGCATAAAAAAAGTCTAATTGGCTGAATTTCGAAGTCGCTGGTACAAATAAGAAAAAAGTTGTTTCGAGGAGTTTCTCCCCTTAATAATTAATGCCCCCTCAGAATATGCAGCAGTTTCGCATTCTGATGAAGTTTCCTATTTTCCGCTTGGCTACTTGCAAGATGGGTTTTCTAGTCTCAAATTTTGGGATCAGCACTGTGTCCCTTCTACTCATTTTTTCCCTAAATTCAGGCAAGTCATAGAGTGCACAAAAACTGATGTAGTGTCTGAGGACGCTGAAATACTTTGAAATCCTGTAGAAATCACCAACAAGAATTCACATTTGTTAAGCTGCAGCTTTAGAATTTCATAACTTTGGCTGAAGTACAGATACAAACATCCAAGTGCTAACTCGCAGTATTCAAACATCCAGGAACATACCTGGTTAATTTTAGCTATGTTGTTGCAGTACGTCTTTTGCAAATCACATCCCAAGTTTATAACAGAATTGTTGCTACCTTTTTATGGACCTCAGAAAAATCTAATTGGATATTTATAAGCAGCACTCAAAATTGGATGTGTCCTGAAAGTTTCATGTGTCTAGAGCGAGTTTCAGTAATGGTTTTTCTGATGCTATGTTCCCTCATGTATAATGCCGTTTGTTTTTTGTACTTTTCCCGAAACACAAATTTTTGGGCTCCTCGATATCTCAACGCTCGTCTACCGTTGATTCGTCAACAGCTTCTGGAAATTCTGACAGCTCACTCCAGACTTCAGCAACACCGGCTACGGCTTCGTCGCACGCGGAAGCCGGCATGGCTGAAGCAATTTCGGATGAACTACTCATACACGGCCCTACGTACGCGTCGGGCGCCACGGGCACCGGGTCGCGAGTTTGGCCACTTTAGCCCTAATCTCCCCCTTATTCTTTAAGATCATGCTGAGAGGGCTCCTCGGAATCTTGCACGCTGTGGGGACATCCGACTTCTCACCGCGTTCGACCCGATTTACGATTTCGAGCTTCACGACGAAAGGTGAATACTGCCACTCCATCACGGCAACACTGCAGGAGAAGGCCCACATGGCGCACACACAATGAACCACAAAATCAGCGCAACAACTCGCACTTTTGCCATCTTGCACGATGTGGGCACAATAGCCTCTGATTAGCTGTCTGAGCAAGCGCTGCGGGCAGGCCAGGATCATTTTTTGTAAGGGGGTGTCGTCTGCTCGTCCGAGGCAGCGCGGTCACGGTAGGGAGAGCGGTTGGATGGAGCCGCGCCGCCGGGTATTTTCACCACCGCAAGGGAAAGCCAATTTCTGGGGGCACTTTTCCGCCGCTTGACATTCGATATATGTGGAGTCGCTGCTATTTTTGTTTTATGTGAGCGAAATTTTTGCTATATATACTCATTGTAAGTACAGTGGAATCTCGATGGTACAAATCTCACGGGGTCACGAAAAATATTCGTATTAGCCGAAATTCGCATCGTCGAAACAATAATTAAAGAGTCAGAGGTGAACTCACTCAGGCACAGGTACGTAAAAAGCTTTTATTTCTTCAAGAAAGTCTCTAATGGCCTTCTGCCTCTTTTTCTTTGTCAGGTCACTTAGCAGACTTCGTTCAAATCCATAAAAACGCATACACGTGTCGTCGCTGATTTTATCCGCGGTGATAGCATGCCTCAGAACTTCGAGCGCATGCAGCGTTTCAGCCGCCGGTGGTGGATCTTCGCCGTCGCCCATGTCTAACACAAAGAACACGGCTCGAAGCACAGCAGATACTCCGTCTGATGGCAGGCGGAAAAGGAGGAATAGCACAAAAGCAACAAGAGTGCCACCGCTTCAAACTCATTGCGTCCAGTCGCGGCCTCCGCGCTGTCCGGTGCCACGTCCGCGCCTCCGCATCAAAAGAGAACGGGAGAAATCTCGTGACCACGTGCTGTCCTCTTTCGCGGCCGTCGGTGGGGCGACGTTTATTACGGTGAAAGGCACATGCTTGCGGTCGCGTCCGTCAGTGCGCTGGAATCGTGCCAACTGTGGCCTCTCCTTCGCGCAGCGGCGCAACTTCCTCCCCTCCTTAGCAACCGGCGCGCCGGTGGGGGGTGCAGCTGTGCATAGCAACCGTGACGTCACACAGTAGCAGTAGAACGAGCGCGCGTGCGTCGGCGGTGGCAGCTACACTATGACTGTACCGCTGCTCCTTCGCTAGACGTCTCGTTGCAGTCGAGTGAGACGCATGGCTCCGAAGCGGCCCAGTGATTCCGCACCAAGCGGTCGGGGAAGCGGCAGCGGACGCCGGATTCCCCCAACACCAAACGCCAGAAGAACAAGGAGCGAATGCGCATGCGACGATTGAACATGTCGCCAGATGCGAAAGCAAGGGAGGCAGAATGGAAATGCCAACAGCGAGTGATAGATCGCCGGGTACCAAAGGCAGGGAAGCAGAACGAAAGCGGCAGCAGCGACAGGCGATATCGCCGATCACCAAGTGAATGAATTGGAGCGCAGACGGCAGCAGCGTCTGGCTTTCGCCAAGCACACTTTAGAATTTCCAAAGTGCCTTAAGTAATTTTCGTATCAACCAACGCGGCTCGAAAATCTATTCGTAACAACCGTTCTTTAGCACGTTGTAAAGTAATGAGGCTCGGCCGGGACCACAGAAATATTCATGTCATCAGGAAATTCGTATTAGCCGTAAGCATATAATCGAGGTTCCACTGTATACCGTGTCCAGAAATTGTTCGATATTTATTTTAAATACTCTCAATGGCTGATGGCGTTACAGAGAGGAGTGGTGAATCATTATATAATGTTAGAGCATTCTGAAAGGATGAATGAACCGGATTGCTGGCGACATAGGCGGGGAGATGGTTCCATTTGGAGGCTGCCTTGGGCACAAAAGAATTTAAAAAAGGTTTGTGCGGCAGCTTGGTACTTGTACCTTGACATTGTGGTCGATTCGCGATGAAATATGAGGGGGTGATATACAAAGGTCATTTTTTAATTCTGGGTTACTATAGTATATTTTATGAAAAAGTGATAACCGGGCGAGTTTCCTTCTTGATGATAGGTCTGGCAGATGAAGGCTAGTTTTGATGGCGGATAGACTGGCACTGCGGGAATAATTGGATACGATGAAACGTGCTGAGCGGTTCTGAATGACTTCAAGTAAGTATGTTAGCTTTGCTGTAGATGGATCCGAAATTGATGAAGCATGCTCTAGTTTAGACCTTACTAATGTTTTATATAATGTAAGATTGAGGGAAGAGGGCGCGCGAGAAAAATTGCGACGTAAAAAAAAAAAACCTAGTGTACGATTGGCAGAGTGTCACGTATTCAATGTGAGTTTGCCATGACAGATTGTTAGTAATGTGAACACCTAAATATTTATAGGAAGTGACAGAGGGCAGAGTACAGTTGTTAATTTTGTATGAGGATGTAGAAACAGCACTACCGCCAGAAAATTTCATCATTTTACATTTGTTGACGTTTAATTTCATTAACCCTTTGACGGTCACGACGTAAATATACGGCGCAGTGAACAAGTCCGAAAATGGTCGATGCCGTATATTTACGGCATCATACGCTTGTGTTTACGTACATCGTATTTATGGCCTGTACGTTTAAAAAGCGCGCCAATTTCCTTTTTTTTTCCTGTCATGTGCTGCCACTATGTGGCGATACAGGGAATTTTTTTCGCGTGCCTCCCTCTCGCGGTTTTCGTTGCATGGTTTGTTTTAGCGTTAGTTTGCTCCTGCACGTCTATATACTGCCGCTCGCGCAATGGCGTGCGCTCGGGCGGGCCGGCGGCCGTTTGGATTTTGTTTCGCGGGCGGTTTCGGCTTTTTGCGCTTGCGAAACTGATGGCTATCTCGTTCCTAATCGCTGAAAGGGTGACCTCTTGTTTCTCGCTCGTTTAGTGCTCACGGGGGTGCGCATAGCAAGGATGCCGCCGTGCATGCGTTTCCGTTTCTTTCCTTTTTTTAAGACTCGAACACTAATTGTCCTAGCTGGTTGGCGATAAGATAAAGACTAGCGGAAGTTCGTCACACGCATTGCTTTTTTTGATGGGCACACAACCAAACAGTTTTCTTGAGTGTGCGCACCTACGCAGTTTGATTACGCTATGGACGTATGTATTGTGTAAGAGCAGGAACATTTGAGGCTTGCGAAATATTCTCGTGTGCGGATTTTCAAAGCCTCGAGCTATGTGCATAAAAATGAATCAACTATTTAATTCTGATAAGTTTATTTCCTTTTTTGTTGTTATTCATGAATGAAAAGTGCATATAGACCAACGCAAAATATTTTTTTCTCACTTTACGGTCACCCTAGAGAAATTGCGGTAATTCTTTTTTCGAAATAAATCCCTAAGAAGAATCGGAATCTGCAATAAAAAAATTGACCCTCAAAGGGTTAACCACTGGTTACACCACGAAGAAATGGTGTTAGGGTCAGATTGAAGTAACAAGGAATCATCTGGGTTATTTCGCGATAAGCAACACAGTCATCAGCGTAAAGACGGATGTTAGACGTTAATTTCTCCGGCAGATTATTAATGTAAATAAGAAATGAGCGAGGCCCATGGACTGAGCCTTGTGACACACCGGAAGTTAGGAAACAGGTTGGTGAAACGGAATTGTTAGCAGATACGAACTGAGTTCGTTTGTCGAGAAAGCATTCAATCCACTTAAGCAAATAAGGGTCAATGTTAAGTCGACTTAATTTCAGAAGGAGACGGTGGCATACTCTGGCAAAAGCTTTTTTAAAGTGTAAAAAGATACAATCAATGGAAGAACCTTGGTCTAGAGATGAGAACAGGTCATTAGTAAACATGACTAATTGTGTCTCACACGAAAATTTTTTTGGAAACCATGCTGATATTTACTAAAAAAGTTGTTAGATTCAAGGAAAAGCACGAGATTAGAGAAAATGATGTGTTCCGGAAGTTTCCTGGGAATGCTGGTTAACGCAACCACCACCACTAAGGAAATATGAGTACGTGGACTGGGATCTCTTTCGTAAGTTGCGTAAGGAAACCAGCATAGATGACGAATCTTATGAGGAGCTTTTAGATCAACTAAAGGCAACGATTAAGAAAGCTACTAAAGCAGTCTCAACAGAAATCGAAGTCCCAAAAATGGACTCCAAGCTAGCTCACATGCTGGAAGCGAAAAATTACCTTCTAACCAGATGGAAGAGTCACAGACTCAATAGAAGACTTAGAGCCAAGATCGCCCAAGTTAATCGTGATATCGAAACATATGCGGCTCAACTTTCACGTCAACAATGGGACGAAACTTGCTCAGAAACAGACAGTAGATTGCGCAGAGGAGGCAAATGGAATCTATTGAAGAGCCTACTTAATGACAAGCTCTCCAGAGGTACTACAAACCTCGCCATAAACAGACTCGTCAATAAACAGCTAGCTATAGGGCGGACAGCAAGAGAGGTCGCAAACGACCTCGCACACATGTACCTGCCACTTAAAAATGAATATGAAAACGAAGAAGAAGTAAGCGAACCTTACTCCGGAATATTGCAACCGGACTTGGACAGTGACTTCACTGCAGCTGAGATAAGGCATGCACTTTTTAATTTAAATGGGAGATCTGCCCCGGGTCCGGATGGCATCACAAATAAACTTTTGCGAAACCTGGACGATGATGCCATAGACATAATCACGGTCAAAATTAATAGTCACTGGAGATCCGGCACTGTCCCACCGGAATGGAAGGATGCCAAGGTGACGTTTATACCGAAACCTGGCAAACCACTAACAAAGGAGAACCTCAGGCCCATATCACTTACATCCTGTATTGGCAAAGTAGCCGAACATGCTATTCATAACAGGATAATAGAACACATAGAAAACCAGGAGCTTTTCAGGCACAATCTCATAGGCTTTCGGAAGGCATTATCCACACAGGACGCCATGCTCATGATCAAACGGGCTATTATTGACGACCCTAGCAGGGACGTAAAGGGCCTCCTGGGTCTGGATCTTATGAAAGCATTTGATACGGTTGCACATAAACATATCCTACATGAAATCTCAACCTTGAACCTGGGAAGCAATTTTTACAATTATGTGAGGTCCTTTCTAGCTAATTTGACAGCTCGGGTCAAACTCGGGATAGTCACAGGCGGTCCATACAATTTAGGCAACAACGGCACACCACAAGGTTCAGTATTGTCCCCACTCCTCTTTAACATTGCCATGCACAGGCTCTCGGAGGAATTGTCCAAAATCCCAAGCTTGGGGCACGTCATATACGCTGACGATATCACAGTGTGGGTCCCAAGGCGGTCACTCGCAGCACTAGAGGAGGCACTACAGGCAGCGGTAGACACCACAGAATCCTTCCTTAAGGGCACCGGACTCAGGCTATCACCTAGTAAATCTGAGCTGCTGCTCTTTAGACAGGGGAGACAAGGTGTTTGAAACCTTGCGCCTTTAGAAACTCTGCCAATTAAAATCACAGACAACACAGGACGGGTCATACCCAGAGTAGAGAAAATTAAAATTCTGGGTCTTCTCATTGACGCAAGGAGCTGTAACGCTACGGCCCTGAACCGTCTCACAGGTCAGGCCAACAGTACTTTAAAGCTCCTGGGCAGGGTCTCAAATCGAAATGCAGGCCTCAAGGAGGACAATCTCATCAGAGCATATCATGCAGTTTTCATCAGTCATGTGACGTACATTGCATCTCACCTGAACTGGGGGAAAGGAGAGAAGGCTAAGCTAAACGCACTTATATGCTCCGGACTCAAAAGGGCTCTGGGACTCCCGCACGGAACTAGTACCGAACTCCTCAACAAGTTAGGACTTCATAACACTATAGATGAGCTCATTGAGGCACATTCGATGTCACAAATTGCAAGACTCTCCAACACTAAGCCAGGGTGTAAAATTCTAGATGAAGCCGGAATACTGCCTCGAGGAGGAGACATCTCTAAGTCCGAAATACCCAAGGAGGTGGAGACGCAATTAGTTGTAGACCCCATACCAAGAAATATTCATCCTGTCCACAACAAGGGCAGAAGGGACGCCAGGGCCAAATGCATTCTGGGTAAACTGCACCAACAACACAGCTCAACTCTTTTTGTCGATGCAGCTAGTTATGGATCCGGGCAACCGCTACGCTATCGCCGTGGTCGATGAGATCGGTAAATTAATAAGTGCGGCGTCACTAAGAACGAGCTCCATTCATGCCGCCGAAGAAGCAAGCATAGCACTTGCAATTACAATGAGGAGAGGCTCCCCGATTTTCTCTGATTCCCGTACAGCTTTTAGGAATTACTCAGCCGGCTTCGTCTCAGTGGAAGCACACAAGTTACTTATACTCAGTATTAATACTCATAATTACGACCAACTGGATAGCTCACACTTAGTCTAGTTCCCGGCTCATCAGGGCCACTCGGTCAGCCCCAATGGCTGCAATCCTAATGAGCAAGCTCACTCTACTGTGCGAGATCTCACATGCCGCACATAAGATCAGGAACTGCTCCAGGATGACTGCGGCTCTTACAAAGACCTCTTACTACTTTTCACGAGATCACCTCACACTCTAGGGACGGCAGGAGGTCTTTTCCTCCCCCCCATCAGAAGCTCAACCGAGCTCAGGCAGTCACATTAAGAATGATTCAAACTAAATCTTATCCCACACCTTTCGTGCTTAACAAAATTGACCAGGATTATCCCGCGGAATGTAAATGTTGTGGACACACTCCATGTCTATTTGATCATATGTTCTGGCTGTGCCCCAACCAAAGGGCTTCGAATCTCAACAGTGAGGAGGACTGGAGTCGACGCATGTCCAGCGAAGTCCTCCAAGATCAACTCCTGGCCGTCCGGAGAGCTCACAACATCGGGAAAGCTTTTGGCCTACCGGTGCCTACGTGGGCGGAGCCACCGACTTAGCCTGGGAGCTTGTGCCCTCGGACCCTAGTTTCTCTGGACTAAAATAATGTTCTTGCCATGCCATGCCATGCTGGTTAACGAGATGGGTCTGTACTTGATAGCGCATGAGGGGTTACCTTGTTTTGGAATAGGCACTACCTTCCCCGCCTTCCAGTCGTTTGGCAGCACACCACTTTATATAAAGACTGCTTGAAAAGTTTAGATAAAATAATAGATGAGTGGGTTACAGTGCATTTCAAAAACTGAGCAGTTATTTTATCAGGGCCGGGTGCAGACACTTTTAGATTTTCTATGAGTTTTGTTATTCCAACCAAGTCAATGATTATGGGATCCATCGTGGGAAACAAGGGGCTATTAATATTAAATATGGGTGATGAAAAAGACTGGTCATCAGAAAACAGACATTTAAATACATTATGCAGAGCGACACAGCACATATCAGATAGAATGACGTTCCCCGTTTCATCGGATAGTTGTACATCTTGTTTTGGTTTACTGCTAACCACTTCCCAAAATTTACGCGGTTTATTTCGAAGCAGCGAAGGAATAGTGCTTGGCCGCTTCAAGTTCACGCTTGTATTCAGAGATGCAATTTTGATAAGCTGCCCAGCGCTCAGCATTATCACTTGATACTGCTTTTCTGTAAATTCTTTTTTTCTTGTTTCGTAGACTGCTGAGCAGTGGAGTGAACCAAGGAGAGCGAAATTTGGAATTAATTTTATGCAAAGGCACATATTTCTCGATAAGGGAAAGCAATTTTGTTTTATATATTGCCCAGTTCTCTTCTACACTATTATACGTGTAGAAGCGCAGGAACGACTTGCAAAAAGATTGCATTTCGACGTCAATAGCGGCGTTATTCGCTATAGCATAATCTCTTACGATTTTACTGTGCTGTGGCGCTCGCTCGAAAGGAAAGTTGCAAGGAAAGTGAAGGATACAATGGGGGTCGCTTAACCCAGGCAAATATGCGAATGCTGAAAACACATCTGGGATTGAAGTAAGGACTAAATCTAGCACGTTTGATGAGGTAGTCGTAATTCACGTAGGTTTTTTTTTACTAATTGGGCTAAATTGGAATCATGACAGAGATTAACAAAATGAGAGCTTTCATTAGTATGCGTACAAATAAAGCCATGGCTGCTATCCCACAAAATATCTGGGAAAATAAAATCGCCTAAATCTAGAAGGGAAGAATTTGGGTATCGTACAAGAATGCTATTCGAAGCGTCATGTAAAGAATTACAGAATGTCAAACAAGATTGAGGTGCATGGTAACAGGCACAAATAATTACTTCGTGACGTCCGAAACTAACGCATGTGCACACAATTTCTAGTGGAGATATGACTGGAATATCTTGACAGAAATGACGTGTTGATACTGCAATAAGCACACCACCACTGCCGCTTCGATCAGATCTAAAGAATTTATAATCATTGTGACAGTGTAAAATTTCATTGTCATCGATTTTACTTGAAAGCCAAGTTTCTCTCAGCACAACCACATCTGCAGCACAATCATCAATGATAGAAGGCCAATAATCTTGTTTGTGAATGACACTTCTAATGTTTGTAAAGACAAAAGATATGTTGCCCACGGTAGGCACGCCCCTCTTAGAAGACTTGTGCTATCTCTTTGGTGGGTTATACTGCCGTGACGTAGAAGTGATTGACGAATGCAGAGAACTGTCTGCAATCTGGGGAATTTCGTACACGGTATTGGTTTGCGAGGAGTACATGAAGCATTTTTTGTTGATGAACATCCTATTGTATCGCAAGGAAAAGGGCTGTCCACTTGCCTTGCCATACTCGGTATTATTCTTTCGGCAATTACGGGTTGCTTGCAGAAGTCTGCAGAAATGCTTGCACCTGATCCTTTGTTTGCCATTATTAGAAAATATAGCATCTTTTGTTTTAAAGCTTGTAAATTTTACAATTATTGGTCGACATTTAGCAGCTGCATATACTCCTAATCTATGGGCTTGAGATATGCTGTCAGATGATAATTGCATACCTAAGCTACTGCATACAAGAGTTTTAACTTTTTCTTCCGGTTGAGCCCAGGATTCACTTGATGAGTCAGCAAGACCGTAAAAAATTAGGTTCTTCCTACATGCGCGGTCTCCAACATCGTAAATATATATAATATATAATTCAAAATATATAGAATAATACGATGTAAACGGGTTCGATATAGTCGGGTTCGACTGTACACGAGGAGAACGAAGAGTTTGAGAGGTCGGACTGCGCTACGATTGCACTACGATCATCGTAAATAAAACCATTTCACAACCCTTCGTAACAATATATATATATTATGGTGTTGAGAAAGCTGGTCGGGCCCCAGCCTCTCCCGGAAAAATGAAAACTCGTCAACGCGGCCGAGTACACGATTAATCAAAATATGTGTATCGTTGCAGTGAACTCGTAAGGTGAGCGTAAGGTCAACGGATCTATTAAAACCAACAGAGCTGAGGTGGCTGAGGAATCGGCCATTGCTCTCGCAATGGCTTCCACACTGGCCACGATAATAGTCAGTGATTCTAAAACCGCCATTTTAAGTTACGCAAAAGGGCGCATTTCACCGGAATCGCAACGTATCCTGGCAAATTTCCGCGGTGAGCGGGTTGTCCATATCATCTGGGCACCTGCGCACTCCTCTCTCCCCGGCAATGAGCCGGCCGACACCGTGGCTCGAGGACTCACAAGCCGAGCCACTGGGGCGCCGCGGCTTGGGCTGACAGGGGACCAGATGGTTGGCTACAGGGAGATAACTAATCATTACAGATTGGGGAGGGTGCGTTTTCCTCCCGCACACCCATCACTTAATAAGCAGCAGGCGGTGGCATGGCGCCTCCTTCAAACAAATACATATCCAAATCCGGTGACTTATAATCATTATTACCCAGACCAATATTCAGCCAATTGTAAATGTTGTCAAGAAAGGGCGGACCTGGATCACATTATCTGGGCCTGCCCTCGGGCGCCCCGACAGGGCCAAAAAATTCAGGATCGGAAGCAGTGGGAGACCGTGTTGCTCAGCTCGGCCCCCGAAGACCAACTTTTGACTGTCCAGCAGGCCGAGGATGCCGCTAGAGCTCAAGGGCTTCTGGCTGCCATCTAGGCGGGGTTGGCCCCCCCCACCAATCTGCCGGCTATATAAATAGGAGTTATTTCTCTCTCTCTCTCCCCGCCTATGCCCCGAAACATCAAAGGTAAGTTTAATTAAGCTGTTACGCTGCACATTCATTCTCTCCTTGGCACGCCCTTTAACAGATTATAGGCGACACCTTAGATGAAAACAGCAACTGCGTTAATGAATAACATCAGACAAATTGAAAAGTGGCAGAGAAAACTTGCAAGTACGGATTGAAGTCACATACGCCCACAGAAGCCACATTAAGCAGCTCATTGTTGCACTTATGGGGACCATGCTTTGGCGAGCAGTTTAACGACCAGTGAAAACACTGCGTTTATAGGACATCAGAATAATGACCCAATGTCCATTCACCATTTTGGATACAAATGGGACATCTGCTATACGTCAGTGTTGGATATCCTGTTACGAATGTCCCAAGGTTATCCCACCTGCACCTCCTTTTTTTTTTTGACATGCACGTGAATATTTGCCCTCAAATTGAAGCTATGTCTCATTAGTTTCCTCTTATCAGAATTACTGTGTTTACTCTACCTTAACGCGCCCTCAATTGTAACGTGCGCCCATTTTCCATGACCGAAAGAAAAACTGCTACAATACTGCGCACCTCGTGCTTTTATATAGAAATACTATTTTCTCTCGGATAGAAAAAAAGATTTATTCCCAATACACTAAAGTTGCGATGAATAAAAACATAAATGGAAGTAGCGTACCTTGCCGCCAAGATTATCACTGTGCCGCTACAAGTCGCCTGGAGCAATAGATATCACTTGTCGTCGCTATCAGGCAACTCCTTATCGCTATCAACAGACCAAAACATTTCATCCTCGGTGCCGCCCATCGCATTAGAAATCCCACTCTTTTTAAAGGCCTTGTCGACCATGGTAGATGGGATCGTGCACCATGCATCTTTCACCCATCCAGCAAAGTCCTGCAGCGAGGCACGTTTCATTTTATTGGCGGGCGTGAATTCGTGGCAGCCACTGAGAAACCATTCGGCGTAGAGCGCCCGAATTCTATAATTCACTGGCTCGTTCAAACAAATATCGAGCGGCTGGAGCTGCGATATCATGCCACTGGGCATCACGACAAGGTCGGTGTTGCATGCAGCCAAGGTCATGGTGGCACCTGAACACGTACAGCATAAGCATCCCAGGCTGCCGCCGGGTCTCTTCCGCGAAACGTTATCAATCCAGTCAGCGACCAAGTCCATGGTCATCCAACCGTTTTCATTTGCACGCACAATCACGCAACTCGGGAACACGATTCCTTTCGACAGCATCTTCCGTCTGAAGATAAGATACAGGGACAGCTTGTGCCCATCTGCAGTTCAACAAAGCATTGCGGCGACTCTAGTTTTTTCTTGGCCGGATGACAAAACGTGCACTTCACTCGCCCCCTTCTTTTCAATGGTTGCGGTGATAGGCATGTCAAAGTAGAGTGGCGTCTGATCGGCATTTGCAATCTGTCGGAAGTAGTAGCCGTTTCTATGGCGCAACTTCAAAGCGTACTGCTGAACACTGTGCAATTTCTCTTCATATTCTTCGGGCAATTTTTGGCATACCCCTGTCCGCCTTCGAAGAGAAAAGCCTTTTCATAAAACTTGATAGCCAGCACCTGCTCGCTTAGAAGTCACTCCGCTTTAGCCCTTTCTGTAGGGGTAACTGCGTCGCCCGTATTTTGAGCAGATCGGTCGTCAGAGGCGGCTGTGCCGCTCGCTGCTCTTGCACATATTCCACGAGCAGCTCATCTATTTTGGCGAAGCGGCCCTGCTTCAGTCCACTGAAACCCTTCCTTCTTGCTTTGCTTGCAAAATATTCTCCTTCTGTTTGTGCCAGTCCCGCACGAAAGTTTCGGGAACTCCGAACGCCCGTGATGCGGCCTGATTTCCGCCCGTCTCCGCGCACATATATTTCCTTTTAAATGCGGCGTCATGATGGACTTTCTCGCTCAATATCTTCTGCGTGCTGTACATCCTGAGCTTGCTGATGTAATCCAGTGCATCTCTGTGCGAAAGTTCTGGATTGCTGTCGCCTTTGTCTTCGTCATTGTCCGATACATTGTCATCGCGATCACGCACTGCTGCTACAATTGCTTCGTTTGTGTCTGCTTCTTCGCAGGCAAAGCCATCGCAATCCTCGTTTACGAAGCTTTCGAATGTGTCATCCTGTCCAACAGTGTTGTTTTTCACCAGGTCCGACCACACATCATCCGCGTTGAGGACTTCGTCGACATCGCTGCGGCGGTGGCTATTGTCGCTTCTCAAATCAGGATTGATTCAACCCGCCGTGGTTGCTCAGTGGCTATGGTGTTGGGCTGCTGAGCACGAGGTCGCGGGATCGAATCCCGGTCACGGCGGCCGCATTTCGATGGGGGCGAAATGCGAAAACACCCGTGTACTTAGATTTAGGTGCACGTTAGAGAACCCCAGGTGGTCGAAATTTCCGGAGTCCTCCACTACGGCGTGCCTCGTAATCAGAAAGTGGTTTTGGCACGTAAAACCCCATAATTTAATTTAACATCAGGATTGCTGACCACGACCTTGCGCACAAACCACTCCGCCTTTGCGAAACACTTGGCGATGGTTGACGCTTTTATCTGCCACCAAGATGCCATGATCATGTCGATAGCACTCCACAGGTTTACCTTCATCGCTTCGTCTCGCTGAAGGTTAATTAGCATTCTTTCGCATATGTGCCTTTGATATTGCGCTTTCACTGCGGCAATTACACCTTGGTCCATCGGCTGGCTCTTGGCTTTCGTATTTGCGGTCAAGAACTTGAGGTTCACTGCACTGAGCTTTAATTTAACATGAAGGGCACCGCAGTTGTCAAGAACAACTTGTCGCTTTTCTGACACCATGTTTTCATCAAATTTTTGAAGCCAATTGCAAATAGCTCCCGAGTCATTCATGACTTTCTGTTGGCCTTGTATGTAATCGGCAGGCACTTTTTTTTTTTTTGGCACATCTCGGCCGCGCCGACCTTCTGATCACGAATAAGCGCCTCTTGTCGCTGCCATTCATATTGACGCAGAAGAGAAAGGTAAACCGCTCCTTGGAAGCCTTTCTACCGGAGCAGCGAATGTGCGGTTTGGGAGCAAATTATAAAACACGCCAGTCTCATCCGCATTATAAATGTCCCGCTCATCGTGTTTCGCCAGCATGGTCTCAATGTTTATATTGAACCAGGCCTGAACAGCAGAATCGTCAACTTGTGCGCTCACCCCGGAGATAACACGGCAGCATATTCCATGCCTGTCCTTAAACCGCTGAATCCACCCACTTAATGGGTTGAAACTATCGTGGCCCAACAAGTTGGCAAATGACCTGGCCTTTGCTTGCAGAATCGGACCACTCACGGGCACATTCTGGGCTCGCACCTCGCAGAACCACTTGAACAAAGCGGCGTCGACATTTTCATACTTTGATGAACGTATCCGCTTCCTTGCTAGTGATCCATAATCTTGCAGTTGCTGTGGCACCTTATCCTTGTTTTTCCAAATTGCCAACACTTGTGTCTGCGATGCCGTACTTCTGCGCGACAGAAACCTTCTTTAGACCACTGTCGATGGCTTTAATGATGCTTTGCTTCGTCTCCAGGGATAAAGTTTGCCGTTTTCTTGAGTTGGAAGGATCGCATGGCAACTTAGCCCAGCGTGACACAACTAGCGCTACACAAATGCAAGACAAGGAAACATGTTTTCCTGTAGCTAGGCCTATGACGCTGGCAGCGCACTTCGGTACCGCAAGACGATGATTCGCGCACATCCACGATAACAAGAGAGAAAGCACTGGCACATGTGCAGAGCCAGCCTGTCAACCGGCCACCCCCAGCAAACGGACCTTCCCAACGTTTCCTCTTCTCGTTCCCTGAATGGGACCCGCCCCATTACGGCGGCGGCGCGGCTGCTCAGTCTGGCTCAGTCCCGGCTTTCGCAGCGCTGCACAAAGAAAAACGAAAGATAAGGCCGCTAGTTGCACTTCTTCGCACGCTGTACCGTCTCTCTCCTCTGTTTTTCTCCCTTCTTGCGACGGACTTGATGGCTTCTCTCTTTTTGTCGAGGGTGCAGGCACCGTAGTGCGGAGGAGCGCGTGCTCTTCGGAGAAAGCGCTCTATACCCGGTCTTCCGTCCTGCGCGACCGCACGCTAAGCGCTATGCTGGCACATTGAACTCTATGGGAGGCGTACTGGTGGTCACATAAAGCCGCATTATATGCGGTGACGTTATAAATGGTCTATGATATATATATATATATATATATATATATATATATATATATATATATATATATATATGTATGTATGTATGTATGTATGTATGTGTGTGTGTGTGTGTGTGTGTGTGTGTGTGTGTGTGTGTGTGTGTGTGTGTGTGTGTATAGCTTTGTCTTACCAGTACTCACCTACGGGGCAGAAACCTGGAGGCTTACGAAAAGGGTTCTACTTAAATTGAGGACGTCGCAACAAGCTATCGAAAGAAGAATGATGGGTGTAACGTTAAGGGATAAGAAAAGAGCAGATCGGGTGAGGGAACAAACGCAAGTTAATGACATCTTAACTGAAATCAAGAAAAAGAAATGGGCATGGGCAGGACATATAATGAGGGGGGAAGATAACCGATGGTCATTAAGGGTTATGGACTGGATTCCAAGGGAAGGGAAGCGTAGCAGGGGCCGGCAGAAAGTTAGGTGGGAGGATGAGATTAAGTTTGCAGGGACAACATGGCCGCAATTAGTACTTGACCATTGTAGTGGAGAGGCCTTTGCTCTGCAGTGGGCGTAATCAGGATGATGATGATATATATATATATATATATATATATATATATATATATATATATATATATGTATGTATGTATGTATGTGTGTATGTATGTATGTGTGTATGTATGTGTGTATATGTATATGTATGTATGTGTGTATATGTATATGTGTATGTATGTATGTGTGTATATGTATGTGTATGTATGTATGTGTGTATATGTATATATATATGTATGTATGTGTGTATATGTATATATATATGTATGTATGTGGGTATATGTATATTTGCCAGCGTAGGGAAGGGAACCCAAAATTACGCAGAAATGCCGAAGTTCACAAAGCCATCTTTTGCCTTTCCCACCTCTGGGTTTCAAACTGGACTCGAATACGAAAAGCAAAGCGCAATCGTTATCATACAGCAAGAACGGCCACTTTCACCATCCGGCATGCAAGCTGGTGATCATGTCCTGCCAGACCATGTCATGCAATACATTCTCGCGTCGATAGTTTAGCAATAGCAAAGCCCTGTGTCATGGAGTCATAGACTACGCAACTTTCGCCAGCGACGCATGCATGATATTTCACTTAGAGACCCCGAAACGATTTTGCCGATTTTGTACAAACGTACTGAGTTCCTCCTGAGGTCCTCCTGATCAATAATTGATGCATCTTAGTGCTCCTCGTAAAGCACTTCGAAATGCGAAGGTTGTGGGTTCGGTTCCCACCGGCGGCAAGTTGTTTTTTCATCCACTTTAATTTCCATTAATTTATCGTTTCTTCATTCCATTTATTAAGCACCAGTAATTTCCCCTATGTTGTCCTTGGTGTCAGTGTTTGTTGGCTTCTCATGATGTGGCCTCGTAAAGCATGTAATTTATTGTAACGCTTCAAAAATGTACATCGTTGTCAATTGCAGCACATACATCGCTTGGCTGAATTTTAAGCCGTCGCTGACAATTTTACTTAACTTGCTCTAATGGCGCCAGTAAGGTGAGCTATCCGATTGGGTGCCCAGAGCGCGTCATCGATAATTTTTCCTACTCAATGGTGAACAAATGTTGTTTGTAATAGTTCGAATGTTAGTTAATTTGTTTCTATAGAAATAAACAAAGTGAATGCACAAGAACGATTTCTCACTACACTTGAGCACTTCCTGCACAGAGCAAGCGTCGTCTGCTTGTGGTACAATGTGCTCTATTTTGACGAAAGCTCCGCAGTCACTGTCGGTCAGTCTTTTCACGAGCAATATAATTCGCCTTTGTTGCGTTGTGGGCTGCAAATGTAGCGAGTGGCAATATGTTAAGCTGCAACATCATGTCCCTCAACAAGGCAGCAGAACGTGCGGAGTGGCTGCAGCGCATAGGACTGTTGCTATCAGATCGGCGCCAAGATTTGCGCGTTTGCGGCCGTCACTTTACACCGCAGGATTACTACCACAATAGCCTTTCTCAAATACGGTATTCAGGTAAACGGAAGCGGACTGGTCCTGGCCGTTTCGCTGTGCCATTCACGGGATGAGCAGAAACGCAAACGTGAATGGTCTGCACGGTGCAGCCACTTGGTACACAGCTCAACAAAACAGTAGCAGTAACGAAGTGTATTCTTGTTTGCTACTGGTGCAATTTTTTTTTGAGTAGCGTAAACGTTAACGCGTTGTTTTTTGTATATGTTTAAAATGTCTTACACTTTTTTAGAGCAATATTAGCTTTTTCTTTAGCTGGTTAAGCTCTCCACCAACAAGTGACTGGACCGTGCAGACCGATCAGGCCACTCACGTACATCTACGCTAAAGTTGCTTCATCAGCTTGAGTTAATGCCTTCACCCATTGGTCGAAACGCCCAGCTCACCTGTGGTTACCGTAATACCAGACTCGTTCGGCGCTGCAACTGAATGCTCGCAACGCATGCAGTCGACTGCCAAGCAGCTGGCAGAGAGGTTGAAGAGGCTTCGCGCGCTTGCTCCTAGACAACCGGAAGTAGACAACACACAGAGCCAGTGAAGGCGGAGGTAGCTTAGCCTCACTCACTCGGCGAACGAGTTGAGGAAATGCATGGCTGTGGAGAAGGGTAACTTCTAATCGGTCCGTAGCTCTCTTAAGATGACACTTCACACAAATTCTTGTGCGAATGACTAACTTTAGTTGTACCCTATGCAAAATTTGTCCGAAGTGTTTCAGGGGCCCCTTTATAGTCACATATTTAGTTTGGCCATTCTCGGAAACACTGGAGCTACAAAACAGTGTCATTAAAATTGCTGTAGCTGCATTCTAGCGAAAGCTACAGCTGTGTGAAACTATAAGTGCGTTTTCCTTAGTTCTATGTATTTATTCGCCAAATTCAGCTTACGGGGTTCTTGAGTGACATCGACAAATTTGATATTGTGTTCGTATAGTAATGATGTAGGGGTGATGCTATTTTTATTTCTGTAACATCATTTCACAAAAACAATCAGAAATAGTAATGAGAGAAAATAAGAAGTATTCACAGCAAATGTTGGTCTTCTTATCTTACCTTCAGATTGAGTTCAATAAATAAATCAAAATAGCATCGCACATCGATTCCCACAGTTCGTAGGGTCTGCATAATTTGAGTGACTTTGCGTTGTAAGTTTCCCTGGTTAGCACATTTTCTCACATTTTTCCCCCCATAATGCCATAGCCAGGGTGTCTACCCACCGGGAAAAATCGGGAATTCTCATGGATTTTGAGTAGTCGCGGTAATGCTGGCTCGAGTAACAGACAGGAATCGTAATGAATCGTCTTTGACGCCCTTTCGTCAGCTGGAGGAGTTTCCAGTGTACAGTCAACGGCTGGCTTTCCAGATGCCCGATAATTTGAATGGCTTCACGGTTCCATCGCGTACCCCATGGAGTCAATGTATCAGAACGTCTGAAATCTTGGACGCAAGAACGCCTCGCCATCCGATTTTCTTGACTTTTTGCCGCGACCGCAGGTCCGAAACGACATTAATCAAAGCCACCACCACTGCCGTTTTGATTACCTCGCAGCCTCGAACCGACGCTCTCGCTCGCAGATCCGCTGGCAGCCGCAGCCACCACTGCGGCAACGTTAGGCCTAGTTGCTTCGACGTTCGCTATTAAGCTTCTTGCCGTTGGGTGTCGTGTTTTTCATTAAGAGAATTCACTGCTGTCAGCACTGGCACCGACTGCGGCTTTGTGGTCCTCGTGATTGGCTTAGCAGCTTGGAAAGCACGGTGCGTTGCATAATGCCGGTCCCCAAAAGTCAGCTTCCCCTCTTTACAGAAATGTTACTTGAAGCATACGCAAAAGTATTGCAGTGAAGCGTAACAAGAGTGAGAAAGGGCTATTGCCACGGGACACGGTATGTATTCTTTAATTGTACACGCGTGCATCCGGTATCTCCTGTGACAGTATGAGCACCGATATGCCTAATACGTGTACCAACGTGCCTTCAGAGCATTTTCGAATGTGCCTGTGGCGGTTTGAGCCCTTAAGGGCAGTAAATGGCATGCATTTACTGTCCTTAAATGGCATACTTGGACTGTGCAACTAACCAAGATGCTTCAAGCTGTCCGTGGGGTGAACGAGTGGCGGAAGGAGCACAAGAACAGAAAGAACCTACACATTGAGGAGTGACCAGGAAAGGAAGCGTGCTGCCGCTGTAAAAAAAAAAAAAAAAAAAAAAAAAAAATGTTGGCTGATGCCGAGGTGCCGGTGTCCCTCATCCAAACCAAAATAAGATCTTTATTGGGGGACTGGAAACGTGTCTTAAAAGTCCGAAAATCTCGAAAAAAAAAAACCGACTTCTCGAAGCTGACATTTTCGGAATATAGAACCATTTTTGCACTAATTTGCGAAGTTTCTAGCTTCACTTATCATTTTCGCCGCAAGTTCAATTTGTAACACGCCTGTGAGCTGAATCGGAGCGCAGATTTAAGTAAAAATGGCACTTTTTCCGCATCGTACGGTTGCCGTCGCACACGGGTTATCATGGCCGTCTTGGTCTCGTTTGAAAGAGCCGCCCTTCACCTTCAATTTCCCGCCGTCGCTGGCTGTCGTTGCTCATTGGCTTTCTAGAAAAAACGCTTCATCGAGACGTACCAACGCGCGATTGTATTGGCTGCTCGGCGCAGGTGACAATCTAGGCACCCGATTGGCCTAGCGGCCTTCCCGTCGTCTGCTTCACGCTGTGGAAACGCGCACAAGCGCGCGCCATTTTGTCTTGGTGTTGTCGACTGACTGCAGCTATGGTTCGGCCGATCAAGAAGTTCAGCACCAAGAACAAATTTGGGAAGCGAGTGAGGCGATCACTATCGGAGGACTTCAAGAAGCGTCCCACAACGACTCGGGACAACGAGGATGACGACTTCGCTGCGATCGGCAGTGCAGACGCCGAAGCGGTCACCGCCACGGTATGACTAACGGACGCTAGACCTACGAGCTCGTCAGCTGCCGACAGCATCGCGGAGAGCGGCCGTGTGCGTCTTGACACGCAAATTTTGCTGCCACAACAGTTAGAGAATGAGAAGAAGGAATCAGAAGAGAAACTTCGGGAAATGTCATCCGTCGCAGCGACAGAGCGGAAGCAAAATCTTATCACTAAACGCGCCGACGCCTTGGTCCCCCCCCCTCCGCCCCCCCCCCCCCCGACGAAACGGCCTTCACCATCGTGCACTTGGAGGCGGTGAACGCATTGATATCGCATTTAGAGTGCAAGGTTTGTAAGGGAGATGCGCAAATCATGGGAGGTGAGTGGGAATACGGTCTTGCCGTCAAGCTTCAGCTCGTGTGTACGAACTGCGGTGACGTATCGTCAAAGTGGAGTTCGCCGCGCATCGATGGAGATCAATAGATCAACCCGTTTACCGGGAACCTGCTCGCCGCAAGTGCAATGCAGGCTACTGGCAATAGGCAAACTGCATTGAACGACGTGTTTGCGATGATGAACCTTGCGCGTCGCGGTCTCCATACGAAAACGTAGCAGACGTTTTCGTATGGAGGAAACTTAACGTAAAGAAAGAGGAAACGTAAAGAAACTTGCACCTGCTGCTACTCTTGCTGCAAGAAACTGATGATCGAGGGGTGATCGCACCTTGAAGAAAAGGCACACGGGCGCAAACATTCAATCTGACTACATGCCTGGTGCATATTAGTCCTGTGGCGACACACTCCGCGCATACTTCTGCGCACCCTCCGTCTTCTTATCATCTGGCCCGGCTTAACACAGCTGCACGCTGGACTGCATGATCGATAAAACATAGCGCCACCGCCACGTCACCCGAGGTACGCGTCACCGACGGTGGCTATAAAAAACAGGCTGCCTGGCTGATAAAGACCGCCTTCTACCTTCGGCTACTGTGACGAACGTGGCGTTGGTATGCCCGTCCGCTGCCATCGTTAGTCGAATAAATAAGCGTTACGGTTTTATGTTGGGATTCGTCCTTCGGCAGACACTGGTGACCCGGACAACGAACAACAACGCATCGCCATGGACG
This sequence comes from Dermacentor variabilis, assembly GCF_050947875.1. Lineage (NCBI taxonomy): Eukaryota > Metazoa > Arthropoda > Arachnida > Ixodida > Ixodidae > Dermacentor > Dermacentor variabilis. Next base: position 232,967,693 of record NC_134571.1, read on the forward strand.
AACAACGTGCCCTTCAATGACAGCTGGAACTTCTGAACAGAGAGCTTCACGCGCAGCAAGAGGTGATCCAGAAGCAAGAGCAACAGCTTCAGGAACGGCGCGACCAGCTCAATGGTGCCGTGCAGCAGCATCCTTCCGGCTCCGCCGAGGACGTCACAACCCCGGCAGATGGCATCCCGCACGCTGCCCCGCACGGCGTCTGGCGTGTCGCTGTCAAGATTCCGCCGTTTTGGGTCGACTCGCCCGAGGTATGGTTCGCCCAAGTCGAGGCCCAGTTCTCCCTCGCGCACATCACACAAGACCGGACCCGCTACGATTATGTCGTCGCCCACCTCGATGCCCGCTACGCCAGCGAGGTCCAGGATATCCTTGCCAACCCACCAACGGCCAACCTTTACGAACACCTCAAGACGGAACTCATTCGCCGCCTGTCACTCTCGGAAGACCAGAAGGTGCGACAACTTCAGTCCGCAGAACTTGCCGAGCGCAAGCCTTCGCAGCTCCTCCGCCACATGCGTGCCCTCGCGGGCAACATGGAAGTCCAGGATTCTTTACTGCGAGCACTTTGGCTTCAACGACTTCCACCGCACGACCAGGCAATTCTGCAGGCTCAGCTTACGCTACCTCTCGACCAACTCACCGGGATCGCTGATCGCGTCATCGAGGGCACTTTGCCGCCGTTGTCGCCCACCGTCCAAGCTGTCGCCGCACCGCTGAACACCAAAGAGCTTGCGCAGCGTATCGACGATATCAACCGACAGCTCAGCTCCATTCAACGACGCCTGGATCAACACTTGCCGACGCGCCACTCGCAAAGCCGTGACCAGAACACTACCCCGTCGCAGCAGCCTGGCGACGACGACCGGTGTTACTACCATAGACGCTTCGGGGACAGCACGGCAATGTCGACCACCCTGCTCCGCTAGAAATCAGGAAAACGCCAACGGCAGCTCGTAGCCACGGCTGCGAGCTGCCAACCTGGAGGCCGTCGCATCTTCGTCACAGACCAAATTACAAAGCAGTGGTTCCTTGTCGACAGCGGTTCCGACATCAGCTGTTACCCGCGAGCTCACCTTCAAGGTCCCCGTCCTTCTACGTCTTTCGAGCTCAGCGCGGCAAACCGGTCCACTATTCAAACTTACGGCTCGCTCCGCCTGCACGTCCAGCTTAAAAACCTACGCCGTGACCTTCATTGGAATTTTGTCATCGCCGACGTCACAGAGCCAATCATCGGCTCGGACTTTTTGGCGCACTACAACCTCCTTCCGGACTGCCGCCACGACCGTCTCATTGACGCGACAACGGGACATTCTGCGCCAGGACAGCGAACGACTACCCACCAGCCAAGCATCAAAGTACTCAGCGTCGAACATAATTCACCGTACCACGCCATCCTCGCCGAATTTCCCGGTTTGACGCGCCCCAGCGGGTTGCCACGCGACGTGCAGCACACCACCTTGCACTATATCCGGACCACCCCAGGCCCCCCGGTTTTCTCTCGCGCCCGTCGCCTTGCCCCGGACCGCATGCGCATAGCCAAAGCAGAGTTCGAAGCCATGCTCCAGGAGGGAATCGCCCGCCCCTCTGACGGCCCATGGGCCTCGCCACTTCAGCTCGTCCCTAAGAAGACCGAAGGCTGGCGGCCCTGTGGGGACTGCCGTGCCCTCAACGCCCGCACAATTCCGGACAGGTACCCCGTTCACCACATATAGGACTTCGCCCATCGCATTTCCAGCTGCCACGTTTTTTCCGTCCTAGACTTGGTCAAGGCCTACACGCAGATACCCGTCAATCCGGACGACGTCCCGAAAACTGCAATTATTACTCCTTTCGGCTTGTTCGAGTTTCCCTTCATGAGCTTTGGCATGAGGAACGCTCAACAAACCTTTCAACGCTTCATCGACTAAGTCGTCCGCCGCCTCGACTTCTGCTTCGTCTATCTTGACGACATATTGGTCTTTTCCCGCGACGCCGACGAACACCACAGGCACCTTTGTCTGCTTTTACAACGCCTCGATGACTACGGCCTTCTCGCCAATGTCCCAAAGAGCACGCTCGGCGCTTCAGTCGTCAAATTCCTCGGCCATGAAGTTTCATCAGAGGGAACTCGACCCTTACCTGAACGCATCTCAGACATGCAAAATTACCCTCAACCAACCACCGCTAAAGACCTTCGCTGTTTCCTCGGCATGCTGAACTTTTACAGGCGTTTCTTGCCACACGTAGCCGAGTACCAGGCTCCCCTCCATGATGCCTTGGCTGGTTTACGAGGAAACCAACCCGTCTCGTGGACACCGGCTTTAACTGAACTTTTCGAAAAATGCAAAGCTGCTCTTTGCACCGCCACACTTCTCTCCCACCCTGTGCCAGACGCTCCCTTGGGGCTCTTCACGGACGCCTCTAGCATCGCCGTAGGCGCCGCCCTTATGCAGCACGTAGACAACACCTGGCATCCCTTGGCGTTCTTCTCCAAGAAACTCGCAGCTCGCAAAACGACCCCTTCTGCGGCCAGTCCCACCGACGAAACCACGACCCCCGCGCTGTCGAGTTCGCCAGCTTACTACAGAGAACTTCTGGCGATATACGAAGCAGTTCAGCACTTTAGCCACATTCTCGAAGCAGAACACTGCATTATCTTCACAGACCATAAACCTCTGACCTACGCCTTCTCTCAGCGCCGCGACAAACTCCCGCCGGTCCAGCAGAACCAGCTCTCGTTCATCGCCTAGTTTACCACCGACATCCAACATGTCAGCGCGAAGGACAACGTGGTCGCCGACGCGCTTTCACGTGTGGCAGCTATTAGCCCTTCGCAGATAACAGCTGATGTCCTCGCCAAGGCTCAGACTACGAACGCCAAACTGCAGGAGCTTCTTAAGGGCGGGTCCTCGCTACAGCTGCAGCAAGTCCCCATACCTGAATCGACAACGACTATCTACTGCGACATTTCAACAGCACGAAGCAGGCCTTACGTGCCCCTTTCCCATCACCATGGCCTCTTTAACCAGCTACATAACCTCAGCCATCCCGGCATACGCGCCTCTGCACGCCTCGTGGCTGACCGCTATATGTCTGGCCCTCCATGCAGCGGGATTGCCGCACCTGGGCGCGCTCCTGCATTCAATGCCAGCGCGCTAAAGTCACCAGGCATGTCACTTCACCACTCGGCGCATTCCCCCAGACCTCTGGTCGGTTACAACACGTCCACCTTGATATCATAGGGCCCTTGCCTCCAGCTGGACGCTGTCGCTACTGCCTCACCGCCATCGATCGGTACACTCGATGGCCTGAGGCATGGCCCCTCGAGGGAATCACTGCGGAAGACGTCGCCTCGGCCTTCTTCGCCGGCTGGATTGCCCGCTTCGGGCCCCCTCGCCGCGTCACCACCGACCAAGGACGACAGTTCGAATCGCACCTTTTCCGGCTGCTCGGGCTGACCATCGTGTTCGAACGCTCGCGGACCACCAGCTACCACCCATGCGCCAACGGTATGATCGAACGTTTCCACCGACAGTTCAAAGCAGCCATCATGTACCACCCGGACTCAACCTGGCCTGAAGCCATCCCAGCCGTCACCCTAGGTCTTCGCGCCACCTTCAAGCCCGACATTCAGGCTACACCCGCAGAGCTCGTCTACGGGGAACTCCTCCGCCTCCCAGGCGAATTTCTCGCTGCACCGCCATCCACCACCGCGACGTCAGATCCCACCAATTTCATCGCCCGGCTCCGACGCACTATCGCTACCCTCCGCCCGTCACCTGCAGCTCACCACTGTAAGGCCGCCCCCTTCGTCTTCAAGGATCTGGCAACGTGCTCGCACACTTTTCTCCGCGACGACACCGTCCGCCGGCCTTTACAGCCACCTTACAGCGGACCCTACCCAGTTCTCCGTCGCGACGACAAAACCTTCACCCTGCACATTAAAGGGAACGCCGTCCGCGTCTCTATCGACCGGCTGAAGCCGGCCGACACCGATTCCGCCGAACCTGGGAATACCAGTACACCCACAGACGTCCATCCACGACCGCCGACATCGCAGCCTGCTTCTGTCACTACACGCAGCGGACGTCGCGTACGCTGCCCAGATTTTTTCAAGCCCTGAGGGCTCTCCACTCCGCGGGGGGGGGGGGGGGGGGGGTGATGTGGCGACACACTCCGCGCATACTTCTGCGCACCCTCCGTCGTCTTATCATCTGGCCCGGCATAACACAGCTGCACGCTGGACTGCATGGTCGATAAAACATAGCGCCACCGCCACGTCACCCGAGGAACGCGTCACCGACGGTGGCTATAAAAACAGGCTGCCTGGCATAGAGACCGCCTTCTACCTTCCGCTACTGTGACGAACGTAGCGTTGGTATGCCCGTCCGCTGCCATCGTTAGTCGAATAAAGAAGCGTTACGTTTTTATGTTGTGATTCGTCCTTCGGCAGACACGACATCCCACAGTCCATTAGGAGTGTACATACCATGAAAATTTTAACTGTATAGAGCTGAATAAAGTATCAACCAATTTTTCTCGTTTTCTCAGAACAGATTTTGGCCACTTTCTTTGTTTGCTGCTTTGATATCTTTGGACCTAGGACAGCTAGGGCTATAATTTTTTTTTTTTTTTTGCAGCATGAAGCTAACTGTGCAGATAAAGCAGCGCTGCGAGCAGATTTTTCATTCACAGCTCGAAAAAAAATATTTTTGTAGTTTAGAAATTTGTTTTTCATTTTGCATGAACAATGCACTTCATTGTACTGTAAATTGAGAGGTAGTTGTTCAATTTTAAATTTGCTTGCAGCGCTGTGTTCCTTATGCATTCTAGTATCTATCCATGTGTTAATAACAATGTTATGTTTAAAAAATATATCTTTATTTCAGCAAACAATAGAATGTGATTACTAATTGACATATTTAAAATATAATTAGATATTTAAAATCAGCTCAAGAAACTGAACAAGTCTGTAGTTTCATCTAATTTGGTTAAGAAATAAGTGACGTTATCTTTACAACCCGTGTCCCCCTTTAAAACAGTGAAACGCAACACAGGTGTCGTGCGCAGGTTGAGAGTTTGTCAGGACAGTTGAGGTTGACTTACGAGCTGTTGCGAGAGAATCTCAATTGTGATAAAGTTCGGGCCTCATGCCACTGAGCTTGCTATCAGTTGATAGAAATAGCTCATATTCCAAGATATTTGCTTCTATATGAATCTCCTTTTTATTTGTATTTGATGTCCGACTCGATTTGCAATTTTTTTTCGAAGACATTTTATTTGCTGTGCATTTTACTAAACCCCTCCTTTCTATTCTCTTTTTTAATAACACACTACTCGTTAGTATTCAAACTGAATTACCTCGTTTATTTTTAAAATTTTTTTCATATGGGGGGGGGGGGGGCTTACTAGAGAGTGGCAGTATCGGGCGACGTGGTTTCAGCCCAACTTGATGCGCCACTCAGGGAATTTTGCAAAGGCACTCAGGGAAAACCTGGAAAACTCAGTGAATTTGAAAATGTCATCTTAATAGACACCCTGCATAACGTATGAACGGGGTTCTGAATCATTAAGTAGAGGCCTAGGCGCAATGTGGCGTGCACGCCTGTACGGCCGAGTGAGGGGGCACACGCAGGTGCCAAACTGTGACCTTGGATGGCCTCGCATTTGACTTTGGCTCCGAAAAGGCAAATGCTTTGGGCTAAAAAAAAAAAAAAAAAGCTGGCACATACCACGTCTGTGGGAATCGGATGGCATGCGAAGCAGTTTTCGGGGATAGATAGATAGATACTGTCAAAGTGGGAAATGTACACCAAGAAATGCTTTGTACACCAAGAAAGGGTTGCCATGGGTCTTTTTAGACCAGAAAGTCTTGTGAAATACATATCTTTAAAATGGTATTTGGATTTGCTCTAGGCAGGCTGATTATATTTTTGGTTGCTACTAACTAACTGTCCAGCTATATAAATGTTTCAATATATAATGAGCTTTTTTGCATTTTCACAAAGCATTAATTTCGGGCTTGTGCACTGTTAAAGAGTGAGTGGGCACTCTGTTTAAGAAGAGTGATGGGTTCGGTGCCATCTGGGGCACCTAAACCATATTTTTTTTGCAGGATGTAGCTAAATTCATAATGCAAAAAGGGGAAGGAGCAGGCTTTCAAATCTTGGTTTTAATTTTTCTTTATTGGCTGTACATTAGACAATGTGCTAGCTACATTTTAAACACAACATTGAAGTGCTATTAATAGTTGTTAGAGAAAAATATCCCTGTCATTGGGAACCTTGTGCTTCCGAGCTATGGGCCTAAAGCGATATTTTGGTGGGTACTCTTTGCTCCAGTGTTCCTGGAAGCAATAATCATGTTTCTTATTAGCTTTAGAACTAATTGGCTTGTTATAAAATTGATTGCAGGTTCTCAATCAGCACAAGAACTTGACAGTATTGTGCAGCTTTATTAAGTTTGGTAAAAGAGGATTTAAATAATTCTGTAACTCTTTTCCTACCGTGAGTAAAATAGGTGTTTTCTTGTAGTTTATCCCAGACGTTTTTTCTCGAGAAACTAATGCACTCGATATTTATGTAATACATATAAAAAAAGCAGGGCGAATGCACTTCTCATGCATAAAAGCTTTATTAATGAGATGTATGTCATAAAAAAGATATAGGTTGCCAGAGTCAAGATTGTGAGATAAAATGGAACAAAATTTGTAAAGACACGCTTGTATCTACTAAGAAAAAACATGCAACAAAAATTGAGATATACAAAATATATTGCTGTCTAATGGGCACTGTCCCCGAAAGGAATCGGTTTTTCATTGAACAGGTCTTCCACTACAAAAATTTAACTGCAAGCACTACAGTTGGTTGTGCCATGTAGCATTGCAGTTCCGAACGTAGTGGAACATTTCTTGCAGTAAACTCCTTGTTTTCTGCTCGGTTTTCCTGTCGTCGTAGGATTTCTTGCAGTTTCTATAAGTCTCCATCTTGGCAGGCTCTCAAGCACTCCAGACGACAATAAAGACGGGCCGAAGCACAAAGCGAAACTAACCGGGCTGCAGCCAGTGATGTTCGGGGCTGGTTTTCGTCCTCGCACTTGGAGTCAATCCAATGAAAAGGCAGCATCCTCAAACGGCTAGGTCCATTGATAAAATCAGCCGCAGACTCGCGAGATCTGCTATCTCTTGTAGCGCATTCGCCGCTTCCGGAGGCGGCTATTTACGCGTTCTACTTTGACGATCACTCGGCTTCGTAGCGTGTTCAAAAATTACTACCTCGGGGAAAAAAGAAACTGAACTGCTTAGGAAAAAAACATGTACTTCTTCGTTTTCACATCCGATGGCACATCGTGTCTGTGAGCGGTGCAGAAGGTCTCAAAAACGGCGTTTCAGACCAACGATAGTGGGCTAATGGGCCCACTATCCAATCCAATGCACTAAAGCGCACTATCCAATGGGCCCGTTAGTGAAAGAGTTAAAACCCAATTCCACCCTTAAATTGACCAGCTTTCTGCCAATAGACTGCTGAGATAGACTGCTGAAACAGCTGAAGGTGACTATGCACTGTGCTGATTATACCAACTGGAGAAAGTGCAGTGGGTGCTCTGTGGTCGTGGTTGACAATCTTGGGAGTTGGGAAGAGAGGCATAACACACATCTGCATTTGTGAATTTTTTTCCAAGTTATTTAGGCCCAAATTTAATATGGGAGTGGTGTCTGCACAAGAGTACACTGTGTATCAATGTAACGATGTAGAGACTGATTTTTGCATTATAATAGTGTCAAGCTTGCTTTAATAACGGAAGGAAGACGATGATTCGAGAAAAAGCTATGGAACTTTGTCAGGAATAAACTTCAGTTTGAAGTTAGCGCATATCCTCCTGTTGTTTTCTCTTTGGGTTGCCTTCCTAGCGCTATTGAGGGAAAAGAAGCATACATACCAACTTGCCCGAATTTCCGTTCTTGTAGGTTGTATCAAGGCTTAAGGGGGAAAGTTTCTTTTAAAGCATATAAGGGGGGGGGGGGGTACACGGGTTGTGGCGACCAAAAATCGCGAAAAAACTCCATTTTTTATTGCATTTTTGGAATGTACAGCTATTATTGCATCTACATGGTTAATTTCATACCGATAACATCACTATTTTAGCCGCAGTGACGCCTTATACGACATGTACTAGCTGAATTTCAGGCGAAACTTGCGTTGAAACGGCACATTTTCCGAAACGCCTGCCTGCTCTTCCACGTGTGCTAGCACGGACATTTTGGTCTCACTTGAAAAAGCCGACTTTCCCTTCAAATTCCCGCCAGAACGGGCCCCATTCAGCCATTGGCCACTTAGAAAATGCGCAGCAAAAAAGGTACTAGAACGGCCTCCTAGTCGTCACCCAATGTACGTGACTTGTGCTTGCCTCCCGATTGGTGCAACTGCATGGCCATCGTCTTCTCCGCGCATTGAGGCGCGCCATCTTGCCTCAGTGTCAGCGAGGAAGCAGGACGCGATGTCTGAAGTGGAGCGAAAATTTCAGACGCGGCACAAGTTTGGCGCGAAAAAAGTGCAACTGACGCTCATAGAAAACTTCAAAAACTGCTCGACACTGCAAAACGCACAGGACGCCACAACCTCAGCGTCCGATGCCGAAATCGTTGATGCAGCAACGGCAGGCCTAACTTTCCTAGGTATACTTTGTGGCGCAAAATAAATTTCTTCAAAAGGGACAGAAGAAAGGAAGACAGTGAAGCGCCAAACTACCAACTGTTTAATGACAGCCTGAACGAACGTATAGGAGAAAAGAAATTCCGCTCATGCGCAGGGAGCCAAGGTGTGACAATACAACATGGTCATGGGAACATACTTTGGATAAAGCACATTTCTGTGGAATATAATACGATATATGTATCGCTGACACAATCAGACCCTTCCTTTTTAATATAAAACGCTTCCAACAACTCCCTTGCAGTTTGGTCCCTACTTGGTCCGCGGCAGGCGTTTCGACCAGCGCTCGCGTACGGCAAGATACGATCTACCGGCAACCCTCCGAGCTGGAGGAGGAGGAAGCCAAAGCAAAGCTATGTCTTCCGCGCCAGCGACGGAGAGGAAACGCGAGTTCGTGGGTGACAGTACCGACGGTGCACTTCGCCCGCCTGATGGGACTACGTGTACGATTGTGGATTTCAGTGCCGTTAACACTTTATTGACGTTTGCGAACTGCAATATTTGCAATGGTGCCTTGGAAATCGTCCGAGACGAGCGGCAATACGGACTCGCTGTGAAGCTGCGTTTCATGTGCGCAAACTGTGGAGAGTAAAACGTCATTATTAATAATATCTGAATGGCGAGAGCAGTGTGGGAGGAACCCTCGGTCCAGGGACCCTAAGCATGATTCCGGCGATGTTCCGAGCCCGTTTTATCACAGCTCGGAGGACCTCGGGAAGTCCGTCGCGGAGGGCGTCGTCCCACAGCTCTTTGTTGCGTAGGGGGTAAAGGAGAGTTGGCAAGGGAGGAAGAGGTTTGCAGTGCACTCAATCGTGACGTGGAAGATTGTGGGCGAGCTGCCACAGCCAGGGCAACGATCTGCAGAAGTGTGGGTAGAATTTATTGAGAAAGACAAGATTTGGAAACGTTGCGGTTTCTAAGTGGCGTAATGCCACTGCTTCCTCCTGCGAGAAGGACGGCGGTGGTGCGGCGTGGGTGCGACGAATGCGTGTATAATGACGGAGTATGTCTTTGTAAAGGAGCAAGGGATCCCCCCACTCTGAACTAGTCGCCTCACCACGCCGAGTCGCCCGGAGGGAAATTTCTCGGGCAACCGCATGTGCGTGTTCGTTACCCGGCAGCGAGGTATGACCAGGGGTCGAGAGTAAGTGGATGCGGGGAAGTGTGGTTGGGCGTATCTTGCGGGATCTGTTTGAGAATTTTGGCGCGCCGCTCTCGGGATGCCATGTCCTGATAGGAACGCCCGGCATGCCTGTTGCGAGTCAGTCAATATATACACTTCCTCAGGAACATGGATGGCGTATCGAATTGCAAGAGCAACACCAAGAATTTCTCCGTAAGCTGCATTTGTTCCGCGCATTGCAGCAGAGTCTCCCAGGGATTCGGTGCCATCCAAAACTACCGAGGTATAGCCCTCTTGCGTGCGTGATGTGTCCGTGTATAAAGTACCTGTTTCCGGGATGTTTGCAAGCATGCGGTCAATGTATCGTACACGGGCTTTGAGCCGCCCTTTGTCATGGTCGGGGGGCATATTACGTGGCAATGGATAAATACTTAGTGCTTGGCGTATCGCTGACGACAAGATCGTTGGACGGGTTTCAGACTCAAGGGGTGGGACAGAGTATCCTAGCCGTGTGACAAGATGGCGGCCAGTAAGAGTGAGTAGGAGGCGCAGGCTGACCCAATGTGCCTCTAGCAGCTCGCCTAGTGTGTTATGTGTCCCTAAGTTGAGACGGCGTGTGGAAGTATAATTCGGGAGGCCATTGGCCAGCTTCGTCGCTTTGCGAATCATTGCGTCTATGCGAAGTTGTTGCGCTTGGGTCAACTGCTGAAATGGGAGATGGTATGTAAGGCGGCTGATCACGCATGCCTCCACCAAGCGCAGCAGGTCCTCTTCTCGAAGGCCCGAGCGCCTGTCGGAGAGCCTCCGGATCATGGCCAGAATTTGCTCTATCTGTCTGGATAGAAGGGAAACAGTGTAGTTTGACCTGTCATCCGCTTGGACGTGTAGGCCGAGGATACGAGCACGATTAACCTGTGGTATCGGTGTGCCATCCACGTGCACAGTGATAGGGGGAGTAGAGGAACGGCTCTGGGGGCGAATGATTAAGAGCTCCGACTTTTTCGGAGCACATCTTAAGCCGCATTTTCTCGCGTACTCGGAAACTGTATCGACTGCTTGCTGCAGTCGGTCCTGGATGGCTCCGTCGCAACCCCGTGTCGACCAGATAGTAATGTCGTCCGCATAAATAGCGTGGGCGACATCAGGGATCTGGTCGAGTAGCCGGAGGAGCCCTGCGAGCGCGATATTGAATAGTGGGGGAAAGAACCGAACCCTGGGGTTTCCCACGTCCTACAAGGCGAATCGTACCAGATCGATGCGGTCCCATTCCTACGGTGGCTGTGCGATCTCGCAGAAATGCGCGGATATAGTTGTACATACGAATTCCACAGTGTGAATGTGCAACATTGCGAAGGATGAGGTCATGTTCAACTTTATCGAATGCCCCTTTTATGTCTAAGGCGATGAGTGCTCTCGTTCGGGCGGACGACGGAGGTCCTATGACTTTCACCCGCAATTGTAAAAGTACATCTTTGGCAGACAGATGAGCCCGATATCCGAATTGAGAGTTAGAAAAGAATGATTTTTCTTCGAGGAAGAGCTGCAGACGCCGCAAGAGTACATGCTCCATGAGCTTATGCAGGATGTTAGGGAGATGGGTCGTAATTTTTCTACCTTAACAGGCTTGCCCGGTTGGGGGATCAGTGTGATGTCAGCGTGTCGCCATACTTTTGGGAAGCATGCCCTTGCGCCAGCAATCATTGAAGATATGGGTGAGGTGGTTAATATCCGCGTCACTGAGGTTCCGAAGGGTGGCGAATCGGATGTGGTCGGCTCCCGGGGCCGTGTTGCGGCGTAGGTCTTGTAGGACCACCCGCACCTCGTCAGATGTGATGTCTGCATCGAGCAATCTGTTCGCCTCGCCTACATAAGGATAGTCAGGGTACTGCGGCGGCGCGCCTGTTGGTATGAAATGCTTCTCTAGGTCTCTGAGGAGTGTCGAGACATCGTCCCTGTACTCGTGCATTAGGATGTGCAGCTGTTGAAATGTTTTTCCCTTTGTTGTGGTGGTATCTGTGAGTGAGCGAAGAATCGACCACGTTTTTGCTGTGCTCAATGTGCCTGAGAGGCGATTGCAAAATCCTCGCCAGTTATTCCTCGTAAGGATCTCTGCATACTCCTGGGATCTATACGTTTCCTAAGTTTGCGGTTGAGGCAGTGTCGTTTCCATCGTCGTGTCAACCCTCTGCGGGTGTTCCAAAGGTGAAGTAAATGCGGGTCTATGTCTGGTGTCTCGGTTGTGGTGCGCAGTGAGTTTGCTCGTGGTGGCCTCTAGATCTTGTGCGAGAGAGTCAAGCCAGCGTTCGTACCCTTGGCGCTCAGGTGGGTCCTGGCGACGTTCCCTGAATTTCGCCCAATCCGTTATACGCACATTTCGCTCGGGCCTGCGCGCACCCTGTAATGGCGAGGAGGTCGCCACAATGTAGTGGTCACCACCAAGGTGCTCCTCTAAAGGCCCGTGCGCAACGACTGGGCCAGTATTGCGCACGAAGGTAAGGTCAGGGCAGGTGTCACGAGAATACGCTGTTGCCTATCCGAGTGGGGTGCTTTGGGTCCGTGAGCAGTGTGTGTATCTCATGTTACAGATGGCATTCCATAAGCGGGTTCCTTTAGCCTGCGATTTAACCTAACCCCATGCAGTATGCTTAGCGTCAAAGTCGCCGGCCACCACACAAACCCGTCCACACCTACCAAATTCTGTTAGTACGTGCTGAAAACAGTGCGTTCGCGAACGGGGGGAAGTGTATGCATTGAGTATAAACAGACTCTCGCGGCGTTTACCTTGCGTAATTATTTTCAATATTTGGTGAGGAATGTCATTTAGTGGTATGCATGCGACATGTAACATGTTTCGAAACTAAGGCTCCCACAAGAGGAGAGACACCCGAGAGCGTGCTGTAGCCGGATAAAAAAGGTGTGCAATTTACTTCCTGTAAGAGGATGACATCGGGAGGGTTCGCGGATGTAGCGATATACTGCTGTAGGGAACCTCGTTTTCGGAGGAATCCCCTACAATTGCACTGCTACACCACTAGTTGCTCCGCGTTACGCGGCGCCATCATCATGGTGAGAGGAAGCAGGCGGTCGTGCATAGGGATGCGTGCGCCGGGTGCCTACATTTGAAGGTTGCGGCCGAGAGCCTTGGTCAGAAAGCGCGCTTTCGTTGTTACCGCTAAGCACAGGAACTTGCATGCGTGCGAAAGTGCACTCTATAATTGATTTCACTTGTTCCGTAATCCCTATTTGAAGGGCCTCCATTTGGCGTTCTATCCTGTCCAGAGCCGCCTGCATACTAGTTCTCATGTCTGTCACCAGCGCGTCCATTTGTTTTTGCAGGCGCTCACAGCGCGGCTCCATGTCACGACGTAGGCGGGCTATTTCTATTAGAGGATCGGGATTTGATAACGAATTGGTAACAGGAAAAGGGGTAGGGGGAGATCTACGGGGCGGAGCGAGCTTTGGGGGACCCTCCGCCCGACCTACCTTCCGAGGCGCCTCCATGCTGTTTTCTTCTCCGGGGTCCGCTGCACCCCTGAAGGGACCAGGGTCACCTTGGCTGGGGCGTTGGTCTGCAGGGCCTTGTAGGGTTGTTGGGAAGATGGGGAAGGAAGGCGCCTCTCTGGGAGGCGCACCGATGCCTCGCGGCATCGGGACCGAGACTTGGAGCGTTTCCGGAACTTGCGACGGGATCTCGAACGGGTCTCCGACCGGACTTTTCTGGTCTCCTTCGTTGGGGCGCGCGACGTGCGGGTCTCCGCCGTATCTGTGGTAGTGGTCCGGTCGCTGGAGGGTTGGAGTTCACGCTGCTCTTTCTCGAGAGCTTTCCGCACCCAAGCTTTGTTCAGTGTCTGCCTAGCACGCCGCGGGCAGTTTGGATCCGCTGTAGGGTAGGTCCCGTCACAGGATCTGCAGTGTGGGGTGCACGGATGTGACGGGGTGGGGTTGTCAGTCCCGCACGTCGCGCAAATGACCACGTGCGGCGTAGTACAGTAATCAGCCCAATAGCCGAGCTTGTGACATATCTTGCAGACCAGTTGGCGGGGTCGATGGGGGTAGCAGCGGAGTTCTGCACCATAGAAACGCACGTGGCGAGGCACTTTAAGTCCTTCAAATGTTACCAACGCAACGTTGGTTTGACCCATCATTCGTGCTTGAAGTATTTGAGTTCCAGGCGCCAAAAGCTCATCCACTAGCTTGGAAGACGGTGTACCGGGCAAAAGACCAGGAACAATTCCCTTGCATTAGTTGTCTAGGGCCGCAAAATATGTCGTGATGGGATAGACCCGCTGACTAAGGTTCAGCTCCCTCACCTTGTACAATGCGTCGGCTACGTGTGACTGGGGTGTGCTGATGATTGTCAAGTTCTGCTGAGGTTGCAGTCGGAATATGATGTCCTGACGATCATCGGTGGTCAAGCCGGCTGCACTCCATAGAGCACTGGCGAGCTCTGGGCGCGTCCACTTATCGAGGCAAAGTCCTCCGTGAGGCCCCTGAATTATCTTTTCATCGTGCAAAGGAAGTTGAGGCAGGTTCTGATTCCGACTGCGCTTGCGTACGGTAGGCTGGGAGGCGTCCGGAATGCCCAAGATGTTCTCGGCGGGTTGCGTCTTAACGCGCATTTGACGGATGCGTCGCTTATGTATGACTGTCTTCCAACAGCCACCTGTGTCGTCGTCAGTTTTGTGGTCGTAAATGTTCGGGGCAGCATCTTCCTCCATCCTTTCCCCGGTCGGAGTGTCCACCTCTCGCTGTTGAGAGGGAAAATTGGCGACGATGGGATCAGCGGCCACTCCCGCGGTATCCACCTCGGGCGTCTTCGTTGTAGAGGAACGCGCGGCGTTCTCCGTCGCCGATTGCGTCTTCTGCTCGTTGGAAAATGACGTTGCGGTAGATAAGTGCTCCATCGAAACCGAGCGGTGAATTGGCCGAAGGCCCTTTGCACGCCCATTTAGAACATGGGCCTCGGAAGAGCTGGTCGCTTGGCGCTCTTGGTTCATGGTGTAGAAAACATGCCAAGGCAGCTATGGCCCCGGCAGGGGCAGCCGCGTTGGAACTGCTTCAGAGCTGTAGGGCCGCGAGGAGCGGCAAAAAAGTCCCGGGAAGAAAAGGCGGTCGGTGGGAAACGCCGAGAAAGCCGCTTCCCATATGACTCCCGGCGAAAGCGGCCCGGGCAAGGGCGGTCAAGGGCGGTCGGTGAAGGTCGCGTAGTCTTGGTGGTTGCGGAGCGCGCCGACGACACGTCCGTTCACTTCGGCCGACTGATTGGAACCCTGTGGAGAGATTGCGTCGGTGTAGAGCTTGCCGCGCGTTCACAGTGCGGAACGAATGAAAGCCTTTGCTGTGAACGTTTTGGCTACGCGTGCCACGCAGGCAACGGGGTACCGACAGACTGCGTTCAATGACGTTTTCTCGTTGATGGGCATCAGCCGTCGGGCACTTCACACGAAAACGTGGCAGACCCACGTGAAGACGAAGTTGACGCCAGCGGCCGACCGCACAGCGCGTAATCTGACGAGCGACTGCACGCGGTCGGTTCGCGACCTTTACGCTGAACTGAACGTGGGTCATACCGGGAACATCGCTGTGTCGTATGACGGGTCATGGATGACCCGCGGTCATACGTCCCATATCGGCGTCGGCACCGTGATCAAGTTGTTGAGCAGACTTGTGCCTGACTGTTGTATTGAGCAATTTCTGTGCTGGGTGCAAGTCGGGGTCTAAGGAGAGTGACCCTTCCTATGGAGCCTGGAAGAATGGCCACAAGTGTTAGAACACTAACAAGAATGCTGGCGAGATGGGGGTGTAAGCTGCCCTCATCCTTTTCAGGCGATCATTAGAGCGGCACACTCTGCGGTATACAACGGTACTTTGTGACGGGGACAGCCGCAGTTTTCTAGCTTTACAAGATGATGAAGTGTATGGCTATATCCCTGTTGAAAAACAGGACTGTGTCAATCACGTGCAAAGCGCATGGGAGTGGTTCGCGCAACTTGGTGGCAAAACACAGAGGCCCTGGACCTGAGAGTCTTGGTGGAAAGGGCCGCTTGGCAGCAGACTCGACCTCCAAGTTAACCTCATACCCTGGATGGGCTCTGAAGACCCACAAAGGAGATGTAGATGCCACTCAAAATGCAAGGAACATTGTTTAACTGCGCTAACAAACGGACCACAGAGACAGCATGGGACAAGGACAGGCGCAGAACTAATGTTTATTCCACAAAGACCACATATAAGTACACGCCCGACATACACCACTGCGCGGAAAGATAGATAAAGGAAAGAAAAACCTTGTATATGCAAAACGCGACCTACCTACGCTCGTCATTAAACCTCATCTCACTGTTGTGTAAATAAACTGAGGTGTCACTGACACAGTCTTGTCCCTTCTTTTTAATATGGTACGCCTCGAGTAGCTCTCTGGCTCGGCTATCTCGGCAGCGGCACAAAATCTTTACTTCCTTCATGATCGGCTTGCACGGGCACGCCAAGCAGTGGACAGGTAGGTGCCCATTCGTTTTATGTCTAATTCACAATTCATGCTAACGCAAACGCACATTCACGCGCCTTCCTGTTTGGCCTATGTAAACTTTGCCGCATGATAGAGGTACCTGATAAACTACTCCAACACTGCAATCGACGTGGAACATGGCGTGTTTTGTTCCGCACCCTTGGATCCTATCTTTACTTCTTCCTATGCGAGAGCGTAGCCCAGCGAGCTTGCCGGGAGCCGAGAACGCTGTCTCAACTCCATACCGTTTCACAACCTTTTTTAAGTTGTGGGCAGTCTTGTGAACGTAAGGCACAACTTTATGTTTCTTAACCTTGCGCTCCCTTGCGTCTTCAGTAATATTGCTTTCCGTCTTTATCTTCTTAAGCACTGCCTCCACTACTGCTTAAATGACTGATTGCGGGAAACCTGCTTCTTACAACTTTACAATCTGCCTGTCAAAGCTTTCCTGTATTTTGTGTGTGCAGGACTTTTTTAAGGCTGATATGATACACTGGGTGGCTATTGCCCGCTTTACCGTTTTTGAATGAGTCGAATCGTAGGGCAACAATTTCTTTTCGGATCTTGGGTTGTATTTCCAGCACACATGGTCGTCACAGAAGCTTATAGCGCTGTCTAAAAACTGAATATTATTATCCTTTGTTAGTTCATGGGTGAAAGTCAAACCTTTGCCAAGGCGCTGAAAGATGTGTAGTGCACCTGCGATGGCGTCGTGAAATCCGCAAAGATAAAGGCGAAGGCCGTTTCTATGTGCAAGGAGATGGAACTGCACAAGCTGGCTACCTCAGTCAACGAAAGCAAAGGCGATGGCTTGATCGTGTTTTTTACGGCCAAGACGCACAAAGAGGATATCCCTTTCCGGTCTATCGTAAGTGAAAGAGGAACTTTGCAGAACGAAGTGAGCAAGTTTTTGCAGAAAGGTTTATCGCACCTGAAAGTGGACGACCCGCTTGAAACAAAGAACTCGGAAGCTGTTGCTGGGTTTATGTAGAGTCGAACGACGATATTGGCCATGCTTTTTCCATTGACATAGAAGATTTGTTTTATTCTGTCCCGCACGCATCATTGTTTCAGGCTGTTCAGAAATGTATTGAAGTTAATGGCGAAGTGTCTTTAGAATTCTGCCGGGTTGACTGTTGATAGGTTTTTAGCGTTGCTTGACTTTTACCTCAACTCTACCTTCATCCAGTTTAAAGAAGACATTTACGTGCAGAAACAAGGTATATGTATAGGACCTTGCGTTGCTCCTATCTTGTGCAATGTCTACTTATCGGAATTTCACGGAGCGGTTAACGAAGGTATCCATCGTGACCAAGTGTTACCGTGTTTCGTTATGTTGACGATTTTCTTGTACTTTTAAGAAAGCAAGCCAGTTCCACGTATGACGACGCGATCGCAGGTGTACTACACATCTTTCAGCGCCTTGGCAAAGGTTTGACTTTCACCCATGAACTAACAAAGGATAATAATATTCAGTTTTTAGACAGCGCTATAAGCTTCTGTGACGACCACGTGTGCTGGAAATATAACCCAAGATCCGAAAAGAAATTGTTGCCCTACGATTCGGCTCATTCAAAAACCGTAAAGCGGGCAATAGCCACCTAGTGTATCATATCAGCCTTCAGAAAGTCCTGCACACACAAAATGCAGGAAAGCTTTGACAGGCAGATTGTAAGGTTGGAAGAAGCAGGTTTCCCGCAATCAGTCATTTCAGCAGTAGCGGAGGCAGTGCTTAAAAAGATAACGACGGAAAGCAATATTACTGAAGACGCAAGGGAGCGCAAGGATAAGAAACGTAAAGTTTTGCCTTATGTTCACAAGACTGCCCACGACTTAAAAATGGTTGTGAAACGGTATGGAGTTGAAATAGCGTTCTCGGCTCCCGGCAAGCTCGCTGGGCTATGCTCGCGCATAGGAAGAAGTAAAGATGGGATCCAAGGGTGCGGAACAAAACACGCCATTTTCCACGTCAATTGCAGTGTTGGAGTAGTTTATCAGATACCTATTATGCGACAAAGTTTACATAGGCCAAACAGGAAGGTGCGTGAATGTGCGCTTGCGTGGGCATGAATTGTCAATTAGAAATAAAACGAATGGGCACCTGCCTGTCCACTGCTTGGCGTGCCCGTGTAAGCCGATCATGAAGGAAGTAAAGATTTTGTGCCGCTGCCGAGATAAGCGAGCCAGAGAGCTACTCGAGGCGTACCATATTAGAAAGAAGGGACAAGACTGTCAGTGACACCTCAGTTTATTTACACAACAGTGAGATTAGGTTTATTGATGAGCGTAGGTAGGTCGCGTTTTGCATATACAAGGTTTTTCTTTCCTTTATCATTCCTTTTTCGCGCACGCGCAGTGGTGTATGTCGGGGGTGTACTTATATGTGGTCTTTGTGGAATAAACATTAGTTGCAAGTCTGCGCCCGTCCTTGTCCCATGCTGTCTCTGTGGTCCGTTTGTTAGCGCAGCTAAACAATCTTCGCTAATATGTACCAACTCGCCCAACAACAAGTTCTAATCAAAATGCAGAGATGGCCACATATCATCACATTACATCAAGCGATGATGTGGCTAATCACACTCTTTGTCCATCAGGCCCAAACTCCTGGTGCAAGCAAAATGGTGCAGTGGCCAACGGTGAGCCGGTTCCAAAACACTCTAGAAAGCTTCCTCCTCATGTTTGTCAGGCTTTACGTCGATATATGAATGTCTTTCAGACAGGAAACTGCTGCAACGTTGCCAGCATGGTAAAATGCAAAATAACAACGAAAACCTGCATTCTATGATCTGGGGACTGGCACCAAAAGACCGGCACGCTTCTTTGTTCATGGTGGAGGCTGCTGTGGCAGAGGCAAAATTAAAGTTCAATGGAGGCGGTGCAAGGGCCTCTGTCTAAATCCAAGCCAGGAAAGTCGCACGCGCATGGTCAAGAAAGATAGGCGTCGAATGGCAGTATCAGCCAAGAAGCGCAAAGCATCAGAAAATTTGTGCCTGTCGCTCAAAAAAGCGGCACACAGGGGCTGGGAGTCAGCAAGGACTACACGCCTGGTGCCTACTGAGCTGTTCCAGCTGTAAATTTGTAAATAAAATTGGGTTTTGCACGTTTTCTCACTTTTCTCAAAACATGTTTTGGGTCACTTCACCAGACTGTCGGAGTCATATCTCATGATCTAGAACAGCTAGAGCAATATTTCTTAATCAGAAAGCCTAATCTGCACATTACAAAGTGCTGAAAGCAGAATTTCAAATTTGTGCATGTGTATTTCCGTTTTATTAATTTTCTTCTGGTGGGGTATTCTTAGGACAAGGAAAGTATTTTGATCACCTGCAGAATGGCTAATTAGAATTTCATTTCAAAACGTTCTGCAGCATTGCAGTTATTGTACATTGTAGTATCTAGCTATGCAATAGAATTCACTTTCTGCTGAGCAGTTGTTTTTCCATTGTCTCCGGAAACAATAGAGTGGCAGCACTGTCAATCTCCTGAACTAATGGACCTACAAGAAAAATGATTGCATATTTGCAATCAGCACAAAAAACTAAGTAAGCTTGTTTATTTTCATCAGATTTGGCCATAAGGTGCAGGAAATAACCTCCACAACCCATGTCCCCCCCTTAAAGCTCCTTTAACAAATTTAATGACACTGCACAATATTGTTCACGCAGTCATTTTTATAATGGACCAATTAGTTTTTCACGATTTCTTTGTCTTTAAAACCGTGCCCCCCCCCACCCCTGCAGGATCACCTCAGCGTAGTGCTGCAAAGGCTGTGGCTTGACCAATACAGAAGTGCTCACTGAAGTGTTCTGGTCTTTGTCTGTGACTTGCACTGATCACTTGTTCTTGGTTGCAGAGGGACCTGGACTTCAGCATAGACATCGACTTCAAGGGGGAGCTGTCAGAGCTGTGCGAGAGCTTTGCCTACCGGATGCGCTGAGAGGGCTGCCAATGATAAGCTGTGCCGTCAGCAGATAGGGAGGGAGGGCCTGCACCAGAGGGGAAGAAAAGACAATAAAGGGACATCTACATCCTGTCTTCATGTTTCCCCTTTCTTGAGTCTGCCTCGAGCATTGCTTGCTCTTGTGCTGGTGTGGCTGAACATTAATAAAAGATGGGAGCTGTGACGAAACCAGAGCGTAGGCAGTAGTCATCTTACATTCTGCATCTAGATTTCTTGACTTTTCTGGCTGGGTTTACATACGTCATTGGTGGCGCTAGCAAACTAATGAGGGATCTTAGCATGCCGCTTTAAGTGGCATGATAAGGGCCCTGTGTGCATGTTCTTTTGATGCAGTCGAGTGCCCAATTGGCGCCGTTGCGTAAGTACAGTTGAATCCACTTCTAACAATATTCAAGTGCCAAGAAAATTATCACCAGGTGAACGTGAAAATCATTGCAGACATGCATAAGTCGGCGCACTCATTTCAAAGGCGGGAGTGCCAGAGTGTGAGCCGAGTTGAGTGCGAGTATGAGTGAGTGCCAGTGAATGCGAGTATGAGTGAGTGCGGGCGGAGGTAAGTGCCAGTGAGTGTGAGCGGAGGTGTGTCAGTGAGTGAGCGTGTGTGAGTGCGAGCGAGTGCCAGTGAGTGTGAATGTGGGTGAGTGGAGGTGAGCGTGAACCTGACTGAGTACGGATCAAAAATAACGTACAGAGCGAAGGACAAGGACTGCGAAGACGACATACACAGCGCTGACTTCCAACAACATTTAATTGCGTTGCCACGTCGTGTGAATATATACAAGAAAGGGCATGCGCAGAAAATGAAAGGCAGTCACATGGGGTGTTCTAACAGCAAGTCACTGAGCTAGAGCCCCATGGTAACCAGAAAAATTAAAGAAAAAATAAAAGAACATTGCGATTTCTGTTTCGATACGCGACTTCACCAGGGGTCAGCGCAATAGAGGGGGCACTAACACAAATATTACCAAGTTTTCTGATGAAATCAGCTTCCACAATTTCCCGAGTGAGCTGTGAGCTGTGTCTCGCTAAAACTTCAGTATCTTTAAAGAATGGCACGCAGCCGCAGTCCCGGCAATGGATGCCCAATTGGCCTTGTACAGTGCTGTAGACGTTGTTACAGTGCTCTCTTAGTCGATCGTTTAAGCACCTGTCTGTCTGTCCAACATATTTACTGCCGCAAGACAGGGGAATTCGGTAGACTACATTTGTTGCGCACGTCACAAAACGTTTTCTGTGCTCGACAGAACAACAACTCTGATGCGATTTAGGCGCGTTTACACGCTTACAGAGCCTTGCCAATTTTTTCGGGGCTGAGAAAACGACTGATTCCTGCACGCCGCCCAATTTTCTTTAACCTATGGGAGACATCATGCACATATGGTAGCACTGCAAACCTGCGTCTTTCAGCCAGCTGGTTCCCTGATTGAGCGGGCTCATCACGTTTTGTGCGCCTCAGAAGCTGTTCCGCTATGGCTGAAATTAAGGCCAAAGGGTAACCAGCCCAGGAAAGGCGATCAACCTGAGCAGCAAGACTATGTTGCATCTGGTGTGGCCACGATTTATTGAGGCTGCTAACGAGACATTATAATACCTCGTTTAACGAGCTTTGAGTGTGCGGAGTTAAAGGGCAAGAGTGGCTTCTTACTTCTCGGTTCGAAGCACCAGCACACTTGTTTGTTAGCAAGGCTCAGCCTGAGATCTAGAAAGCGCAAGGAATCATCAGTGGGGACCTGATGCGTAAGTTCTAGAGGCTCCAGCTCTTTTTTAAAGATCTCCAAGACTTCAGACACAGCAGGCTCAAAAGCGGCATTAGTGCAATCAATAAATATCAGGTAGTCGTCCACAAACCTGCACACTTTGACAACAGGGGACGCGGCTAGGTGACCATGAATATTGCGATCATGATGAGCTAGATAAATATCGCTTAGTACGGGCGCCAGGCATGATCCTATACAAACACCATTCCTTGTGTATGTAATTTTGTTCATTCCATGAGATGTAAGTTGATTTCAAGTAGAAGGTGAGCAATTCAAGAAAGCCGCCAACAGAAACACCTGCAGCATTCTGAAAGGCAACTGATCCTAAGTCATCAATGCATTCTTCAACAACCAGAAGCAACTTGTCATGCGGAAGCGAGTAGTACAGATCTTTAACGTCGATCGAGAGCATCTTGAGTCCCTTTGCATTCTCTTGTAAAAAACTAATAACTTCACCAGAATCTCTAACGAGGAAAGGATCGTCAATGATTAGAAGGTTTAGTTTATCTTGCAAAAACAAGCGAACAGCTATCTGCCAAGTCGCTGCTTCAGTTACGATAACCCGCAGAGGGCAGTCATTCTTATGCGTCTTAGCTGAAAAGAAAATGTCTAGGCTTAGCTTTTTAGTTTTTTCAATCACTTTTGCTAGCTTGTCAAGGCTAAGGGATTTGCATAGTTTTTTTTTTTTTGCTTTCAATTTGACGTTAGCAAGGGAAACACTCATCACGTTTAAAAACAGAATCAATGGCAACGGTGGCCTTCGAATTGAAGTCACCCGACGGCAGAACAGCAAAACCACCTTCTTTGTCAGAGGGTAAAAGTGATAACGAGTTCGCTTTCAGAAACGATGTAACATATCCGATCGGGAGTACCTTTGTGGAAGGTTTGCAACGCGTTAAAACATCCACACCTGCAACACACCTTTCAGATTCGGTGTCCGGGGCACGTCCAGCCTAACAAGGGTGAGAAGTTCGTGTGGCGACTTTCGAGGTTCCACGGCAAACTTAGGCCCAAGGGCTAACACATGCTGCACCTTTTCTGGAAGCGTCACATCTCCAACACAGTGCACATTGTTCCTCGGCAGAGGTTTCTTCTTTGGAGTAACGGCACGTAGTTGTAGAAGCGCATGTTGCCAGAGATATTCAGCAGTGCTGTCGACCATAGCAGACAACTCACTCCACTTTTTCTTTACCGTAGACGGTCTGTCAGAACTGTGAAGTTGAAGAAACAAGACGTCACGGTAAAAGCGGGCCTGGCGTTGCCATTCCGAGCGTAGAATCTTGCAGATCCTCACGCTATGCCCACAGGAGGGTCTGAACCCACCACACAAGGCTGCCACTTCGGGAGGTAGGATCTTGACTCGGATGCAGCAAGCGAATGAACGAGCTCGGCAGACTGCAAGAGCAATCAAACTGACCAAAACACTAGGACTTGCTGAGGAACAGGGAAAAGACGAAGAGAAAGGGCCCATTGTACTAGAAATGAAGTGAACTAGGGTGGTTGCTTGATCTAGTTGGTAATTCATGATCAAAAATAACGTACAGCGCGAAGGACAAGGACTGCGAAGACGACATACACAGCGCTGACTTCGCTGCCTTCCAACAACATTTAGTTGCGTTGCCACATCGTGTGAATATATACAAGAAAGGGCATGCGCAGAAAATGAAAGGCAGCCACATGGGGTGTTCTAACAGCAAGTCACTGAACTAGAGCATGGTCCACCAGAAAAAAAAAAATAAAAGAACATTGCGATTTCTATCTGTTTAGATACGTGACTTCACCAGGGGTCAGCTACCTCAAATACTACTCAAATACTCAAATAACTCAAATACTACCAAGTTTTCTGATGAAATCAGCTTCCACAATTTCCCGGGTGAGCTGGGAGCTGTGTCTCGCTAAAACTTCAGTATCTTCAGAGGGGCACGCAGCCGCAGTCCCGGCAATGGATGCCCAAGTGGCCTTGTACAGTGCTGTAGACGTTGTTACAGTGCTCTCTATGCAAATGCCTTAGCCTTGACAAGCTAGCAAAAGTGATTGAAAAAACTAAAAAGCTAAGCCTAGACATTTTCTTTTCAGCTAAGACGCATAAGAATGACTGCCCTCTGCGGGTTATCGTTACTGAAGCAGCGACTTGGCAGATAGCTGTTGGCTTGTTTTTGCAAGATAAACTAAACCTTCTAATCATTGACGATCCTTTCCTCGTTAGAGATTCTGGTGAAGTTATTAGTTTTTTACAAGAGAATGCAAAGGGACTCAAGATGCTCTCGATCGACGTTAAAGATCTGTACTACTCGCTTCCGCATGACAAGTTGCTTCTGGTTGTTGAAGAATGCATTGATGACTTGGGATCAGTTGCCTTTCAGAATGCTGCAGGTGTTTCTGTTGGCGGCTTTCTTGAATTGCTCACCTTCTACTTGAAATCAACTTACATCTCATGGAATGAACAAAATTACATACACAAGGAATGGTGTTTGTATAGGATCATGCCTGGCGCCCGTACTAAGCGATATTTATCTAGCTCATCATGATCGCAATATTCATGGTCACCTAGCCGCGTCCCCCGTTGTCAAAGTGTGCAGGTTTGTGGACGACTACCTGATATTTATTGATTGCACTAATGCCGCTTTTGAGCCCGCTGTGTCTGAAGTCTTGGAGATCTTTAAAAAAGAGCTGGAGCCTCTAGAACTTACGCATGAGGTCCCCACTGATGATTCCTTGCGCTTTCTAGATCTCAGGCTGAGCCTTGCTAACAAACAAGTGTGCTGGTGTTTCGAACCGAGAAGTAAGAAGCCACTCTTGCCCTTTAACTCCGCACACTCAAAGCTCGTTAAACGAGGTATTATAATGTCTCGTTAACAGCCTCAATAAATCGTGGCCACACCAGATGCAACATAGTCTTGCTGCTCAGGTTGATCGCCTTTCCTGGGCTGGTTACCCTTTGGCCTTAATTTCAGCCATAGCGGAACAGCTTCTGAGGCGTACAAAACGTGATGAGCCCGCTCAATCAGGGAACCAGCTGGCTGAAAGACGCAGGTTTGCAGTGCTACCATATGTGCATGATGTCTCCCATAGGTTAAAGAAAATTGGGCGGCGTGCAGGAATCAGTCGTTTTCTCAGCCCCGAAAAAATTGGCAAGGCTCTGTAAGCGTGTAAACGCGCCTAAATCGCATCAGAGTTGTTGTTCTGTCGAGCACAGAAAACGTTTTGTGACGTGCGCAACAAATGTAGTCTACCGAATTCCCCTGTCTTGCGGCAGTAAATATGTTGGACAGACAGACAGGTGCTTAAACGATCGACTAAGAGAGCACTGTAACAACGTCTACAGCACTGTACAAGGCCAATTGGGCATCCATTGCCGGGACTGCGGCTGCGTGCCATTCTTTAAAGATACTGAAGTTTTAGCGAGACACAGCTCACAGCTCACTCGGGAAATTGTGGAAGCTGATTTCATCAGAAAACTTGGTAATATTTATGTTAGTGCCCCCTCTATTGCGCTGACCCCTGGTGAAGTCGCGTATCGAAACAGAAATCGCAATGTTCTTTTATTTTTTAAAATTTTTCTGGTGACCATGCTCTAGTTCAGTGACTTGCTGTTAGAACACCCGATGTGACTGCCTTTCATTTTCTGCGGATGCCGTTTCTTGTATATATTCACACGATGTGGAAACGCAATTAAATGTTGTTGGAAGTCAGCGCTGTGTATGTCGTCTTCGCAGTCCTTGTCCTTCGCGCTGTACGTTATTTTTGATCATGAATTAACAACTAGCTCAAGCAACCACCCTAGTGCGGATGAGTGTGAGAGTGAGTGCTTGTGAGTTGAGGTGACTGAATATGAATGTGAATAAGTGGTTGTGAGTTAGTAGACGTGAGTACGAAGGTGAGTGAGTGAGCGTGAGTATTAGCGTGGGTGAGTATATCACAGCTAGCACTACAATTGGACTTTAAGTTCCCTTGAAGAGTGGAACGTAATAGCGTAAACGTGCTGCGTTCGCATCGGAAATCAAGGCAGGCTGTTGTTGGCGGGACCCTATCGAAGAGGAAGTGGACGCAGCATCGAAGGCGGGCATATGCCGCATCCGAACTTAATATAAAACCCTGTAGAGCATGCGCACCATCGACCGACAGTGGCTGAATTCGGCAATAAATAGAAGACTGGCTGAATGGGTTATCGTGCTGTAGGTTAACCTACAGTTCCTGGGATCGAATCCCCGGCACGTGATTTTTTTTCAGGTTGATGTCTATTTATTGCCTTACCGGGGTAGTTGGAGAAGTATGGGAGAAGCGCGCTGAACCAGCGGCTTAAAAACAGCCTTTTCATTTTAAACATTTACAGTTCCCCGAGAGACCACCAGCAGGCATTCTTGTCAATTATAGCCAAGGCGGCGGCAAAAGCAAGGGATGCTCCACTTGTGGTGGCTGGAGACTTTAACGCGGCGCATCAGGCGTGGGGTTATGTGAGACACTCCCCTAAAGGAATAAATATACTTCAAGCGGTTACAAACTGCTCATTAGAGCTAGTTACGGACCCGCAGTTTCCCACGCGCATCGGTAATTCACTCTCGCGGGACACCACGCCCGATCTGGCCTTCGTTAAGAATGCCACCACTGTTAGTTGGCACAATAAGCAAGAGAACCTGGGAAGTGACCATTTTATTGTGGAGATTTCTCTGGAAGTTGCCGCAACCCCCCTTAGGGCGTTCACCGTAGTAGACTGGGACGCCTTCGGTAAACGCCGGCGAGACGACTTGGAGGAGTACGAGTCCTTCGAAGACCTCTTAAAGAGACTGAAAGAGGACGTCAAGGCTGTTGCTAAAACAGTCGAAACTGACTTAAAAGTCAACAGGATGGATGCGCACTTGGCGCACCTGGTAGAGGCCAAAAGCTCCTTACTCGCCAGATGGCAAACGCACAGGCTCAATCGGAGGCTGCGTAAGAAAGTAGCGACGTTAAATCGTGAAATCGAAGCGTATTGCCAAGAGTTGAGCGAGCAGCTACGGAAAGACGTTTGCTCGGCAGTTGACGGACAGATACGTATGGGAGGCGGCAAATGGAACCTCCTGAAGCAACTGTTAGATGACTCACAATCCAAAAGCAATCAGTGCCTAGCTATTGATAGAATACTTCACGATCTTAAAGGAAAGGGGCTAACAGATGCAGACATACTTCAGAGCCTAGCAGACAGGTATCTTCCCGTGCACGAAGACTACCCAGAGTATACAGGTGAACCGATAGAGGAGCTTGGGGCCCCGGTGACTAAAGCGGAAGTCAGAAAGGTGCTACACGAGCTAAACGGCCGCTCGGCGCCCGGGCCGGATGGCATCTCCAACATACTCCTGCGTAACCTCGATGAGAAATCAATTGAGAAGCTTACGGAACAGATCAACCGCACGTGGGAAACTGGCTGGAACCCAGGACTGGAAAACGGCCTCTGTGGTCCTTATCCCGAAATGAGTTAAGCACTCACACCCGAGAACCTTAGACCAGTCTCGCTCACGTCCTGCGTGGGCAAGGTGGCTGAGCACGTCTTCCATGAGAGAGTAACGAGATACATCGAGGAACGAGAACTGTTTCCGTATAACATGGTAGGCTTCAGGCCCTCTCTATCCGCGCAAGATGCCATGCTTCTCATCAAAAGGCGGGTAATGGACGTGATCACCGGGGATGTCAGAAGCATTTTAGCGTTAGATCTCGCCAAAGCCTTTCACACCATCACAAAGATTCATTCTGGAATCCATCTCGCACCTAAACTTAGGGAAACGCTTTCACGCTTACGTCAGCTCTTTCTTAAGGGGCTATAAAGCCACTGTTAAAATCGGTCAGCTAAGATCCGACAAGTTCAAGTTAGGGGCTAAGGGCACTCCACAGGGTGCAGTAATCTCACCCCTCCTTTTCAATATAGCGATGAAAGGCCTCTCGGAAAGGTTGGCTAGGGTTGAGGGCGCGAATCATGTGCTCTATGCGGACGACATCACCGTTTGGAGGCGTGGGGGGTCCTAGGGGGCCGTGGAGCGTGCCCTTCAGGAGGCCTTGGATATTACGGAAGAGCACTTAAAAGGGACGGGACTCTGTCTATCACCATCAAAGTCAGAACTACTGCTTTATAGACCGGATCGCAGGGGCAAGAGGCACTCTACCCCTCTCGAACAGATTCCTATTAACCTATACGCAGAATCTGGTTATATGATCCCTAGATTCGAATCGGCCAGGATTGTAGGTCTGATCCTAAATGCAAAGGGAAGCAACAATCAAAGTGTTGTCCGCGTCAAGGCAAAAACAGAAAACATGCTCCGATTAACCACAAGAGTGTCGAACCGCAGAGCCGGCCTCAGTGAGAGCAATCTCCTTAGGCTGTATCAGGCGTTCCTCGTGAGTCACATAAACTACGTAGCATCGGCGCTCAACTGGTCCCGCTCGGAGGAGGCCAAAATTGATGCGCTGATGAGAAAAAGCATTAAACACATACTGGGAATTCCCACTAGCACCAGCATGGAAAAGCTCCTACAATTAGGGGTTCACAATACCCTGAGGGAGGTGATCGAAGCACACAGAACGGCACAAACCGTCCGCCTCTCGTCTTCGAAGGCAGGCAGAAGCATATTAATGTCCGTAGGTCTGGCCCCCTTGGCCGTCGACCAGAATGACATCATGCTCTCACACCGTTAGGGCAACCTTTCAAGTTAGCCCTTTCCCTCGGAATGTACACCCCCAATATTGTCACGTGGTGGTGACGTTCAAGAACACAATAGCAATACTGTGAAAGACAAAACTAAATTTTATTGGGCGCACCTGTGCCCACAAAAACAGGCTACACTTATAGCACAACGATAGCGGCGAGCGAACACGGTCGGCGATCGTCGAAAATCTCATCAGCGGGTCAAGCGCGTCGGCTTTTATACAGCAGTCGTCGAATGTTCCAGACTAATCGTTCGGACCCGCGTGCCTTCCACAAAGTTCTACACCATTCGCGTCATGCGATGAAATCACATAACACAAGGTTCGGCGACAACAGACAGCCGGGTAGAAGCATCGATAACTTTCCAGAAACTTCGGATACATGCAGGCGCGTCCCGCGCTGTGCGATTACATTTGTTAGGCGGCGAAACTTGGTCGCCCGATAAAGTACACGTGTGAATACCCCCCATTTAAAAAGCATCGACCCGATGCTGCATACAAACGAAAGTAATAAAGAAAAACACCCGTAGCAAAGAAAACAACAAAATAAGGAAGTTCGTCAGCGTCCGTAAAAGGGTTTCAGGCGCACCACGTGGACCACTTCAGATCGTGCGCGGCGCCGCTGTGAATGCGAAATTCCGTCTGGCACGAACGACCTCATAGTCGAGTGCGTCAATACGTCGAATGACCTTGTACGGTCCGAAATAGCGGCGCAATAGTTTCTCACTCAGTCCTTGTCGGCGTATCGGTGTCCAAACCCAAACACGGTCGCCAGGCTGGTACTCGACGAAGCGTCGTCGGAGGTTGTAGTGTCGGCTGTCGGTCCTCTGTTGGCTCTTGATCCGTAGGCGGGCGAGCTGTCGGGCTTCTTCGGCGCGCTGGAGATAGCTAGCGACGTCAACATTCTCTTCGTCAGTGACGTGAGGCAGCAGGGCGTCGAGCGTCGTAGTCGGGTTCCTGCCGTAAACCAGCTTAAACGGCGTGATCTGTGTTGTTTCTTGCACCGCCGTGTTGTAAGCGACGGTTACATACGGCAGGGCCGCGTCCCACGTCTT
This sequence comes from Dermacentor variabilis, assembly GCF_050947875.1. Lineage (NCBI taxonomy): Eukaryota > Metazoa > Arthropoda > Arachnida > Ixodida > Ixodidae > Dermacentor > Dermacentor variabilis. The sequence goes on from NC_134571.1 coordinate 232,997,459, forward strand.
GCGCTCGACGTCGACGTACATTGCTAGCATGTCGGCGAGGGTCTTGTTCAGGCGCTCCGTGAGACCATTCGTCTGCGGAAGGTAGGGAGTTGTTCTCCTGTGGCTTGTCTGGCAGTACTGCAACATGGCTTGGGTGAGATCTGCTGTAAAAGTCGTTCCTCCGTCGCTGATGAGGACTTCTGGGGCACCATGTCGCAGCAGGATGTTCTCGACGAAAAATTTCGCCACTTCGGCTGCGCTGCCTTTTGGTAGAGCTTTAGTTTCAGCAAAGCGGTGAGATAGTCTGTCGCCACGACGATCCACTTATTCCCGGATGTTGACGTCGGACACGGCCCCAACAAATCCATCCCAATCTGCTGGAATGGTCGGCGAGGAGCTTCGATCGGTTGTAGTAATCCTGCTGGCCTTGTCGGTGGTGTCTTGCGTCGTTGACAGTCTCGGCATGTCTTGACGTAACGGGCGACGTCGGCGGTCAAACGAGGCCAGTAATACCCTTCCTGTATTCTCGACAGCGTCCGGGAGAATCCGAGATGCCCAGCGGTTGGATCGTCGTGTAGGGCGTGCAGTATTTCTGGACGCAGCGCTGACGGTACAACAAGAAGGTAGCTGGCGCGGACTGGTGAGAAGTTCTTCACGAGCAGGTTGTTTTGTAGCGTTTGCAGCGTAAACGAAGACAACCCGCGCTTAGATGTCCTAAGGACAACGTCGATGTTCCCTTCCTAATACTCGACGAGGTGTTTTAGCTCCGGGTCTGCTCGTTGCTGTTTAGTGAAGTCTTCGGCGCTTATTATCCCGAGGAAGGCGTCGTCGTCCTCGTCGTCTTGCGGCGGGGGATCGATGAGGGCGCGTGAGTGAGCAGTCGGCGTCTGAGTGTTTTCTTCTGGACTTATATATTACCGCGACGTCATATTCTTGCAGTCTGAGGCTCCACCGCGCCAGCCGTCCTGAAGGGTCCTTTAAGTTAGCTAGCCAACACAACGCGTGATGGTCGCTGACGACTTTGAATGGCCTGCCATAGAGGTAAGGGCGGAATTTAGCTGTAGCCCAAATGATGGCGAGGCATTCCTTTTCAGTCGTAGAATAATTGTTTTCCGCTTTTGACAGCGACCGGCTAGCATACGATATCACCCGTTCAAGTCCTTCTTTCCTCTGGACTAGGACGGAACCGAGGCCTAGGCTACTGGCGTCAGTGTGGATTTCGGTATCGGCGTCCTCGTCGAAGTGTGCAAGTACCGGCGGCGACTGCATGCGTCGTTTGAGTTCTTGAAATGCCTTGGCCTGCGGCGTTTCCCACTTGAACTCGACATCACATTTGGTTAGATGTGTTAGCGGCTCCGCGATGCGTGAAAAGTCCTTGACAAAGCGCCTATAGTAGGCACACATGCCAAGGAATCTGCGCACTGCCGTCTTGTCGGTTGGCTGCGGGAACTTTGCGATGGCAGCTGTCTTCTGTGGGTCGGGGCGTACTCCTGATGTGCTGATGACGTGGCCTAGGAATAAAAGCTCATCGTAAGCGAAGCAGCACTTTTCCGGCTTCAGAGTGAGCCCTGATGACTTGATGGCCTCTAACACTGTCGCAAGCCGCCTAAGGTGATCGTCGAAATTTCCGGCGAAGACAACAACGTCATCCAAGTAAACAAGACACGTCTGCCACTTCAATCCTGCTGACACCTGACGCGCTGAAACGTTGCAGGCGCCGAGCACAGTGCGAATGGCGTGACCTTGAAATCGTAGAGGCCGTCTGGCATGATGAAGGCGGTCTTTTCGCGACTTGAGGTCCACCGATGAGAAGTATTTAGCGTTGCAAAGCCGATCCAATGCGTCGTCTATCCGTGGAAGGGGGCACACATCCTTCTTCGTGATCTTGTTCAGTCGACGATAATCGACGCAGAAGCGTAGGGTTCCGTCCTTTTTCCTCACTAGGACTACAGGAGAGGCCCACGGGCTTTTCGACGGCTGGATGATGTCGTCGCGCAGCATTTCGTCGACTTGTTGCCTAATAGCTTCACGTTCTCGCGTCGAAACTCGGTAAGGGCTCTGGCGGAGTGGTCGAGCGCACTCTTCGGTTATTATGCGATACTTTGCAACTGGTGTTTGTCGAATCCTTGATGACGTCGAAAAGCAGTCTTTGTATCGTCGGAGAAGACTTCTGATCTGTTGCTGCTTACTCATAGGAAGACTTGGATTCACGTCGAAGTCTCGTTCGGGGACTATGCTCCTCGGGGTAGATGCGGCTGAATCCGAGAGGACAAAGGCATTGCTAGTTTCCACAAGTTCCTCGATGTATGCGATTGTCATGCTCTTGTTGATGATGATGATGCTTGTAGGGGTTTTCTGGACATAGTCAAGCTGCTCATGCAGCTTTTTGCCAGAAAACCCTCCAGTTGAACCTGGAAAATAAATTTACTTACTTACTTACTTACTTCTTGAACTCTTGGCTGAAGTTGGTTAGCATAACTTCCACTTGCCCTCCGTGGAGTCGAGCGATCCCTCTTGCGACGCAAATTTCACGGTCGAGCAGTAGATGTTGGTCGCCCTCGATGACGCCTTCTACGTCAGCGGGTGTTTTGGTGCCGATGGAAATAATAATGCTGGAGCGCGGCGGGATGCTCACTTGATCTTCGAGCACACTCAAGGCGTGGTGACTACGACAGCTCTCCGGCGGTATCGCTTGATCTTGCGACAGCGTTATCGACCTCAACTTCAGGTCGATGACTGCGCCATGTTGATTCAGGAAGTCCATGCCGAGAATGACGTCTCGTGAACACTGTTGGAGGATAACGAAGGTGGCAGGGTAAGTTCGGTCATGAACGGTAATTCTTGCCGTGCAGATCCCAGTCGGCGTAATCAGATGTCCTCCAGCGGTCCGAATTTGAGGGCCTTCCCATGCAGTCTTAACTTTCCTCAACTGGGCGGCGATGGGTTCACTCATGACGGAGTAATCGGCTCCTGTGTCTACTAAGGCGGTGAGTGCGTGGCCGTAGAAAAGCTCGTCGAGGTCGGTGGTTCTTTGTTTTGCGTTACAGTTAGGTCTTGGCGTCGGATCATGGCTGCGTCGTGTTGAACTGAATTTTGAACGTCGCGTCAAGTCGTCTTTCGTCGGTGTAGTCTTGGCTTCCTGATTTAGTCGGGACGGTGGCTTGTCGTTATTATGTCGTGTAGATGGTCTCTTCGTCGTCTTCGTCGGCGGCGGAGGATCTTCGTCAGTGCGACGAACAGCAACCGCACCTCCATCGGTTGCTGCTTTTAGTTTTCCGGATATGGGCTAACGGACCGGCCCCGGATTGGGCAAGTGTATGGTCGGCGCTGCGGCGACAGGTAGCGGCCTGGTGACGGCGAACGGGAAGGTCGTCGAGGGCTCCATTGAGTGGCGGCGAGGTAGTCGGCGATATCGCGAGGTCGTTCGCCAATCTGTGGCCGCGGCGCGTTAACGGCGAAACCTCGCAGTCCCATCTCCCGGTATGGCCGGCTTTTCCGCAGTGGTAGCAGAGCGGGCGGTGGTCAGGAGCGCGCCAAACGTCTGTCTTCTTCGGGTAGCTGCGCTGGGCGACGGGTGGGCGTGCTGGCGGCGGCGGTGGTGGTCGACGAAATTGCGGCGTTACGGGGCCCTGGCGCGGTCGTGGAGGGGGACCTTGACGGCGGGCGACGGCGGCGTAGCTCATCGCTTGCGGCTGAGGCTGCGGCGGCTCAGGGGTTACTCGAGTTGTTGTTGGAGCTCCTCACGCACAGCGTTGGCAATCGAAGTCACTTGAGGCTGTGATGACGGGAACAGCTTCTGTAGCTCCTCCCGCACGACCGCTCGGATAGTCTCGCGCAGGTCGTCGGTGGCCAGTAACTGAACTCCCGCGTAGCTTGTCGAGTTCGGGCGGCGGTCGAATTGCCGGATTTGCATCTCGAGTGTCTTGTCGATGCTGGTGGCCCCGCGATGAAACTCGTCCACTGTCTTTGGTGGGCTTCGTGCCATTCCGGCGAAAAGTTCCTCCTTCACACCACGCATGAGTAGGCGGAGCTTCTTCTCCTCGGGCATTTCAGGGTCGGCGTGGCGAAATAGACGGCTCATTTCTTCCGTAAAGATGGCAACGTTCTCGTTTGGTAGCTGCACTCGGGCGTCCAGCATAGCTTCGGCCCTTTCCTTGCGCACGACGCTTGTAAAGGTGCGCAGGAAGCCGCTACGGAAGAGGTCCCACGTTGTCAAGGGCGACTCCCTGTTCTCAAACCACCTTCTGGCGGCGTCTTCTAAGGCGAAGTAGACATGCCGCAGCTTGTCGTCGGCGTCCCAGTTGAATGTCGCAATTCGTTCCTAGGTCTCCAGCCAGGATTCCGGGTTTTCAGTCGCTGCTCCATGGAAAGTCGGTGGGTCCCAAGGTTGTAGGATAACGGGGGACGCTGGGGCAGCCATTGGGGTTGTCTTGACCACGATCTTCTTTGTCGTCTCAGGTAGAAGTCCGTGCTCTGGGGGCAATCCTTGCAGTCTGCGGCTAGCACGCTGGTCTTGGGCGATGTTGGTTTTGTCCTCGGGCTTCGGGCTTGGATCGCGGCTTTGCGGGGGCGTTCGGCACATGAACGCACAAGCACCTCTACCAGATGTCACGTGGTGGTGACGTTCAAGAACACAGTAGCAATACTGTGAAAGACAAAACTAACTTTTATTGGGCGAACTTGTGCCCACAAAAACAGGCTACACTTATAGCACAACGATAGCCGCGAACACGGTCGGCGATCGTCGAAAATCTCATCAGCGGTTCAAGCGCGTCGGCTTTTATACAGCAGTCGTCGAATGTTCCAGACTAATCGTTCGGACCCGCGTGCCTTCCACAAAGTTCTACACCATTCGCGTCATGCGATGAAATCAGATAACGCAAGGTTCGGCGACAACAGACAGCCGGGTAGAAGCATCGATAACTTTCCAGAAACTTCGGATACATGCAGGCGCGTCCCGCGCTGTGCGATTACATTTGTTAGGAGGCGAAACGTGGTCGCCCGATAAAGATAAGTACACGTGTCAATAGCATTACATTACAAGTACAAGTACACATTACAAGTACACGTGTCAAAAAGCATTAAACACATACTGGGAATTCCCACTAGCACCAGCATGGAAAAGCTCCTACAATTAGGGGTTCACAATACCCTGAGGGAGGTGATCGAAGCACAAAGAACGGCACAAACCGTCCGCCTCTCGTCTTCGAAGGCAGGCAGAAGCATATTAATGTCCGTAGGTCTGGCCCCCTTGGCCGTCGACCAGAATGCCATCATGCTCTCACACCGTTAGGGCAACCTTTCAAGTTAGCCCTTTCCCTCGGAATGTACACCCCCATTATAATTCAGCTAGACGCAAGGCACTAGCCCGCTCTCTCATTGACTTTACGCACAAAAGCCTGCAATTAATACCCCTGTCAAGCGGGCAAGTTAAGTGCAATTACTGGGAGTGCACTTCGGGACCTTGAGTCACACTTTAGGCAACGCGCTTCTTAACGGGAAAACAGAGTGCACTCCCAGTAAAAAAAAAAAAAAAAAAGGCGACAGACTAAGAGCGCGTTTTTAAAGGTGTAAATTAACAAGAGAAAGCTGCTAAAAAGCGATTGTTTTAAGTAGAATTATATATAAAAACAAACTTCATCTATTTGTCTCAACAAAAAACGAAAACGTTTTTATTACAAATCTGTTGCAAGTCAATGCTGGCCAAAACGAATGCCTAGCAAATCCGAAACAACATGGCGGCGTGCGGCGAGGCGGCACTTGATCCTGCTAGAACAGAATATGAGCAGTTATATATGAGCAAAGACGGCGAGTTCGATATTTAGCTACACTGCAAAATGCCACGCACACGGCTCAAAGCACAACCGGCATGGTCCCCCCCCACCCCCCAGCACGCTTTCACACCAAAATAAACACGAACTGAATGAACCTGGCGGCGCCGCAGTGCCGCATCATTCTGGCGCCGTTAGTTGCGTACATGATAAATTCGTTTCTTTATTGTGCTATTTCGCTTTTCGCTAAACACAAATTATATTGTTAAAAGCTGTTCACTAACTGAAATGAACTTCTGTGTCCTTTTTCTATGCATTACATTTTGCGTCGTTGAAAGCGTTGGCGGCGAGGCTACGTACTCGGCCAGCAAAGTGCGTTCCGTGAACGTACTCCGACTTGAGTGCACTCATCTGAGAGTACACTCCGCTGCGACGTTAAGATTTGGGAAAGTGCACTTAAAAATGAAATACGGCTGATTAACTGGGGGGATGTTTTTGCTGCAGATAACCCAGATGCTGTCTATGAAATATTCTTGCACACTTTTCAAACTTGCTACAAAAAACATTTCCCACTTCGTACCAAACCTTCGCGTTCTTCGAAAATCCGCAAACCATGGATCACGACAGAATTGCTGCGTAAAATTAAGGTTAAAATAAAATTATATAATAAGTTCATTAAAACCCGGAATCCACATGACCTGCAGGTTTTTAAATCTTTTCGGAACCAATTAACAAACGAGCTGTGGCGCGCTAAAGACCGCTATCATTTCGAATACTTTCAATCCTGCTGGAATGACAGCCGGAAATTGTGGAAGCGGGCCAACGTTTTGTTGAATCGTGTGCCTGATTATCAGCCTCCAACAGGTATTTTGGAAAATGGCAATGTAGTTCCAGACGTGTTTTTGCCTGACACGTTTAACAATTACTTTACCAGCGTTGCAAGTACACCTATCAACATGAATGCTAGTCGTTACTTATCTGTTGATTGCTCCGATTCAGTTTTTTGCACCCAACAAACGTTTCAGAAATAATATGCAAGTTCTGTGAACTCAATAACAGCAGCGTTTGTGATGTCAATGATATTCAGATTAAGCCTGTGAAATACGTTTTAGATTTGATTGCGCCTGTATTAATGCACGTCTACAATGTCTGCCTTTCTTCCGGTGTATTTCCACGTCAGATGCAAACTGCAAAAGTTTTGGCTTTGTTCAAGAAAGGAGATAAGAAATTGTTGACAAATTATAGACCGATTTCTATTCTCCCCGTATTTTCAAAAGGTTTAGAAAAAATTATCTTTCAACGCATTTCTGATTTCCTCGAAAGCAAAAAGTTTTTAACCGATTGTCAGTTTGCCTTTCGTAAAAATAGGTCTACTCAACTTGCCCTGCTTCAGCAAAAAGAATTCATTTTGGATAATTTTGATAAAGGCCTTCTTACTCTAGGCATTTTTATAGACTTTAGCAAGGCCTTTGACTGTATTAACCACGACCTTCTGTTACATAAAATGAATCGTTATGGTATTCGTGGCATCGCTTTAGACCTGATTAGGTCATATCTGCGTCATAGATGCCAATTTGTGCAAATTAATAACATTTCATCCCAAGTTAAACCAGTTTATATTGGCGTTCCGCAGGGTAGCATTTTAGGCCCTCTTCTTTTTAATATCTTTATTAATGATATTGTTAATGTAGATTTCGCCACCAAGTTTATTTTATATGCTGATGATGCAACCGCGTTGTTTTCCTCAAATAATGCTATAACACTGCTTACAGTTGCGAATTGTGTGCTTAAGAAATTATATACTTGGTCTCTCGAAAATGGGTTGAAAATCAACACAGAAAAAACTAAAGCAATTTTATTTCAAGCCAAGAATAAGAATGGTCTCCTGAAGGATGACATTATACTTGGCTCTTCAAAAATCATGCTCGTGAATTCCATTAAAACCTTAGGTGTTTTCTTTGATCATGACATGTCGTGGAACTGTCATACTAACTTTTTAACAAACAAGCTTTCTCAAGTTTCAGGCCTTCTTTTTACTATTAAACAGATTCCACAGAAGGTAAAACTTCTGCTCTATAACTCTTTATTTGTTTGTCACCTAAATTACGGCTGCCTGGTTTGGGGCACAACATCTGCCACTAACATTAATCGTATCTTTCGTCTACAAAAAAGAGCCATTCGTGTTGTGTGCAAAGTGCCATTTGACTTTCCAACTAATTCATTATTTAAAGACTTAAAGATACTTAAAGCTCCTGATCTCTTGAATTTTCGCTTAGCGTTAACATATGGTAAGGAATGCCAGAAAAACATTAACCACGTCAGGTCTATAGCCAACTTGACACGAAATAGAAGCTATTATGCTACAAGATTTCCGGAATATTGGTTTGTGCCATACCCACGTACCAACTATGCGAAACAAAAGCTCTCATATACTTTACCGCATTTATTAAATAAGTTAATGAACGATGGTATTGATGTCTTTTCTTGCAGTAAAAACAAGTTAATAAGTTACTTTGGTGCCTATTAGCCTTTAATGTCTGTATAAGTAGGCTTCTTTTTATTGAGTTATGTATTTTTTCTATTGCTATCTGCTGTATTACACTTGTATGAGAACGTTTACTGTTTTTTTGTTGTTTTTTTTGCCATGTGTTTGTTTACTGCTGCTGCTGTCACGAGAAGGATTAAGGACTAGTCAAGTTGCTCTTTTGTAACTTTTTTCCTTATATCCTCCATAAACTTGCATATTTATGGAAATAAATTCATTCATTCATTCATTCATTCATTCATTCATTCATTCATTCATTCATTCATTCAAAAACTGAGTGCACTCGCCGTAAGTGCACTTAACTTGCCCGCTTGACAGGGGTATAACTACCTATGTAGATGCTGCCCAGTATGGGCGCACAGATTCATTTGCAGCTGTTGTAGCTGATCCTCACGGGAAAATTCTTAAAGAGCCCCTGAAACGGTTCGGACAAATTTTGTAGACGCGTACCCTTATGAAAATATGAGATGAGTTTCACAAGAAAGTCTGACGAGTTTTGACATCACAGCCATTAGACTTTCTGATGAGTTTCTTTGGAATTTTCTGATGTATTCCTAATGTCATTCTAAAACATATTGGCCACCGTCTTTCTGTAGAATTCTTGACGAGTGTTTTTCTTGTGAGCATGAAATGTGTTCCTAATGTGCGCTCCAAAGCAGTTTTCTTGTGACTTTCTCACGTCTTCCTAATGAATCTCTAATGAGCTTATACATTAGACTGCTGGTGCTCATATTACTCCTATAACAAAATTGGCCACCACATGTGGTAACATTTTCTCATGTGTCCCAATGGCAGTCAGACCTTATTTAAATATGTTACCTGTGCGTGACTGTCTTTGGTGCTTGATATATGCAGCCTGTATGCATGTATGGATGTCCAGCGAAGATGCAGCACTTTTGACAACATGTACATGGGCCCAACATATGCTGCATGTGAGACATTACTCAAAGAAAGATATTTAACAAAAACATTTATTGGGCATATCAATGCTTCCTTAAATGCAGAAGGAGGTTAAATGGAAGGAAAACACAGTATCAGTCTGGTTACGGATGTGATATTTTCCTTTCATTTAATCTCGCTACTTATCACTGAGGAGAGGCTGTTCTTGAGGTGGAGTGTCGTCATCTTGAAGTAAGTGCACGTGTACCCTGCATGGTAGAAAGGACAGAAAATTAACAAAACTTGGCAATCAACCACAGAAATACACGCTGCATCACTTGCTGCAGAACGATCTGGAGATGTTATAGTTAGTTCTGCGAAAAATTTATGTGGGGTCGGTTCACACAAAGTTGTTGAGGAACCACTGTGTGGACTTTGGGTGGAGCAGTAACTACAGTCAGCAGAAATTGCTCTTGGCTGTAAAAACGTGCAACGTGGATCAGCTGTGGCGTGTGTACATTTCGTGAACTGCTTCAGCTATATCGGTTTCCACTTGACAAAGGACAGCAGTGTCTGTGGATTGCTAGCGTGAATGAGAAAATCTCACTAATTACTTGGCTTGGAAATAAGCGTAGGAGTGTTTGTGCACGGGCAACCCAATGCATCCCAGAGACATCCAAGTGCCAGTCGTTACAGAATATTTGCATCAGCTACGGGCACAGTTCTCACACATTCCAAGCCTACTATGTCATGCATGTGTTGGCCTCCTGAATGATGGCATACATCCCATTCAAGAAATACACCCCACCATGTCTGGCGTTTTTTATCATTTAAACCCGAGCGATTATAAGTTACTCTCCTCCCTAGCCATGGTTTTCCTCCTCAACTCGTTGAGCAAATCTAGAGCAAAAGCTGAGCCGCAAAAGGGGGAACCTCTAGGGCGCCGCCCTGTTGCTACTGGTCAATGTGGCCAGCGCAATCACTATTGAAAGAGCTGAAAACAAGTACAGGTCACCTTATGCTTTGTCCTATAAAAACGCATACCTGATGGCTTTATGAAGGTGGTGCGTTAATATAAAGTTTACAGAAAGCGATCGCTAAGTCCCTGACTTATGTATATCACGATGTACGCATTCATGCAATAAAGGATGACGCGAATTTCGGTTTCGAATCTGTTTTTTGTATGCGCAGTAGTTTCGTACAGTTTAGGTTTGACATGCGATCGCGCGTCGACATCGGACGCTATGGCACACTCGTGCCTTATTTCCACCGAAGCCCTGAAGTGCTCTGGCATATACTTTCACATGTAAGTAAACGAATGTATCTCCTTGTTGAGAATATCACGCGAGTAGGCAGCTCTTGTGGTGCATCACAATCGTTTGAGAAGCGTCACAGTAGAGTATTTTTCTACATGCGGAGCGGTGTTTTTATTTGCAGGTTTCCCTTCAGTAGGAAATTGCTGGACAGGCGGACCAACGCACCGGAATTGTACTGGCGAAGCCACAAGCAACTCAAAGAATCTGTTTAATTGTTGCACTTTGAACAATCATGCTTCTACAAAGGCCACAGCAGAAAAACAGCCTGATGCCGAGTATTTCTGTGCCACGAAGTAATCAAGAGGCGAGTGCTTAACGCGGACGAAATCAAGTGCATCGAGACTTAGAACGACAGAAAGCTGAGCTAGTTGGTAAGGATTCATTATGCAAAACAGAGGTGAGGCGTGCAGACAGGACACAAGAGTAGAGAAGTGGGCGGTGCTCGTGTTGTTTGCTTGTAAATACTCTACTCCTCGTTCCTCCCATTATCATGCCACATTGTGACCCTTTTTCTTCCCCTCTTCCCCTTCCCTTACGTAGAGTAACAGGCCAGATGCTCCATTATCCGGCCGACCTCTCTACATTTTCCAGTAATTAAAATACTCCTTCTTCTGTCTGCACGCCTCACCTCCGTTTTGCATAACGAGTGCATCAACCCACATATTAATAACGTAGGCGTTTTATTAACTGTGCAATATTTTCCACACTTCTTCGCATGCCACTTCATGTGGAATATCTTTTCTGGTCACAAATTTGTGCAGCGAATCTATTTGCATGATCGACTCCAGGTCTGCGGGACCGTTCACTTGCACTTGATGCTGAGTCTTTTACATGTATCCATAAACTGCAGATATGCACATCAGATCCCTGCGAGCATTTTCAAAATTCAATTATTTTAGACAACAGGCACATATGCAATACTGACATAATCTCAAATACTACTGAGCAGCTGGCACACATATTTGTTGGCCATACTCGCAGGTAAAATAAGTAGATCTTGTGGACAGCTCCAGCTCATTTTCCTTAAATCAGTGTGTACAAGGGGTATGCAAAAATAATTTTTTTCTCGCGCACCGATTAGTTTGCTGTAACCCACCACGTTAGTGTAACGTATCTTGTACATCACACTAATATGTGCTTTAATTTACCAAGTGAGATGAGTTACTTTTATGGCTCATTCAGTCATATTGTAGCACTCTTCAATGAAGCACACTAAACACACTGGTTTATTGTGGGCGAACTTGTGCCCGGAAACTCAATATTAAGCATTCACACACTTTTTTTAAAAGAGGAGTTAACAGCAGCCTGTTCCACAGTCAACCGCGTCTCTCCGCCGAACGCACTTCTCACGCGCCCCGAAGGCCAAGAGCCACGCCGTGGCTTCTCATTGGACGGCAGACTCGGGCGCTGCCGTGAGCGCGTGCACGGGAGACACGCGCTGTATCGCCACGCGCGAGGCGTTGCTGGCGCTCTTCTAATGGCGATGCGACGAGTAATGGGCTTTAGCGATGAGACGCTTGCAAAGGTGCCTCACGAGAGTGCTCGTACCTGGCATGTGGAGAGCTCTCTGCGGCATTAGTCCCCCTCCGAAATCGCATCGTCCCGATGCGTATGAAACAAATTTATCTATAGAAGTGTTTTCATTGCCTGTCGTAGTAAGGCTTCATGCGGCAATATCACACTGCAAGCTGCATTCATCAATGTTCAATTGGATTTTGCAAATGTTTAATGAAACATGTTTCCCTTTTATGCAGATATGCAATGGCAAGCCCTTCCGTGTGTTGCAAAGGTAAAATTTAAGCTCTAAATTAAAGAAGACATTTCTAGTCAGAAATAAGCAATAATGGTGAATGCAGGGTATCAGAAGCCCAAGGTACAGAAATTATGAGAAGTGTCGAATAATTTTAAGGAAAGAATGCTATTTCAAAATGCAAGACTGTTTAGTAGAGGTCAAGCAAGTCAATATAGGTAGAATACTCTGCAAAATTATGAGAGTGATGGGATGGCAAACAATGGGTCAGGAAATGCATTGTTTTTCTGCAAAGCAAAAGCTGATTGTCACTTTATCATCATGAAACTGCTGCTTGATAAATTCAGAAACAAACCACAAAACAAGACACGCAAAAATAAAAAAAATATTATTGATGCTCTTCCCACACTGGGATAAATAAAAATAAACGGATCACATCTAATGTGGACATATCAGACGCCTTGTGAAACACTGAAGGAAAAATTCAGTTTCGAGCTATGGCACTTGCCGCATAGATGCGGGGGCCTTGCACCAATAGTGATAGTTAACACTGCATTTAGAAATTGAAAGCATTCATGCAGACCAGGATGATTCTTTATATTTTTGGCCGCCACTTCAAATGCCTCCACGAAGCGTTGCAATGCTGCTCGCAGCCATACTAAGGATATCACAGCAACACCTGCAGGTAAAAAGCAAAAGCAGTCAAAGTGCTGGTGTGTACTGGACACTATCTTTGAAAACTTTTAGGCAAGAAGAGTGCAAGAAGCCGACATAACAACTGCATTTATTTCCATAATTCCCCATTTGAATGGCCTTTTCTTTTTGTTTAGACAATGCCTACGACTAGCCACAGCAGCTCCCTCATACAGATTCCGCAAGCCAAGAGGCCGTGGATGCAAATGCAGGTAAGAGGCAAGAAGCAATAGCACTGGTATCGACATTCATCTAATTTCTTTCTTTTTCTTTCGTTTAGGCAGCCTGCACACCTCGAACAGCCACCTTGACTGCGGGTGTGTCACCCTAGTCGCCAAGGAAACATTTGAGGGAAAGCGACAGGCAATGTGAACAGCCACTTCTCCATGTAAACGATACTCTTTCTCTCGGATGACTCCTACGCCTCGCCACGCCAGCACACTTGTGCACAAAGATGCCGCGGAGGCACGTGCAGGTCAGAGGCAAGAAGCAGTGGCACTGGTGTCGACATTCACCCAATTTCTTTTTCTTACACTGAGGCAGCCAGCACGCCTCGAACTGCCACCTTGACTGCGGGTGTGTCAGTAGATTCCTGTTGTACATATGCTCATAATAAACTTCAGTAAACTTGAACTTGATAATAAACTTGAAGGCAAATGGGACATTGATGCATTGTTTTTTTGGACATTTATTGTACACATACAATATATGTTATACTTTGCAGTGCTACAGAGCGTATTTTGAAGCTTCCCCCTATATTTCGCACCTTTAATTACGTATGTGTTGTGTGGCCCTCAATGCAGTTCATGTTGTAGCAGCTGCTTTGTCTGTGTATCGCACATTGGCTTAAGCTCGTGATATCCACATATTTCTCTCACATATACAAAATAAAGTTCTATGTAGTCCTCAGTGTTACAACAAAAAAATTAAACAATCCGATCGTGGAATTGTGTTTATTACAGTGATTCTTATGACATTTATTGACAAGTTGACAACTTGAACTGGTCAATCCGTCCATAGCCTCCTCCATTTTTCAAAAATAAAGGAGGCTATGATCCGTCATGGCAAGGAATTGTACGTATACATAAATAAAGGGGGTGGGGGTATGTGTGTGTTTGTAGTGGGGGGTATAGGATTAGGGCGGTACGAAAAAATGTACCAACACCGTCCTCTAGACCCATTCCGTTAAGGTACCGTAACAAAGCGTATTATGCATAAAGTTCATACAACCAACTTTGATATTACTACACACGCCAGGCGACGCGAGCTACATTTGTTATGACGCATTCGCGACTGCACCGGAAGCCCTCCATATTATTCTCGTTAATCGTGCTCACTGCACCGAGGCAAAAGAAAGATCATGGGCGCAGGTGCCTTTAAAGTATCTCGACCTTGCGAGGCGCTGCTGCGCGTGCCAGGCGAGCTGTCCGTGCGAACACTTCCTGGCACACACCTGCCACGGCGGCCCCAACCTACGTACCGTTCTGCTTCGAGTTTTGATCCCCCCACTGTCCCTTAGGTGCCCTGGAGTTCCTGCGCCGCCTGCTTTGTTATAATCTCAGGTGCTCTCCTGAGACTTCCGTTTGTCGGTTACATGTGCCCTACAGCTGGATCAGTACTTATAATAATAAAAAAAACGATCTATCGTCGCGAAGATAGATCGCGAAAGCGGCTTTTGCAACATACCGCGCCCGTGCGAAGAGAATTACGGAACGCCAACGAGGAATCTAACCACAGCTTCGCGCTCGTAACCTCGTCGAGTGACACTCTTGCAACAGGCGTGACCGCTGAAAACCGCATACCGCCGGAAACTTCAACAGGATCATCCCTCGGTTGCATAACTGCCACCTGTACGGCCAACATGGACCACACCCACACCGTCCCGCAACATAGAATAAAGAACCAACTTATAAAGCCCAAACACGGCTGCACGCACACATCACGACACTACAAGCGAGACGCCATGCTGCTACGCTGCTACTGTTGCCGGATTAAAACTGACTACTGCCACCAAGTCTAACAAGCGTCTCAGGAGCTAGCAACCTCGGCGCGTAGCAACATGGCGGCGCTCTTGCGGTTCCCGATTTCAATGCATCGACGAGACGGTCATTAGAGGAAACGCCAGTTCACGGGATTGGCCAGTCGTTTCAGCGGGTGCGAGAGAGAAAATCTGGGGGCTTTCGCGCTTGAAATTTCTCCCTTTGCCTAGGTACTACGGAGGAGAAGCCGATTTGCTTGTTTCGTATGCGTTTGTCCCTAGGCGCGCATTTTGCCGTGTGTCGGCTGGCGATCCTTCAAATCAATGTCTCCTTTCTTGACGAAGACGTGCGTGCCATGCGTCGTGCATAAGTGTTCCTCCTGCGTCTCCTTGGATGTTGCCGGTAGGTTTGTTGCGCTTTTTGGTAACATACGGAATGTGCGACGGGATCAGTGAACCTGTGATATCGAGGACCAATCGGATAACTTAATGCCACGGCGTAATGCCAAAGCATTACGCCGTGTCCATGATGTGTTGGTTATCGGTGCATACTGCACCCTTCAAGAGATACGCGTGAACATGCATGTCTGCATGTCGAAACACATTTAGCACCCTGTAGCTGGGAAAAGCGAAAGTCGTTATGCAATTTATGGCCGTAGACCACTCTGAAACGTGATGGCGGCCGCAGTGTTCCGACTGGTGTTATAGAAGTGGCGGGGTGCTTTTTTCGTCCCGACGATATAATGGATTTTTACCAGTGCTGCGACAGGACGGCATACGTCACCGGCAAACGGAGCCCTCACGAGAGCACCTGAGCTTATAATAACGCTCTGTCTAAATGTACATCCGATCCCGGCCACGGCGGCCGCATTTCGATGGGGGCGAAATGCGAAAACACCCGTGTGCTTAGGTTTAGGTGCATGTTAAAGAACCCCAGGTGGTCGAAATTTCCGGAGTCCTCCACTACGGCGTGCCTCATAATCAGAAAGTGGTTTTGGCACGTAAAACCCCATAATTTAATTTAAATGTACGTCCGACTTGCCTGCTTTGCTTCCGTTTCGCTAGCTCTGCGGCTCCCGCTTACCGATTTATTGCACATGGTTTTGCTGAAGAACCTTTATTTATATCGAAGGGGACCATTCAAATATTCCATTTAAAAGTCAGAGAGCAGCGTACAAAAAGCGTTGCACGAGCGAAGGTACTGCTTCAGGAGAGCATGCCTGGTCTACACTATGGCCCCTATTCCTCGCCCGGGAAGAGACGCAAAACATCTTTAATGAGACGAAAGATGGTTCATTAAACCAATAATCCGCCATCACCGACTCGGCACGAGCGCCGCATGGGCAAGAAAGTCTTTCCGACGAACACCCAGTTTAGTAGTACATTTCAACTCGACATAGGCGACAGATTTCAAGAAGCACAGGCTGGTACACTTGGCTTACTGTAGCCCAGTACTGCCCGGTACTGCGATTTTTATGAGACACCTGCTGCTATCCCTTGCCACAACTGCGCCGTCACTTCCTTAACAGCGCCAGGACTGATGCTTGGCATCAGCAGCATTCGTGACAGAAAGTGCTTGCTCTTTGGCAACTTATGACCCAATTAATTTGCTACTTTCTTCTGAAATTTGTGCTCATAAGTGCTGCTCTTGTCGTCACTGTCAAACTGATTTCCTTTGTGTGATCCCTTGTAGTTTTTCTGTACCCTTCTCCCTGCACATGCTTGATCACTTTTTGTTGCTCTTCCCTGTCTCCATTCCTCTACAGTGGCACTGTCTTTTGCTATATGTGCCTGGCTGTCTATTGCTTATGCCGCATGTTCACTGTAACGATTTCCTTCGCCAGATACGTGAATTATTAATTGCTAAAAAAACTTTTATCTGCAGGGTCTCCTGGAAATTCATCCACAGCTGGAAACCAAAATTGTGCTTCATCCCAGACCACAGCTTATCTCCACATCAAAGCCTCATATCACCATTACATCTCCAGTCTCACTCACGTTCGCTCTGAACAGAAAAAAAAAAAAAGAACAGTTGCTGCACTTCACAAGGCAAGAATCCATCTCATCATTTTCTCCTGGGGGGGGGGGGTATTCTGTAAGAGTACACCTAGTGGGCTGTCCATTTCGGCCACTGCTGATTGGATTCAGCTCTGTGAGAGGAGGAGACGAGCAGCCCTAGCCAATCAGTAGCGGCCGAAATGGACAGTCCACTAGGTGGGCTCTTACAGAATACTCCTCCCCACCCCCCACCCCCCTGCTCACCACATCTTGCCTGCTGCTTTCTCTTGTCATGTATGACTTTGCACATACTTTTCGTTCATGTTCTCCTTTCTGCTTTGGCACTACACCTATGCTTTTTTTTTTTTTTGTTCAAGCAATAGCTCTTCATTGCCATTGCTATTTTCTCGGCCTTCGCGTATTCTATTGCAGTCACTAGCATCATACTTACTAATCAGTGCGGAAGCAATGGAAGACACACGGAAGGGCACTGGACGAGTGCTGTCTAATAACTGAAATTTATTGAACACTAGCATCAAATGTCTCTTACCTTTGGTTGCTCCATATAACTTGCTAGAAATGCAATAGAAATTTTCATCATAGGGCATTCAGTCTTAGAGCATACTGAAATTATACCTATTTGCTTTGTGATGAAGTATTGCTTTAGTAAAAAACAACTAATTAACTTGGCAAGTTGTTTCCAAAGGCTACATCCTTTGCATGTCCAAATGTCCACACCTTGCAAGTTCCTAAAGAACTTCACAGCTTCAAAGGCTTTTGTTTCATAATTTTGCAGCTTAATTTAGCATTTTACCCCCGTTGTTCATCTCATTATTGTGGTTGTTGTGTGACAGTACCGAACTTAGACCTTAGCATGAAGCAATGCTTAAAAACCGTTGTGCTTTTACACGCTTTATCAAATCACTGCTTTGTTTTAATGTTACTGGTGCTGTGGCTTTGGTGTTGGCTGCTAAGCCCAAGGCCGTGCGATCAAATCCAAGCCCCTGCGGCCACATTTCGATCGGGGCAAAATGCAAAAGATGCTGTGCGCCTTGCATTGGGTGCATGTTAAACCCAGGTAGTCAGAATTAATCCAGAGTTTCTCATTATTGCATCCCTCATCATCATTTAGTGATTTTGGCATGTAAAACCACTGAACTTAATTTTTAAGTATTGTCTTTGCCCAGTACAAATCTGGATTTTGGATGTCACTGCAAATGTAACCAATACAAAAATTTAAATACTTTGTCATCTAAAGAAAAATGGGACACTATAAAATGCAGTAATCACCATTATGTGCCTTGCAGCCAGAACAATATCAGCACGCTAGGAAGCACCATCGCCATTGCCTGTTGCTTGACGACTCCATTACACCTCGCCACAGTCAAACAGAACAGCTTTCACCTCCAACTTTTGTCCACTCTCCTTTGCCTGTTGTCTAATCATCTCGCCAAATTCTATGGTTGCTATCCTGTTCTCCAGCTGTGAATCGTGGTTGAACCACTTCAAACGTCTGTCGACTTGTTTATCTGACACAGTGAAGTAAAAGTGTACTTACTCACTGTGAAGTAAAAATGCACTGCAGTGATGTTGCAGTGATACTCTTGCCAGAATAACCTACTTTTCATGAAACCAGAGTAGTAGTCAGAAGACTGGCATTTATGCCAGCTGCATTGCCAAGCTCCTGCACAAGAGCAGAGCTTAGCATCTGAGCATTCGCATCATTCTGAGTATTCTTGCATATCATTTTCGCTCGTTAAACCTTGCTACAAGACATTAATTTTCAGCAGCCAAGCCTGACAGCTTTGGTCAATCTTTCGTGCTCTAAGCTGGTTTGATGCAATACTTTTAACGGAATTTCTTTATTGCTGTTTATTATGTGGTCAGTGACAGGATTTTTTTTTATGCAAGAATGTTAAATGGTTCCTTCAGTGAAAAAGCCGGCACCACCTGTAGCAGCAAAACGGTGCCTAATTTCCCGTTGACTGTGACGCCATGTGAGCACACGAGGCGCGCTCATGACACTAGCTTGCATTTGCTGGCTCGTGTCTCTCAGCAGAGGAAAGGGAGTGAAGGGGAACATCTGCTGCTGCGCTACTTCGCGAGGGGAGAGTGCATTGCTACGACAAAACATCACCTTCCCTCTCTCAAGCCTGTGTTACCACCTGTTCCTTGTCTACTCAAGCTCTTGTGTGTGTTCTAACTGCGCCTCGGTGAGGCTAAGCTAAATCAATATGTGCCAAGCGTCTTAACGTGCCCGCTTGCCCGCGAGGAGTTCATAACTCGGACTGCTCAGTGGCGTTCAGTTGGACATTAAAGTATTCACAACTCATAAGAAGTGCTTAGGTATCCTCGGATTTTCTTCGTACTTAATGCACAAACTTCGAAGTCATTTTTCCTGGCGAAATGAGTTAAATATCATCGTCCTTTGTCTGCTGTCCGGCCTTTGTGTGAGCCTTATACATCTTCGCAGCCACTCCTGTCATGCACAGTAATTTTTGTACTTGTGCTTGTATCTTTAATGGCATATGATTAATTAATGCATTTTATTTGCATGATCCAACTAAACATGATCTCAAAAAGCTTCACTTGACTGCTCACTTGTCCCTGTCGCTACATTGTGTGGATGTACTATCAGCGTCAAATGAAACGCAAACAGCAGAGTGCATGCCTGTAGCATCACTGAATGTATAGTGCACACACTTGGCCAATCATCACCCTCACAGGCGTGCACATCTGGTTTCACAACACTGTGCAATGATGCCCTATACTGAGATATTTTTCTTTCTGTTTTGCTTCTTGCTTTCTTAGATTTTTGGTTTTTTTTTTTTGCTTTGAAATAAAAGGAAAGCATAACAGAAAGAAAATTTGTCTGCATTCAATGTGTTATAAAACGTTCACTTCAATATTTTTTTCTCACACTTCAATCAAAAGCAGTGTGGCAACACTGAGTCTTGATGAAATGAATTGGCACCCTCGGAAACTGTTCCCACTGGTAATCGAAGCTGATCTTGAAGGCCATGCTTTTGTCTATTGGAAAAACTGGAACTGATTTCAGGAGCTGGGAAATACGTTATGGCCCTCATTCATTGTTTTGCTTTTGCATCTTGGCAGTTTGCTGCTGCTATTTATAGCACAAGTGAAGGAATTGTAGCACAAGTAACACTGACACCTGTGCTGCCCTTTTTGGTGCCAGAGTGTGTGAAGGAAGGCTGCTATCTGGTCTTGAAATCCATCGAAGCAGCCTTATTCCCAGACATCACACAGCCTTGCCAAAATGGCGGTTGGCACGAAGGGTCTCGAGGCAGCGACTTGAAATAGAATTTTCGACTTACCATACCAGAAATGGTTTTATTTCCAACAAACTTTGTTGGGTGTCCTCCAGGCGAAAAGCTGCAACATACAGCTTTAATGTGCCTGAAGGCCCTCGCATGGCAGCAGTAAGTCTCCTATCGGCAAACGTATAACATACGAAACACTAATCTATTAGGATATACATTTACAATGTAGCAAAAGAAATGTGTGAAATCTAAAGAAACATTCACCTTTTCAGATAATTATATAGTATTTGTAAAAAAAATTCTTCTTAATGCACAACAAAGCTAAGATGCATATTATATGTATTATACATCCCAAAGGATCACATTTCAAAAATAAGCACTACAGTCATGTCTAGCATGTACACTCGCCCACAAAATGTTACAGGGTGCGCAAGCGTGTGGCAAAACGACCCTTCTTCCCTTCTAGCTGTGCACCCATGGTATCGAGTTTCCACGCATGCGCGTCCCTCTGAGACTGCGAGCGTGCATGTTTCTGCACTTCCTCCTTGTGCGCCGGCAATATCCGAATGTAGCCGTGAGGTGCCCCTCTTGCGATGGGCGCGAAACTATGTGAAGCCTGAGCTTGCGCGTGCCGCTGCGGCTGCTTTTTGTCGAGTCACGAGCGCCGACGCATACGGCCCAGTGGCGAACCCAGCAAGTAATTTTCTTTTAATGAGCTGCACCATTTTGTGTCCAATCTTTGTTGTTTCTTTTTATGAATGGGGCATTCTCCCACAGAAGAGCATGTCAGAAAATGCCCCCTATAGAAGGAGACAGTGTCAACTCCCATTGAAGACCAGCAGTTAGGACACATGGACCTGTGACAGAAAAGCTGCCGGATGGATCTGGGATAGCGACGCTGGCCTGTACTTTCCTATCGTCTCCATTATCCATGGCAACCTGGTATGAAGAGCATGCGTTGGCCATTTATGCTTGAACTACTTTTTCCTGGAAACAGTTAACAAAATGTTTTGCATGGAACAAAGAAGGTATGTTCACCTTCGCAAGTAGTGGCTCATAGGGAAGGCTGGCACATTGGCTGGAGGGATCAAGGTTGGACATGTTGATCTCGACTGCACTTTTAACTCGAAGTCTGTGGCAGCCTGAAAGCAAGAGTGCTTATGCTAATTTTCTGTTTGCCCTACGACATAGAATACACTGCCTACTTAAAGTACTCGGTAAAGCTGTTGAACAAGTTCAACTTAGGAGGAATTGTAGAAGCCCGGTAACCTGGGAAAGTTGGTATGATTTCACTGAGAGGGAAAATTAATTTGCACCCATTCAAATCTGAACTACTGGAGGCACCAGTACCTAAGCCAGAGAACCAGGGGTAGAGAGGCTGGCCAAGACTGCTTTCATCAAAACTCGTAGTAACATGATGGGAAGACGTCTGCCAGCCAATAACCGCTTCAACTAAAACTGTGCAGCATAATGTGGACAAAGCAAGACATAAAAGCTATAGAGACAAGCCCACGATAAGTATCCTCATCCCTGTAATGTTGTTTTCCTTTTTCGACGATGCATGGCACAGTTTTACTTCAAGCTCATGTTTACAAAATGGCCTCATACTATGTTTTATTGTGGAGTAACTGTTTATTCCATCACATAGTCAGCGAGATCATTACAACAGTCAAGTGAAACGTTTACCTCTGCAAGCAGCAACAAGCTTTCAGCACAAGCTTGCATGGGCTGTGAATATGCACAGAGTAAGTGTACGACATGGCTTGTTGTGTCAGGTGCACTGTCCCATTGGCCAACTGTATGAGGAAGCTGGGAGATTCCAAGCTTGAGAGTATTAGTTATAGTAATGGAAATAATGTCGTATAGCAATAATTCATTACAATTAAACCTTGTTATATGAAACAATTATAAATAGAATTACTGCTTAAATAACAGGTGGTGAATCACCAAGAGAATTACTTGTATATGAAACTTCATACATCAAACTTGCTCAGACATTAAATGGATATATTGAACTCCGTAGCATTGGACATTGGGACACATATTAAAGGCTTCACTGCAGTACATCGGCAGATCCTGGTGGCGCAAATAGGACCTACAAATTCTGCATGGGCTAAAGGGTAGAAAGCGCTGCTCTGAATGTATCTATGTAGTCAAACGCCTTTTTAACAAAGTGCTCGCACCTTCAAAATCCTTTGCTATGCAGGTCACTTTGTTTTAAAGGTTGCGCAGCTCACTGCTCACAATAGCTAAGCACTTTCAACAAAAGAAAATCTTTAACAAGAATTCAAGAGAGACTTAATGAAATAGACCGCTAATTTTTCTCTGCAAAATATCCCTGACAGCACGTTCTACTGTAGCCACCCTATGCTCCATTGAGGTTCCCAGCTTGCTCTCCAACCAAATGCAGGAACCATGCAAAGCAAAGCCCCCGATTGTCTAGTGCCCCTAAGCCTCCCTTGCTGCAAAATTTTTGGTCGCCTTCGTTGACATTCGCGGCCTATCCATGCATTCGTCAGCCGTTGAGCCGTCACAACAAGTAGCATACGAGGTGAGTGAATCCTGGAGCAGGGCAACAGAACTAGTAATATCAGCATGCTCTTCAAATACACTGCTGTTAGCGCTAGCGCACAGCTTACCCTGGTGACATCTTCGCGGGGCAGTGGCGGCACTGGTGCGGCATTCGTTTTATAAACGTAAATCAGCCGCCAGGGACGCATAAGTTTCTTTGTTTTACAGGCAAATTAATTGTGGTCTTCATTGTAGAGCTGTTCAACTGTAATCTAGTGCTTATGCTGATGCTACTTGCTGCATGCAGCGGTTCGTTTTCCTCACGTGATAGTGTGCGATGCTGTTGTATCTCAGCTTTCGGACTTTAAAACCAGCAAGCATCTAAAATGTGCTGCATAATAGACAGTTTTAGTTTAGCGTACGCTATAAAATAGTGGGTCATCAGTGCGCATGCGCAGAACGCTAAACGACCCATTGCGTATAGCGTACGCGCACTATTTCTCAGATTTAGCATTAGTGTCTTTGCGTGGTTTGTGGAATTTGCGTGAAACATGGCGGCGGCCCCGGCTGCCAGCTTCGAATTGAATTTGGCGTTGCTTTTGTAAAATGGACTTCGTTCTTTGCAACTGACTGTGTAAATGGCTTTCGCTTAGTCTCGGGCTGCTTCGACGACAGAATATTATGGATAACCTTGTGGTGTTTTCGAGATCGCTTCTCGTTTCGAGTGAGTTGAAACCTAACGAAAGAAACATCCGACATGTTAGCACCACCTATAGCTACAGTCGGGAGATAGCCGCAATGACGGCACATGGCCTTTAAGATCTGAACATCTCACAGGCCAACTCAACCTAAAGAAATGTGTGCTGCTTAGCATACGCTATATATACTTTAGCGTATAGCATACACTATAGTTGCGTACGCTAAATTAAAACTGTAATGTCAGACCCATAAGTTAGCTTCATCCCAATACAGTGGTGTTATGCATTCAACCATGCACTTAGCATTGTGATGAAGTATACCAACAGTGGGAAGGGGTCACAAACACTGGACATAGCAAGGTTACGCGGTCAAGCATACCATAGCGCTGAAGCATACTGAAAGTGGAAAAAGATAAAATTACATGCAGAGTATCCTGTGGGAGTTATCTAAATGATGCATAAGCATTTGCGACTGATCACCTACTGTTTTGTCGTCATATGCTGCTGCGTTTCATATAATTGCGAGAAACGCCACGAAAAAAATCATGAAATGGAGAAGCGCATTTGCAACACCAAAATGTTAAACTGAGACCAGCATGAGTATGAAGCAGAGGCCAGTAGTAGCACTGTTCACTCCTTTTATATTATGGTGCATTTGGATGATGTTGCTGCTTCATGGAAGATGAGCATTGGCCAATGCGTGCTGTTCTACGTGACGTAATTGAACTGTCACGTTAGGTAGACGTCATACGTAGATGTGGTCAATGATGCTGCCTCCTCTCGATGCAAACCATTATCAACTGTACATCAGCGGCCGCTGCTTATGGCACGGCTGCGCAGGCCCGATCTTACAATTCGCTCGCTCATGCGGGCCTTATCTTGAAAGCAATCATCTTACGTGATGGACGGGTTTCCTCATTGGGTAAGCATAGAAACCTTTACGCATTTTGTTTTAAAATGAAGCTTTCTTTGTCTCTTCCTCTGACTTTCCCACTCCAGCTGCTGCTGTGGACTGCTGCTGATGTCACACACACCACATCGGGGGGGGGGGGGGGGGGGGTTCAGAGTGTGTATATACATGACAGGCACAAGTAAGAGAGGAAAGGAGATGGGAGAAGCTTGTTTTCACCCCACCGCATCGAATGTGCACAATGTCCTCTGGAGCTCCCTGGCCGTTGTCACATTAGCCACCTGACAGCTGCAATTATCCGTGACTCCCCTCAGAAGCACTGAAGAAACTGCAGCGCTTATGTGCGAGGCGAGAGGGGACACAGATAGAACTGTAGAGAGAAGAAGAGGGAGGAGAAGAGGCAGTTCGCATATAAGATGGGGGAAGTGACATGAGAAGGCAAGGAAACTCCACTAACATACAACAGCGGTTGCGGTGTGCTTATGTTCAAGGCACAATACAATACGTTGCTGCTATTTCTGAAAAAATAAACGCAATGAAAATATGTCAAGCGGGCAACTCGCACGGCGTGCAGAAGCAGAGCCGCATTAATTAAAGCACACTGCAGCGTCCAGGAAACACTACAGAAGTGGTTGACCGTCAAATCAACACTTCTGTGCCCGCTGCATTAGCTCTGCTGCTATGGCATTGCGAGAGGTCATGGATTTGATCCCAATCGCGGGAGCCACATTTCGACGGGGGCGAAATAGAAAACCCATGTGCACTTAGATTTTAGGACACATTAAAGAACATCACGGTGTCAAAATTAATCTGGCGTCTGCCACTATGCCGTGCTTCATAATCTGAGTGTCGTTTTGGCACGTACAGCCCCATAATCCAATTCAAGTTTAAAACTTCTGCCATAACGCGATGTGCCATATGAGGAAATGACAACACTTAACCCTCTCGGGTTATAAGATATGGCCCACAACAATGCCTCATGCAAACACCTCTCCCTGTGTGTTCTGCCTATTACACAGACAAACAGCAGTGGTGCCCACAAGGTAACGTTTAACATCAATTCGCCAATCTCGTGTTAGCCTAAACGTTGAAGAAATTAAGCTTTAGCCGTCAACACTGCTAATTATCGTCAATCAGAGCATCCAGCATGGAAAGCTTCACTTACATCAATTCCCACAGACTGTGGGATCTGCATAATTTTTCCCTTATTCCTCATTTTTGTGTGCATAGCATGAACAGGAAGATGTTCCAATGAGCTCAGTATTGAAAATATAGTATTATATGTGCAATCTCCGATTACGGTAAAAGCACCGAAACCCTTAAGAAGTGTACAGGCAGGGATTTAGAGCTATTTCCGGCAGGGTTGTGGTGATTTGGGCCCTTGCTTCGCCCATCTTGCAAGCTCCATATACGAGACTGCAACACAGCCTTGCACATGTTCCCGACTATACATGCGCACATGTGCCGTCATCTGTCACAGTATGAGCACCGAGACATCTAATAACTCACATGACACCCATTCAAAGCTGGTTCTGACGTTGCTGCAGTGATGGACCGCAATACATTACAGAAGCTCCAGTGCATAACACAACTGCATTGCGGTGAAGCTTAGTCTAGGGCATTGGCATTGAAACTTGTTTAAGAAATCACATTTCCTCAAGCCACAACCAGCATGCGTATTCGTGCTCTTAAACTGCACAAGGGCCATCCATATGCCGACGTGTCGGAATGTTAAGTCAGGTGTAGTTCTGACCAGAATGCACATATTGTTTGGCATGTCTAGAAAGTCTTCCTAAAGTCACCTCTGCCGCATTACAGTTGAGTTAAGCAGGGAAGCTTATGCAATGTATTGCACTGAAGCATATTAAAAGCGAAAAATTGCAATTTCATTGCTGTGGTGATTTAAGCCCCTTGTTTGGGGGGCCATGACCGTGCCCCTCTGGAGGGCACAAAGGAGCGAGGAATCATGGTTGGAGAGCATGACACAAACCCTGGCGATGGAGAAACAGCTTTGATGACCTGCTCTACCGAAACTGCACTGCTTGTTCAGCAGGTGTTAATCAAGAAGCTAGAAAAATGAAACCTAGTAGTCTGGATATTTATTGACTACAGCAAGGCTTTTGACAGTCTGCCAACACAAGATTCTAATAACAGAGTTGACTGCAAACGGTGTACATGGAATGACATATTTTGTTGTGTTCGTATCTGCTTGATTGCAGGCAATGCGTTGTCATTGGAAATAGTATTTCCTTGGACGGCAATATTGTTAGGTGTCCCACAGGGCAGCATTTTAGGTCCCCTTCGACATTTACGTTAATGACATGATAGGCATACGAAGGTTGATCCAGAAATAAGGTTCCCATCAATTTTAGAAGTAGAGAACATTGTTTATTCTCATAGAAATTTACATTATTGGAAAGATGAAACTTACATAATCGCCATCTTTTTCTATGCATTTTTGTATACAGTGCTCCAATTTCTGTATCCCAGTGTCGTAGAAGTCTGCCGCCGACCCACTGAGGAAGCATTTCACCTCTTCGACTTCATCGCTCCGGAAGCGTTGGCTACTAAAATGTTCTTTTAGCTTGGGGAACAAGTGATAATCACTAGGTGCAAGGTCCGGACTGTACGGTGGGTGGGGCATGACAGTCGACCCAAAGTTTGTCAAAAGTTCCTGGGTTTGACAGGAGACGTCAGGTCGGGCGTTGTCGTGAAGCAGTGTTACACTGGCTGCCAGTTGTCCTCGCCGGCAGTTCTGAATAGCTTGCCTGAGTTTTCATAGTGTTGCACAATAACTCTCAGAGTTGATTGTTGTCCCACGTTCCATTAAATCGATCAGCAGTACTCCCTTATGATCCCAAAAAACAGTGGCCATGACTTTGCCAGCAGAAGGAGTTTGAACTTCTTTGCGACTGGTGATTCTGGGTGACGCCACTCTTGGGATTTTTATTTCATATCAGGAGTGAAATGAAACACCCACTTTTAGTCTCCCATAAAAATGGAGTCCAACAATCCTCCCTTATCTTCTTGACAATTTTGAAGAAACTGGCGAGCACAGTCAAGGCGTTTCTCCTTGTAGTCTGATGTCAATAGCCGCGGTATCCATTGAGCACAACACTTCTGATACCCCAATACTTTAGTCAAAGCTCTTTCCACTGTACCGTAAGAACTTCCAGGAATCTGAGCAATAAGTTCATAGGTGTTGATCCTCCTCTTCCGAAGCACTTTGCGTTGGGCCATCTTGATAACCACCTTCGAAACTGACGGTCTTCCACTCCGTTCTTCATCGTGGACTTTCTTTCAACCAGCACTAAACTCCCTAAACCACTTTCGGACGTGTTGAACGGACATGCACTTGTCGCCATACACCTCTGTCAACTGATGATGAATATCCACGGGGGAGTCCCCTTGGCGTGCAAAAAGCGAATTGCGGAACAAATCTCGTACTTGGCGCGATCAACAATGGGAACCTCCATATCGGACGGCTGCTGAACCAAGAATGAGCGGTGCAGCAAAGCAAAGTGCGGCTGGGGGGAATGGAGAGTGGGGGAACAGCCGCCTGCATGAGTGTTGCCGGATTTCACCTCACACCTTCCCGTGCGGCTGGAGCTCTTTGCGAACCTTATTGCTCGATGAACCCTTGCAGAAAGCGAGGCAACAACCATTCTATATGTGGATCATACCAGCCTGTTTGTCTCTGGTCTGGAGGCTTGCGATGTCATTCCTAAAGCGAACGCGCTCCTTTCCACTTCATTGGGATGGTCCAGCCACAACGACCTTAAAAATATTATTTCTTTCCAGAACAGTTGAAATTACAAATTTACCAGGCACTATTTGCGTCTCATATTAACTACTGCATGCATGTGTGGGGCACCACTGTGAACACTAACACAAGCTTTTTCTTCAGAAACGTGCACGTCGGAATTATTGCTAACATTCCATACCTCCACACAACATCACCACTTTTCACCAAATTTAATGCGATTTCAAACTGCCAGGTCTGTATGGCTTTCCTTTACTCTATTCATATTTTTTTCCTCTAACAAAGTCTCTTCACTTGTAAAATCACTGTCGGGACTACAGCCAGGATAGATGGCTCGTGCCAAAAAGGCTAACAATTTATCTAATGCAATCGATAACTTGTAATGTTCCTTTACTTCTTAATAAGTATGAAAACCAAGGCATTATTAATGTTCATGTATTTATCCGGAAAGAAACGCGAAATATTTTTTGGTCTACAATCATTCATTACATGATGCCTGCTCGCAGGAACAAATGTATGGATATCCATAACTGGGAGTTACTAATGCGCTGTTCTTTCTCTCTCTCTCTCTATAATATATATATATATATACATATATATTTTGATGGGCTCAGACACAGAACCAGTGTTTACGGTCGTCTTCTCTGAAGAAGGACAAGAAGCCCCCAGAAAGGCTGGTGACGGTCATCGGAGACGTTGATCTTTCCAACGATGTCAGGCAGGTGTTGAACAAAGGTCCGAAATTCAGCCACGAGCCATGGATAGAAGCACATGAGTTCCTGGCGCTTAATAGGCGCATAGCAGGAAAGGCGTTGGAAGAAAACCGTGAAAGATGCCTTCTGGATGGTGTGAATACGCTTATAAGATCTACGACCAGCACTAACACGTTGACTAGCAAAGATTCTATGGGAAAAGTCGTGTCGTATTTCAGGAAGAATAGACTCCGGCTTTTTCAAGCTGACAAGGATGGTGGGTTTGTGGTGCTCACTGAGGAAGAGTTTCAAAAAAGAGCCGGCGAAGCAATTGCAAAGAACTTCATCCCTCTGAAAGCTAGTGCGACGCGAGTGAGAGGCAAGGCGGCTGCGATGTGTAAAGAATTAGATCTGAGCACGCTGGCCAATGACATTGGTAACAGCAAAAGCAATGCCCTTTCCATGTTCTTTACGGCCAAAACGCACAAACTGTCCGTGCCATTCAGAACAGTGGTCAGCGAAAATGGAACTTGGCTGATTGTGTTAAGCAAGCTTCTTCAAAAGCACCTTACATCCCTTAAAGTTCAAGATCCGTACACCACAAAGAGTTCAAAAGATGTTGTTAGGTTTCTTGAGGGATGTACTTCCAATGGTTATGTGTTTTCAGTAGATGTTGAAGACTTGTTTTACTCTGTGCCCCACGATGCCTTATTTCGTTCTGTCAGAGATGCTATAGGAAGTAACAGTGCAGTAGAGTTCCAAAACTCCTCTGGCGTGTCAATATATAATTTTATGAAAATGCTAGAATTTTACCTTGATGTGACGTTAATCTCTTTCGAGAACAAGTTTTATCGACAAAGACAAGGGATTTGTATTGGATCCTGTGTCGCCCCGGTGCTTACTAACATTTTCTTAACCTGTATTGACAGCGCCTTGGAGCCAATTTTAACATGGTGCTTGTCCTGTGTCGTTCTCCCCACTTGTGAACGTCTTCGTTGGCGCTGTTCCTTCCTAAATCAAGTATGCACCATCTAGCCCAAATGAATGTTGTCCTGAAATTCTAGACTCGTTGATTTTTTCATCGCCGCGTCTAGCCATAACCACTATGGTCTAGCCCCAGGGAGCCCAAACAGAGGAAACGAAGATAGAAATGAACGATAAAGGTAATCTAAAATGACGCAGGAACTAGGCAGCCACCGTACCTGCGGTTAATCAAACATTCAAATTTTGACACTTCACGTGCCAAAGCCGAGAACTGATAATGAGGCACACCGTAGCGGTGAACTGCGGATTAATTTTCACCGCGCGGGATTCGTTAACATGTGTTTAACGTACGGTACACGGGCATTGCATTTTTACTTCGTCGAACCCCGTCGAAATGCGGCCTCCACGACCGAGATGTGATCCCACAACCTCACTTTCGCAGCGCAACGCCAAAACCACTAATACAACATGGTGGGTCTAGAAGCCATCAGGACAGTTTCAGTTGGCTGGACCAATAAACCATATTGCTTTTCACAAAATCCCGCAAAAGTTGCGG
The DNA here is from genome assembly GCF_050947875.1 of Dermacentor variabilis. NCBI lineage: Eukaryota > Metazoa > Arthropoda > Arachnida > Ixodida > Ixodidae > Dermacentor > Dermacentor variabilis. Next base: position 233,027,763 of record NC_134571.1, read on the forward strand.
ACTCCAACATGACGGTCTAATGTGAGGAGTTTATTTTAAACTTGTTTCAATGCCAGGGCAGAATACTCGGACTTCGCCAACGTTACATCGCGATTGCATCTTTTGTCAGAATAGTAGATGCTTTCGGATTGCTACAGGCGCGCCCGTGCAGCCCACGCAGTTCGTGCGTGGTTGCGGGCCGGAGGAGAGAGATATGCACAAGAGAGGATATCTGCCACGCCTTCCGACGTCACTCATGCTTCGCAAAGAGTGACGTCAGCATCTCTCAGCTTTTTCTTTCCTCCATGGTCAGAGCACCCGCAGATATAGAAGGCCCGCTTGCACGCACTGGGCATAGTTATATAATCGGTTTTTAGGAAACCCCATGCTTCTCTTCGCGGTCTCGCAATGGCGAAAGTTGCTTCCTTTGAATGTCAGTACTGCGACCTGCGGTTAGCGAACAATCGCAGTCTGCAGAGGCACATAAAACTTGTGCACAAAATCACTCACCCGAAGCACAACTGCGACGAGTGTGAAGTAGCCCTGACTTTGAAAGAACTGGAGTACCGCCATATCAGCGTGCATTTCTTCGAGCCAGAATATGAGAGGTATCACTTTCTGACAATGCCAGGTAAGACACTTGCTTATTCTCTCAAAGCAACGCGTGATTACCGCTGCACCTGTTATTTTTGCATTACGGGCTTGCAGAGTGAACGATTCACTTGTTCACTTATTGCTTGAAATGTGCTCATTTATGGTGCTTTCATGCTTAACATTTTATCTGACCATGCACTAGCTGCAACTTATACCATCATACATTAAATTGCATGCTTATCATTGCTGTTTTGAATCGAAGCAACGCAGAATCATTGCTGATGGATCTTTTTTAGGAATCGCATATTTAAGTTCTAAAAAAATGTACCCGCCGCGGCGGCCGCATTTAGATGGGAGCGAAATGCAAGAAACGCCTGTGTGGCACGTTAAAGGGACATTAAAGTGAAAAATTATTTCTTCTGCATCAGTAAATTACCGTTCTACAACACCAAAAACACCACTGTTACAATGATAAGACGTTTGGTAAGCCAGAAAAAGCGCAAGAATGAATTACGGGTGGCGACGCCTACTTGAGTTCCCGCACCTGGGGGCTGTGACGTCGTGGATTTTGATGGCATCTTCTAGGGCCTACTAATTATATATAGCGGTACAGATTGACTATATTGAGTTCTAAAGGAACCAAATATTAAACATGGCAAGTTTCAGGAACCTTTATTCAGCCAACGCGGCCCAAATGCGAAAACATACTTTGGAATCCCTGACGTCACGCTAACGTACCGGCACTGGGGTTTCGGCGCGAAATTCAAATACTGATACTTCGACCTTCATTTTCTCATCTAATAATCAAACTATTTTTTTGAAATCACTGCCTGCAGGGTTCTCAAACAATGCTTCATTAGTCTAAACTGATTTATTGTTTCGCTTTAGTGTCCCTTTAAAGATCCCCTCATGGTCAAACTTAATCTGGACTGCGCCACTATGGCATGCCTCATAATCAAATCGTGGTTTTAGCGCATAAAACCCTAGAATACATTCTATAAAAGAAAAGTGACTGGAGGAGCATGAATGAAGTTAATGATTTGCTATTTTTACTTTAACTAATGAAAGAAAGAAAACAAATATACAAAGTATGAACCCTGCTTCTAGTTCCCAACTTCTGTAAGGTAAACCATGCGATACAATATATGCAGATTTGGTAGCATGAATATTAGCCATAGTGGTGGCCATGCCATGCAGGAAAGCACTCGCTTTGTAAACTTGAAAATGGGTAAGCACCTATAGTACGGTACAGAAATATTTGTTTCTCCCCATTGTGGCAAGCACCTACTCTTTTTACTGCATTCTTTAGGTTCTAGAAGCAATAGTTGTCAGGTTAGGTAGCATGGACAAGCCTCCTTGTACATTATTAATGTGTTAAATCAGCTTTTCAGTTCAAGAAATCTGGTCTAATCTTGTGCCCTAAACTGGTGCTGGAGCTTTCATATGCTTTACAGTCGTCGTATAGTTATGCACAGGCTTGCGCGGTATTGCACACTAATGAATAGAGGCAAGTGCACAGGTATAAGATTGCACTTCTGCTTAAAGTCGATCTGCAATCGAGTACATGGCTTTGTGTGAGCGAGAACTCCATACAATGGTAAGGATTGCGTCTAAAAACATGTACACACAGCAGAAAAAACAAAGTAGCACTTCATATCAATCTTAACACAATAAGTAAATGCTGAGTCAACCAAAGCGCAAATTTTGCATTGTTTGATTAAAGAAGTGCTATAAGTACTGTACACTAGTTCTAATGATAGCTCCTGTCGAAGTTTTATATTTCCTGAATTCCCAATGTGCAAAAAATTTAAATCTACTAATTGTTCAGTTAAAACACGGGGAAAACATGGTGTCAACCACGTGCCAACTCACGCGTGTTAGCCGGCATGTCAACGGCGTCTGACACGCCGGCTGAGAAAAAGAAGAGGAAAGAAAAAAAAGAAGGATACACCAAGAAACCAAACTAAGTGTTGTTGCCTATAGCTTGAAATTTAGCATAGCGGATAGATTATACAGCTCCTTTTGAAATGTTTATGCCTATTTGTTGCAATGCCTTGAACTTATAGATAAGGTATGATTCTCTGTATTTTCTTTCTCGTTCAGAACGGAAATTTGTAAGATGCAGAGTTGTCATTTTCAGTTGTCATTTCATGCAGTTCTTGGCGTTGCTCACGAAAAAAATTTTGATGGCAGTCACTTTGTGCTGCTATAATTAGACGCCATGTCACAGTGTCAACCTCAAATTAATAAAGCAAATTAGCTTACAGTTTCTATACATACTGTCTTCGCAGGAGTTTGATCTCTGTATGAAAGCTGCAAAATGTACTCAAACAAAGCATAGTTTAAAAATGTACAAGAAGCAACATCATTCTTGTCACTTTTTTATATCTTCTTTTTCTTCAATTCCATTATGCTTCGCTCTAAAATTTTGCCCTGAGAAAAACAAATGCTTGATCCTCATCAGGAAAAGAGAAAAGATGTCACTGAACCTCTTCTTCATAACTACTGAGTTCCACAACATGTCTACGATTCAACTTTGTAACGCTAGTTCTGTGCATTACACACCCTGAAATGCAGACTGAACATACAAGTGTCCAGGGTACTTAATCTTCTTTCTTCTTCTAAATTACCCCATAAGATATTCTGCACAGCCAACGTGGGCTTACAATAAACTGATTCCACTTGACACACTGCATACATGTAACATTTGCTTTATTTTATTATCCTGATCAGCTTTCAAATCATTGAAGGAAAAGGTGGAGAAAGACACACGCAGTCACTTCATTGCAAGGACAGGTACAGAGACTTGCGGCCACCTGAAAAAGAAGCATTTCTACTTCGTTTGTCACCGGTCTGGAAGTTATGCTTCAGAAGGTATCGTGAAATGCCCGTATCACGACCACCAGTCTGAGTCTCTGGCTTTGATGGGTTTTTAAAAACCACAGAGATTTTTGTTCAGTCATGTTTATACGATTACTCAAAGAAGCGTTAACAGCATATCGGAATGAACCTCAACCTGGACAGTTATCTCGGTATGCTCACCCAAGCTGGGAATCATGTGTGCCTAAAGTTGGGCTTAAACATACTCCAAGGCAATCTTGGCCAAGATTATACATATTATTCTATTTCCTTCCTATCATTCAACGCACCATGTATGCAGTAACACTGAATGAAGTGCGAGTGATGCGAAAGAAAATAGAACAGGATAAAAATTGTATACACTAGCCTGACCCTGGTCACCTCAAAGCCTATGCATCAATATTAAACTACTTACACCCGAGTCCAAGCGTACCACTGTCCAAGTGGCTGCCCTTTAAACAAAGCTCTAGTAATGCTGGACCTTGCTGTTAAAGAACTCCTATAATCAACCACAAGACATCGGCTGTAATCGCAAACCAGACCTATGATAGCACCAATGTTAAACTATTTGTTGTCACCAATATGAGTTAAACACATTTGTTTTAGAACTACACTGTACTATTTCTGTGTCAGTGATTGCAGGGGAGTCCTCGTGTATCGTGTTAGACATAAAAGGATTAAAGAGATGCCTACAGAGACATTGCGAAAGTAGCTGGTATTAGTAGATTGCACCAATGATTGGAACATCTTTTTGGAGCACATGTTATAAGCACATGTAATAAATAACGAACAGTGACACAATACATCCAGCGGTCAGATGCAAGTAGTACTGCTCAACATGACAACAGATCACTATTCACCACTGTCGGAGTGGCAAAGTTTAAAGTTCGTTTCCAAAAGCATTGCCTGCCTGGGTTACATGTCGTCATAACCTTCCCATGTTATGAATACGTAAAATTTATAGCAGGCCCATCCCAAAAATTTGGGGACGTCCAAAGCCAGTATATCAAAAAAATGTCTTCTGTTTGATTCTACTCTAACCTTATAGTCCACGGATTTCAAGTGACTGGCCCAGCTAGTAGTGCAGGTGGCATGCAGCTCTAACAAGTAGTGCGGCTGGAATAGGAATACTTTATTGTGGCACTGGTGGCCTGAATTCAAAGCCTTTTCATTAAATAACAAAGCTAAAAAAAAACAGTGCCACAGTTATTTTTGTCTTACTGAGACTTGGCTAATACAGCCCACACCCACAGTGGGTGGTGTGTCAGCATGCAGCGGTGGCCTAGCCAGTTAAGGATTTGGGCTAGGAAATAAGTAGTCATGGTGCATGTTGGAGCAGAAAAATTCGCCCTTTTGGAATAGTTAGAGTAGTACAGCAGTAATGTGTAGCCATTTGGTGCAGCTCATTATTACTGTGCACTCAGTAAATGCTGCTCAACAGCAAAGGAAGACACCAAGGCCAACAGCCAGCAGCAGCCAATTAGTACCACGTCAGTATGTTGCAAACACTTTTCTTTGAATAGGTAAGAAACCTTCATAAACAATTGAAAAATTCATGCAGAAACTCCTCTGGGACTTAAGTACGCTTAAGCATTGTACCACTTGCACATCTCCACGCAGCCCAATGTCATTATCAACTCATTTTCAAGGATACGGCAGCCTGTAATGGAAAATTTCAGAAAGACATCCTAGGGAAAGTAAAAGACGTCCAAACGAATGTTACTGAACTTCTTTCCTAAATGGAAGGAACCTCTGGCGTCACGAGGTAATTCATATGCTTGACACCCAGGACAAACTGGAAAGCATAAAATCAGGACAATTGCAACACAAGTTTGGTGGTAGACGACCTCAGTAACAGATTGTGTCACAACAACCTTATCTTTAAAGCAGTCATTGAGCAAGACTCAGAGACGTGGCAGGAAAAGGAAGGGCTTGTAACTGAGTTAGTTTCTAAATATTTAGGCATTGCAGCTGGTGAAATTGAACGTGCCCATAGAATAGGACAGAAAAGACAAGGCTATACTTGGCTGGTAATTGTGAAATTCCTAAACTTAAAAAAGAAAACACATACTGAAAAATGCATTTAAACTAAAAAAGGTTTGAATCGTCTCATGTGGACTGATAAGGATTTTTCAATGAGGATGCAGTCCAGAAACTCCGAGATTTCGGACGTTCCAAACAGAAGCCCGCTGAAAGGTTCAAACTTGTTTGGCAAGCTTCTACTAAACAACACAATTTGTCTTTGACCATACCACTAATGAAGTAAGTGCCCTCCCGAAACGTCACGTCCTCGTGAAAACCCAGTGATGTAAAAAATGAACGCTGTGATGCATGTGTGCCAATTCTTTTGTCAAACTTCCGCAGCTTATTTCGTAAGCAAGATCACCTCTGTTCTTATCTTGAATCCTGTTCAGTAGACGTTCTAGGCACCGAAACCTGGTTGTCATTCGACATTTTGGATCGTCCTTGTATCGTCAGTTTTCATTATTTAGAAAACATAAAACTGAATCGAGAGGTGGCGGTGTGTTAATCGCAGTAAAATCTAGTTTGGAAGCTTGTGTTATTGAAACTAATTCCTGCCTCAAAATTGTAAGGGTTGCTCTCTGTCTGCCCACACATTCTACCTCTGTCATTGGAGTCTGCTATCGTCCACTTGATTCATCCCACTACTTTCCGGATCATCTAAACAAGTCTTTAAGTTTTGTCCAGAACAAGTACCCGACATCACCAATATTTCTTGTCGGCGATTTCGACTATCCCAATATTGAATGGCATTGATGCCGACCCCTGTATGGCACAAGAAAAACGTCAATGCCAATATTTTCCTGGCATGCTCTCAACTTTCAATTTGCATCAAATTGTTTCTGTTCCCACTCATGGTGATTCACTCTGACCTCATACTAGCCACAGAACCAAATAATGTTACGGAAAATGTATTGGATGGTATCAGTGGCCACAATATCTTGCATTGTGAATTCATAGGTGCCCTAAAGAAACATGAAAATAGAAAGAAATTAATATTCGATTACACCCGCGTGAATGTCAGCGGGCTTGTTAGTGACCTTTCCACCTTTTCTGTCGGCTTCTTGCAGTCATTCCCTCATTGCAACATAAACACAAACTGGGTTTTTCTTCATAATGGGCTGATCACACTTAAAAAGAAAAGCATATTCCAAAATTCAAAATAACAGCCTGCACAGAAAGCACTTGGTTTGCAACGCATGTGAAACCTATATATTGCAGAGCTGAACTATGAGCATCTGTGGAAGATTGGAGGCCCTATCGTGAGCACGCACACTTATGCAGGACCGTAACAACAGCCAAAGATAAATTTTTCAACCATGACATTTCAGACATGCTTAGCAATGACACAAAAATTTAGGAAACCCAAATTATCGAACTTGACGGTACCGTTATCTAAGGATGGTAACATTCTTTCTCTGGCACGTGTTGCTATTGAATTCAACAAGTTTTTTTTCATCCGTTTTCACGGACGAGACTCCTGTACCTAGGTAGTAGCTTTCAGGCCCCTATTTTGCATTCAAGCATGCACAACATTAATATCGCTTCTGAAGTAGTAAAGTCCTGTATCGATTGTCTTCCAACTAACTCTGCTCCTGGCCGTGATGGCATCTGCCCTAAACTTCTTAAGATATCCAAACCTGCAATATGTCGCATTTTAGCCAAGCCTTTTCAGCAATGTATTGACACGGGATGCGTCCCAAATGTTTGGAAGGCAGCTTGCATAATTCTCATATTTAAATATGGTGATTCGTCTAACCCATCAAATTACAGACCAATTTCTTTAACCAGCATGTGCTGCAAACTTCTCGAACACATCATTTCATCTGCTCTAATGAAGTTTCTTACAGAACATAACTTTTTCTTTATCAGTCGGCATGGACTTTTACACGATTGATTTGAATTAATGACTTGCATAACTCCACTCATTCTTTTTATCGAATCGATGTAATATCTCTAGACTTCGCGAAGGCTTTTGACAAGGTTCCTCAATTCTGGCTTATTCATAAACTGACAGATCTTAACATGTGAGGATAACTAGGTGGACTACAATCTTTTTAACTAACCGGTAGCAATCAGTTTTCATCAATGACCATTTGTCTCCATTAAATCATGTCAAATCTGGAGTACCGCAAGGTTCCATGCTCAGGCCTATTTTGTTTTTAGATTATATTAACGATATTAGTAATGGTAGGCGTTTCATAGACTATTTGCTGATGATTGCGTGATCTACTAACCCTGAGGACACCTGCTACCTTCCATCTTACTTAGACAATCTCCGTAAGTGGGGCAGTAAGCAAGCGGAAATCAACATTAATATAACAAAAGCTATCAGATTCGGGACTACAGCTAAACCCGTGTTATGCAATTGCATAATTATAAAACATGCCCGTAGCCTCGGTATTCGCAATATCTGGGTGTTCATTTGTCATCCGATCTGTCATGGAACATTTGCGTAGATGTGATTTTCACTAGAGTGTTTTAGTTTAGTGTCATTACGGTCCACCCCGCTCCAAGTTGCCCCGCTAAGCCACATGGTGGAGTGGTGGGTGATTGCATGTTTTAGTTGTATGTCTAGCCTAGCGGAGCAGAGGGACGGATGGATAGGTGCTACGAGTGTCCCCTTTGGAAAGATGTGTGGGTTGCGCCATGAAGCTCTTGTATTGCCTAATGTTCTACCTATGTTAACAAAGAAAAAGAAACCCACGATGACTTCCCATAACCAAACTTTCTGAACTTTGTCTTTGCAAGCCTCTGTTGTTTGACGTTTCCCTACTTTTTGTCCACCAATCTTCCATTCGCTGCTTACCAATCTTTACTGCATACATTTTTACTTTCCCTCTGCTCTTGCTGAACCCAAGGGCTTCAAGCAGGCCAGTGGTGTATGTGTGTGAAAACTTTTATTGTAATGATGTCCGGAGGCTAGACTTCTCAAGCCAAGGCGGGCCGCTCCCATGTTGGCACTGTCAGGCCAAGCCTTTCAGCGACGTCATGGGCCCCCTGGACTGCCCTTAGTTGGTCCTGAAACAATGGGCTTTGCATCCTTTTCTCCCACTGTGTCCATTCTTCAACGAGTTTGGGGAGAGTCGCGGGACACCCCGCCAGCATATGTCTGATTCCAATGATGCCATTACAATCATTGCAGTCCATCTTAATCTCCCTCTCTGGATATATTTTATTAATGGTATATAGGCCAGTGGTGCCTAAATCTACTGCTGGAGAAATATTTCACATTCTAGTAAAGCATGCTCTATTGTTTCCCTAGCTTTACCGCAGCAAGCACATGCTTCTTCCTTCTTATATCTTGCTGTATAAGTGCGTGTTCTAAGGCATCCCGAGCTCATTTCAGAAAGTAATAAGCTTCCCTTTGAGTTATAATAGATTGTTTCTTTCCCAATATTGTTATTTCCTCTTCAGTAGTTACTCATAGCAGGTTTATTTTCCATTGCCGCGAGCCACGAGATTATCTCGGCCTCTCTGGCTTTCCGCTTGATGTTCCTTTCGTATTTGCAGTGCCTTCTGGCCGAATTCAGGGTAATGAAACAAAATAAAAGCACCTATAAGTAAAACTTGTAAGTAAAGCTTTTATAAGTAAAATGAATACATATAGCTTATTTGTCCATAAAGCATCTAAACGTGAACTTGTAATGCATTACTGGTCCATTTTATCCAGTGGAAAATAAAGCCCCATCTTGGGAAATGCCACGTGATAGCCAGCGAGCTTGCATCTTGCATCCAATCTGATCCTTTCTGATGCCAACATGTTGCACAGCATGCATCACATACTACCGCGCTGCGAGGTTTTCAAATGGGTCAGCATGCGCACCTTCTAGCAGACATAAGTCTTCGTCTGTGCAAATCTGTCTTGTAAAGAGCAAGGCAGGCAAGGTGCCTCGATGCACGTGCCAGAGTGGGTGTGTGCATCGACCACCCTTGCTAGAAAAAAATGGCAGCAACCTTCTGCTCAGGCAGCTTGTAAGCGGACCGTGTTTCTGACTCCACCAGCCTGCTTGCAGCTAAGCGGAGGGCGCATGCGCATTCACGCTTTCGCTCTGCTCAGCTGCTTAGCCGAGTGTAAAAACGGCAAACTAGAACACTCTACTAAAGCAACCAGATCACTTGGCTTCATAAGGCACTATTTGCACTCGGCTAACTCCGAGACCAAATTTCTGGCTTACACCACCTTAGTATGCTCTAAAATCGAATATGCCTTCTTAATTTGGAATCCACACACGAGGCCTACCTCGAACACAAACTAGAGTCTCTGCAAAATAATGTTGCTCGCTTCATCACAAGAAACTACTCGCATACATCTAGTTACGGAAATCAAATATTAGATTAATTTAGCTCCTCTCAATATACGCAGGCTTCCGACACTATTGTCCTTCTTTCATAAACTTCACTCCAATCGGTTGTCCCACGTGACTCTAAATATCAGACTAGCTCGTGACATGTGTCTTGACGGCTTGATCACCAACTTAAAATCGCACCCATCTTCGCCCACACTAATCCGTTTTTCCACTCACCTCTTCTTCTCGCTATTTGTCACGACTCATTTGTACATAATTTAAAGTTGTTCCTAGAAATCTGAACTACCTCTTACCTTGCTGTTCCGTTCCAGTTGCATTTCTTGATGTTCTTATTTAATATGCAATTTTGCTTTCCTGTTTAGTAATGTATACTTAAATTTTTTTCCATTGTTTTGTAATGTAAAACAGCTCATTGTGATAAGTCAAGTATTTTAGGAACCTTGAACCTTGTCATTAGTATGTTTTTTCACACATTGTATATACCCTGTAATAAGTCGTTTTTTTTCACTAATTCATGTTGTTCCAATTCATATTTCTTGTTTCGTTGTGTACTTTTGGTATGTTTTGCTCCTTTCATTGTAATCCCTGTAAGAGATGGTGTCTGCCATGAAAAGGGTACCTGGCCCATACCATCGTTCGACTCATTCATGCTAAGGATGTTGTTGAAGGGAGGAATGAGGAGTAGGGGATTTATTTACAATATCTACATGAAGGGTGGAGAACATTACATCTGATCAGTCTAGCATGACTGAAATACACACTGAACAGCCGAAAATGTCTGCTTAAACACTCTCTGTCCTTACTAGATCCCTAGGCCAGGGAAAGCTGCCATCCAACCTTCATCCAATCAAAGCGTCCAAAGTCGTCGAAGTACCCGCCTTTGAGGGCGAAGGTTCACACACTCTCTTGCACTTTTGTTTTACTGAACACACCAAAACCAGTGAGGCCTCATAGACAGGTGTTGTCACGCTTGACTCAAACTGGCATGTCGTTCCTGAGCTGACTCTGCAGTTTGCTGCTGAATCTGTCATGACCGTGACTATTACCAGAGTACATGGGGGAATGCCATAGAACAAACATTTCCAGGAGTTTTCTTGCTCCAATTGGTCCCTGAAGGTGACAGCGAACCAGCTAACAATCCTGTCCGCCAAACGTGTCTAGCCTTACTGGCTCCGAAGGGCTATTCGAAGGGGGCGTGTTGTTGGCTTCACGAAGCGATTCATTGCAGTGAAGCCAGAAGGTCACTATCCCCGCTGGCCAATCGTAACATCCCCCACCCCTATGCCTCCTGGGCTCTTTAGGGTACTTGAACAAAAAAGTGTTATGGAAGTTAATATGACCGGTATAAACAGCAGCGTCGCAGCAACACGGACTGCTGCAGACGGCGGCGCCAGGTGTGCTGATGACGTTCTGATCATTATAAGCTGATACTGCTCTCTTAGTGCCTTATCCATCCACGTCAAACCATTATGCGCCGCGTGGACCATATCTTGAACTCCGTGTTCTCGTCGCTTTGCCTTGAAGAGCGGGCCCATATCTTGAAAGCGATCTGCGAAAGGTGCAGGGTGCGGTGTGTGCTGAGAGATTTGCGAGCGCTGCTTCGATCTCGTGGTAGCGACAGGCAGAACAAAGGTAAAGCCACTCACTGCTCCATGTTCTATCTATATTGTATGCACTTTTCACTTTGCTGGGTACTTGAAGGCTGTTCACCTCCGCCGTGGGTCGGCCCAGTATTGCACTATCTCTGGGATCGGCCCACATTTTTATCTTGCGTGATGGACGTTTGGTAAGCATAGAAATGCTTACACATTTAAGAAAATTTTAACACCCAGAACCAGCCAATTATTACCATGCCAGTATGTTGCAGGTACTTTCATTTGAGTAGGTAGAAAGCCTTTGTAAATAAATAAAAATTTTGTGGGCTAATGAAAGCAGCTGTGTGCCTAGGCGTCGGAGAGGCAAGAAATTAACAACTGCACTAGAACAATTTGCTCTGTCACACATAACAAAAGAAGTGAAGGTGAATGTCTTATGTGCATTGCAAATGACACATGTGCTTTCATATGCACTATGGCACATGCACAAGTGTATTACACCCGATAACAATGCAAGAAGCTCGACAAGAGACTGCCGCGAGGCTATGAACGGCGTCCAGAAGGAGGTGCCATAGCACAAGTGGATGCAAAGATGGCAGTGGTGGACACAAACAACATTGCTACCATTCCATGCACTCAATTTTGTTACAAGGTGGTTTGCTGGCCTCTGCAAATAGATATGAGTCGATTCAACTGCAAATAGATATGAGTCAATTCATCAGCTAACTGTAGCTCTAGTTACTGATACCCAACCGACCTGATGAAGCAGTGCTGATTAGGGCCAATGGTCAGGGTAGTGTGCCATGAAATTAGCTTTTGGTGATTGTGATATGGGCTGCAAGCAGTTACAGGAAGCTTGGTGTTAATATATTGGTACGATTGGCAATTGTTTCCGAGATCATTAGTACGAGTTTTTGATAACTGATGAAGCACTGCTGTACGAGTCCACAAGATCACAGCAGATCTGCTTTCCATGTGAAGCTTTCATCACTTTAACTTGTATATTATTCTACTATATGCAGGGCTCACAAACCATATACAATATTTTCCGGACAATAATTTGAACCTGGCACAAGTAACCTCCCCCTCTTTTCACAAGTCGGCAACTATCACAAGTGTGCACAGAAGTTAGTTCCTGTGCTTAAAAGATCACAAATTGCCATACAGTTCTGAACCACGTGCAAGAACACATGTATCCAATGCAAACTGTGTGCCTTCCAGTGGTCAATGGGTCTTAGTGCATGCCATTGTGCTTGCTATGAATGCTGCTTTTGTCACCGTACCCTGTTAGCATTGCATATAGTAATTGCTTCGATTGGTGTTGACAGCCAGGACGAAACTTATACTGAGAGAGGCATGCCTGATAATCAGATCGTGGTATTGGCATGTAAAAACCCAGATTTGTTTTATTTGTTCTTGTTTCGAGACAAACCAAGTGTTTTTAAAATGCTGCATGCAATGCTTTGACCTCGGGCAATCCATTGCATTACTGCAAATATTACTCAATATTTGAAAAGTCTAGTAGATGATCCATCTCAAACTGAATTACTTGCACGTTCACTATTTGTTTCTTATATTTAAGTACCCCTGCTGAAAACGCTGCGTTGCCCTGAAAGCGTGAAAATACCACACCTTTGCACAGTTCGCGTAGCCAGGTTTCAGGCAAGTTGAATTGTAGCTAAATGGTGTAAATGGTGTAGTAGAACCACCACTAAGCATGTGTTGGAAGTCCAGTGCTTAAGTTAGAATAAACTACCCGGTTATCTTTTTCCACAGCTACAAGTAAACAAAAGCTGAAGCGGCCTTCAAGTGTCAAGTGTGGAAAAAGATGTTTTGCGGCAATGGCTGTGACTGAAGACAACACAGGTGTGTGTGTGGTTTTCCAATTCAAGCACAGAGGCCAAGACTTTGAACTGGGTCGTGTTTTTCTGTCCAAGTCGGAAAGAGCTGCTATTGCTGGTAAGAAACCGCTTTTGCCCTGCTTTATAATACATAAAGAGTGGTTGTTGAGTTTTCAACATCCCAAATACAAGGCAATACTCATGCCAGACCATGCAATGAACTTGGAGCACATGAAATTCATTTATAATTCATAATTTCCACATAATTCGAGGCCACCTTTACTGACTGCAGGGCATTATAGTTAATGACATCATAAACATGTTTATCATTTTGCTACATTGTATCAATGCCTGAAGGGTTCAGAGAGAGAGAGAAAAAAGGGAACCGTTCTCCAATTTCACAGCGGTAACAACTACCTTGGCACAGCCAGTGGCCTATATTTGACCTATATGGCTATTCTTATTGCAGGCAACGACTTTAGTTATTTTATACTTGTTTGCATCACTTCATGTACCAAGCAGGAAGGTGTAGTGCCTCCTGGTGCACTGTAGGCCACGTAGCAGACTGTGGCTTTTTCTTTTTCTGTTTTATTTTTCAGGCTTTCAGTTAACTGTATTGGTATGACTTATGATCCTAGTGGGATTCAATGTCTCAAAATAGCAGTAAGCTGGAATAATTTCCACTTGGGATTACTTAAGGTGCATTGTACATAATTATGTCTGCCATTTTGCCTAAACTGAAGTGCAAGTATTACAGACATCGATGAAACTGCGACCTCTCGCCACTACTGTAGGTCATCCACAGCAGATGTGCTTTCCATGTGAAACTTTCATCAGCTCAAGTTGTATTTTACTCTACTATATGTAGGGCTCACAAACCATGTGCCATATTTTCTGGACTATAATTTGAACTGTTGTACAAGTCACCCCCTTGCCCCCCTCTTTTCACAACTTTCAAAGAAAAAATATGTGTATATAACTCATTGTATAAGATGCATCTGTCTTAACTTGGGTCAGCATCGTGAAATGCGATTGTGCATGTTTATACACTTATCCTAAAATGTCGTACTTACCCATTTCAGGGCACTAAACTTCAGTAAACAAAAATTTTATGAGCCGCACATTCTAGCAGACAAAGTAAACTGCAAGTACATTGCTGGAGAAAAAAAAATGTCTCATGTTGGTCTTGCATATATAAGTTACACTGTTCTACAATACGCTTGGACGAAAAAGAAAAGAATATGGTGGCACCTATGGTTTGGAAAATATGGTGCCTTAATATTTGGATGCTCATGAATCAGCTACGTGAATGAAACATGATTGAAACGATCACGATAATTAGGCTTATACCCCTGTCACACGGCGAAAACTAATGTCATTTGAAAATGATGACAATGACGATAGTAAAAAAAAAAAAACACGCCTCAAACCCACTTTTGTCCAATAATTATTTTCCAGTATGCTAAATTCCACTAGAATATGTGATCACTGCTTTCAAACCGTAGTGTTCGATTACTAACTTGTCGACATTGCCAACGAAGTCGAGTCGAGCTAAGGCAAGCAACAGGGCGAAGAGAACGATAGGCGCGTCCGCTACATCTGCTAAAAAAGGTACGAGAAGGACAGTTGCATGTCATCGCCTTTCTGATGTGCATGCGAGCTTCTAATATCCTCATTCTTGGCGCGTGCCACAGGAAAAAACGCGCACGCTTTTATGCCAAGTCAATTGAAGTGGCCGCGGCCGATGCTCCGGTGAGAACCAACATGACTGCTGCAGCGAAAGCTAAAGATGGCTGTCTGGTCACTGGACTGAGAGTAGTTTTCTGTATTTACCTATGTGATGGACTTCAATGTCGTTAAAGCAATAATTAGGTAATGAAATGGATAGAATAATAGTGATTTTTTGTTAAAACAAAAAAAGAAGCACGTACTGTTTGCGAAACACTGGTAAACTCATGGTGTCGAGGATACACATTCAGTTCCAAACGAATGCGAATGAGTTTGGCGAACTGATTTGTTTGTAAATGTCCTTACGTTTTACCGTGTGACACCAAAGAAATGGCATTATCAGCGAACGTCATTCGTTGTAAATGACATTAGATTTGCCGTGTGACAGGGGTATTAGACATGAACTCGTAAAACAGCTTCAAGTGTCCAGTCAGTACTCTACTTGACTGAAATAATACCTTTAACTCAAAAATCCACATGACTGCATAGCCTTCAAAGCATACGTTCACAGGTGTGTCTGCTCTGTAAATATGGATGAATGACTGATAAATCAACCATTAAAAATAATTGCTGAAAGCTTTAATTGACAATTTTTATATTGACATTAATCAAATTATGTGCATCAATTCAGTCAGTAACAGTGATGTTTAAGTTAATCTGGAAATGCTGCACATGTTTTCGATTGCAGACTGTTTTGCCCTTCTATGGTGGCATGCCACTATGGAAGTGGCAATAACTTATGCTATGGAATGTAATTGGAAAATTAAGTTCTAACTGTAGGATAGAAATTGATAACAATGGCAATATTTAGTAAAGGAACTAAAGTGGAAGACATTTTTGCCCTGGGTAGGATCTGAACCACAATCTGCACACGTCCAGTCCAGTGCAATGCTTTTACGATGGTTCAGTAATGTCTTTTGTGCGAACAAGGTTACCAACAGTGAAGGATGAAATTGGCAGCCTAGCTGTAAACTTGGTACACACAATAAATTTCTTCACTTACGTACCTGATAACACTGGTGCAGATAATCCCTATGACGGTTTATCAATGACACCAAACATTTAAACACTTTAATATGTAATCTTGCCTCTTCAAATGTAATGTAATCGTGTAGTATAATTCAGAAATGTAATCTCGCCTCTTCAGCAGCTGAAGGCTGCATAACACCTAACCTAACCTAACCTAAAAAGAACAAAAATTGCGACAGCTTGAACTATTTAACACACACCATTGCAAAAGGTTTTTGTAAGTCAATGTAACTCATTATTCAATTAAAGGAATTCTAAATAATGATATTAAAAATGTTCATCAGTGCCCATTTCACTTCCTTGCGTGCTCGGTAATTTTTACTTATGCTTCAACTAATATACACGTTTTCTCTACTCTCTCAAGACAAGCTGCGAGAAGGCGTGTCCATGGATGCAGTACTGGATAATGTGCGGTCCAACGTGGATGAGACATTCCACCGCATTAACCTGTTAAGCAAGCAGGATCTCCGCAAAATAATGAGGGATGCCAGAGTCTCGAAGACCGAGCGGCTGCACGATAATGACTATGTGAGCGTGCAACTCTGGGTTGAGAGGATGCATAGTGAAAAGGAAAACCCATTGCTCTTCTTTAAACAAAAAGGACAACCTGACAAAAAGTGACATTTTTTTAGAGAAAAAAATGAGGACCTTTTGGATGACAGAGATTTTATGCTAGTCATCATGACCGCACCACAACAGGAGCTTTTCAAGAGGCTTGGAACTGATCGTATATGTGTCGATGGAACACATGGAACAGCAGGTGAGCAGTACTATATAAATGCCTTAATAATAAAAGCAAGAAAGAGCGAATGCTGTCCAAGAATAATTGCAATAGATATGATGAGTAGTATTCCTTCACACATGATATTTCTCTTAATTTTTCATTTGATAGAGTTCTCAATTATCAGTAACGGAGCAAGAATGAATTCAGCGCTCTGTACACTGGTGATATCATTCCATTGCTACTGTCCTCATCGCTATATGCCCTGCATATCCTGTCTGTATTGTCACCACGGAGTTATAATAGGTCACATAATACAGCTCTTATCACATTTGTCTTGTGGGGATGCGAGACTGTCACACGTCCCCTGATATGTTGTTTTTCCCGCATAGCTTCTGTCTCCTGCATTGCGGCTTCGCCGCGGGCCCCAGGCCACGCGAGAGATGGCGCGAGTGTTGCGCTGCTAACGCCGCCTCATGGCAGGGTTACTTGGGGGCGCAAGGGAGAACATGTTTCCTCTTTGGTTCGGGACGGCAAGCAGCACGGACGTGCCGCCCGTGCGCCGATCCATGCTTCTGCGAGATCGTCTCGTGAGGCCTTGTGCGAAAGAGCCACCGTTCGCGTGACCGTACGCTTGAACGACCAGGCATTGGGATCCAGCCAGGGGCGAACATATTCGCTCGCTATCCGGTCGCGGTGAGTCGGACTTCCGCGATTTGTCGCACGCCCATCGGCATGTTTTGTGGATAGCAACTCGGCTAGCAGGCATTGATCTATGAAAGGTGCAATAAATGCCCTTGTGATTGTCGTTCCTTTGACCCAAGGTACGGGATGAGAATCCCACAGTCTAGAGTGCAGAAACAGTGCATTGCACTGTGTATTAGTGCCTTCTGTCAGAGGTACAGCTGTCTCGAGGCTGTTTGGCATCCTGAACTGTTTGCCAATTAGGCGAATCACTGATTACTGCTACAGTCAAAAGTGCTTTTTCTTGGTGGCGGTGGGTGGTTCCCTGAGCACTGCAAAAACAAAACATTTAGAAAATCAGGCAGTCCAAAAAAAAGATTAATGCATGCCTTTTACTGCCATTTAAAGGGAGGTGCTAGTTTAAAACATAACAAGAACCTAGAACTATGAAACCCCAGCTGTTTACATACTCTTATGGTAATTTCAAATACTATATAAATCAGTTTTATAGCAAGTTGCATAGGTTGTGTTCTGTACAATGACAATGTGTAAAACGTAGGCATTATTGCCCCCATTTTTTTATCTCTAAACTTCCATAATTGCAGACCAGTGATGGCGCATAATCCTCCAAATAAACTGTAGAATACTGAAATATGTTACCGAAATCGTTATTCACTGTTGTTTTAAAAAGTGCATATAAGTGTTAAATTAGAACCTGTGAAACCATTTCAAAATGTTTAGACAACCAGTAAGTGTTACTCAAGATTTTATCTTAAGTATATAAGTGATGTCCAAGATCAACCCCTCAGTGGTGGTCAAGACAGTTTAGGGTTTCAAGCACAAAGTTGACATTCTGGAGCAGTTTAGGAGCAGAAATTTTTTTTTCTACTTCATGTTGCAAAAGTCTTCTTGGAACACTTGGAGTAGTACAGAAGTAATCTAGCCATTTGGTGGAGCTTATTATTACTGTGCAGTCAGTAAGCGCTGCTCAAGAGTGAAGCAAGACACAAAGCCAACAGCAACCAATTAAGCTTGCCTTCCCAAGGACGGTATACCACGCACATCATGTTGCAAACATTTTTGTTTGGGTAGGCAAGGAACTTAATTTGTACCCGCCCTAGTTGCTTAGTGGCTGTGGTGTTGCGCTGCTAAGCACGAGGTCGCAGGATCGAATCTCGGCCAGAGCTGCTGCATTTCAATGGGGGCAAAAGGCGAAAACACCTGTGCACTTAAATTTACTGTAGGTGCACGTTAAAAAACCCCAGTTGGTAGAAATTTCCGGAGTCTCACACTACGGCATGCCTCATAATCAGAAAGTGGTTTTGGCACGTAAGACCCCATAATTTAATTTTTCTTAATTTTGTAGACCAACCACAACACTTATCAGGCTTCTTGGCGCTTGTGCTGTAACAGAAGAGAGTATGTATGTGTGTAAATAAAAAAATGTAAATCATGCCATCTTACAATGGCCCCTTTTCACTGCTGGTATGCTCCACCACGATACATTGCATAAGCCTCTTCCCGTAGCAAGCTATATTGCAGCAAAGTTGACGCTTGAAAACCGGCATTATACAACACTTTCTACAATGGTTGTGCCTTCCGCACTTTGAAGGCAAAGCATTTCAGCATCCGAAATTTCAGCTGTGCTTATAATTAATTGCCTCTGTGAGGTACGTGGCAGTGTTGCAAGGATACCCGAATTCTCATGCATGTCCGAAAAATAGTTTCTTGGGTGTATTTCTGCTTGGTAATGACGGCTACGACAGTGCACATTAGTGACACAACAGTGGCCAAATGCTCAGATTCCTTTTAAGTAGAGTGCTGTGTGCTTTTATGACTTTGGTGAAGTTAGCATCTGAATTTGCCATACACACACCTGCAATTATCTATTAAACTCACGCACACATAATATCACTATAATGAGAAATGCATAGTGTTTTAGCTGTTCCCTGCAGAATGTTTTCTGACAACTGCTTTGATGATGGATGGATGAATAAATTTCTTGACGTCCGTCGGTACGTGCGATTAGCGCGCAGTGGGCCACTCCCACGTCGAGACAGAGAGGCCATGCCCCTCCACCGCGTCGCGGGCCCGATGAACAGCCCAGAGCTGTGCTTCAAGGTCCGAGCTGTGTGGAGCTCGGTCCCACTCTTCCTTGGTGGTCCTGGCACCAGGGGGCAAGCCCAGAGCATGTGATCAAGGCTAGCTATATCCTTACAGTAGTGACACGCATTGTGAGGGTGCACGTCCGGAAAGATTTTGTGCAGGAAGGCCGGGTATGCGTAGGTGCCTGTCTGAAGCCACCTGTACGTGACTTCTTGTGCTTTATTGGGTGCTTTGTGCGGTAGCAGCATGGTTCTCTTGACTAACTTGTAATGCTGGGTGAGATCGTTGTGACGAGGGGATCGCACTCGCTTGCCCATCCTGCCGAGAGGGAGTCCGGGCTCACACGGTGAGTTAGATCTTGTGCAGTCTCGTGTGCTGTCTCGTTGAGGTCACTTTTTAAGAACAATATTTGATCACGAATATACTCTTAATGCTTCACACACAAAACAATTTGTTACCTTGTTGTGTCCATGAAAGGGTTGTATTAAGAATAATTTTTTGGCAGCCTTGTTGACAGTTTGACAGCATCAATCAGTGAATCCTTAACAGGCACTCTGCAACACTTTTTCAAGAAGGAATGCCAACCTACTGAGTCTCCAACACATGCGATTTTACATTTTGTCACAACCTTAATGTAGCTGGCACATCTGGGTTCAAGCTTATATAGTGCTAACTTAGGCAAGTTGGCACATGTTGCAGCACTTCATTTGTCTCCTATGTGTTGTAATGCTATGTTATTTATTCAAGCTCATACTTCTGAGCAGCAAGCAAAATGCAGTTGACTTCATTCCGTTAATTCGACTCTGACGGGACTGACGAAACAGATTGAATTATCTGGTGGGTCAAATTTAAGAAGATGCAGAAGAAATGCCAACACACATGACTGATTTATTTGCCATGGTTTACGTACAGATTCTAACATGCCCCAGAGTGAAACACACGCCCGCTGTCTCTGTGTCCGAAGTGTAAACTAGCATAGAAAGGACAAAAGCCCCT
Source organism: Dermacentor variabilis (assembly GCF_050947875.1). Lineage (NCBI taxonomy): Eukaryota > Metazoa > Arthropoda > Arachnida > Ixodida > Ixodidae > Dermacentor > Dermacentor variabilis. Next base: position 233,048,227 of record NC_134571.1, read on the forward strand.
AAAATGAAAGAGAAATCAAATGCGCACACAATTTTTATTAAAAAGAGAAATGGACAGGGGTCCAATGTGTTGCACATTGCAACCAATTTTCAAAAGTGAGCTTCGCCGCAATACCCATCGGTTATGCGGTAAAGCATACAAAAATTGCCAAGGAAGTTTTGTTAAGATGGCACATTAGAAATGGGTGAATACCACAATCAGACGTTTTGATCTGTGATTATTGCTTGGAGCTCCTCCTGGGCAGGCAGAAAATAGGCATTTCCTGCAGGAGATAAAGTCTGTTTCACACATCTACTGTCCTCTAAGGTATGTCACCAAAGGGGTCGCTTATTGGGTTCACTGTAGGGGTCAGCATGCATGCTGACTGCTCAAGTTGGAATTGTTGGGTGAAGGCCTATTTTAGTATCAAAATAACCGAAGTTTGGACCTATAGAAATGCACGTGTGTCGGCTGGGACTTTCAGACGGGATCAAATTTATAGGAGTCTACTGTTCTGCAGCCACTGAGCACTGCAGCATGCCAATATACTGCTATGTGTAGTAGGAGATACATTCTTGCTGCAAACTCCACTGCCATATGGTACAGTCGAGTTCTGTTAATTCGACTCCGAGTAATTCAATCCTGGCCAAAGGTCTTGGCCGGCAGTCATACATTTCTACAGTCCCGAATCTCTTATTTTGATTGTAAAATTGGCCTTCACAGGATAACTTGAACTTGGAACAGTGACTCGCTGTTGACCCCTATGGTGAACCCAATAGCGACTCCTTTAGTGGCAGCACGTCTAGCTCGACGATGCTTAGGAAACAATGTATGCATTCAACACGTGTGATTGCGTGTCGACAACTCCCATTTATGCTTGCCATAGGAAACTTTTGAAGCAAGAACCATATATCACAAAGTTTAATTACGGTATTTACTCGATTCTGATGTGTGCCTCATAAGTTAGCACTAGTAGAATGCAATAGTTGTACACTTTTCTTTTCAATGACACCCGCCGTGGTTGCTCAGTGACTATGGTGTTGGGCTGCTGAGCACAAGGTCGCAGGTTCGAATCCCGGCCACGGCGGCCGCATTTTGATGGGGGCGAAATGCGAAAACACCCGTGTACTTAGATTTAGGTGCTCGTTAAAGAACCCTAGGCGGTCGAAATTTCCAGAGTCCTCCACTACGGCGTGCCTCATAATCAGAAAGTGGTTTTGGCAAGTAAAACCCCATAATTTAATTTTTTTCTTTCAATGACAGTGGTAAGCTCCCAGCCATGATTTGGTAATGCCTGCCATATGCATTCCACCCCATTTTTATTCTTGGGTAAATTGCCTTTTCATGATCAGGGTCCCTTACGACCAACTGACTTACTCCTGTACAGACTCTAGAGGCTGACTGGCGATGTGAATTCTTCAACATTGTCTTCTGCATATTAATCTTCAAACCCACTCTAACACTTTTTTGGTTAAGGTCCTCAATCACTAGTAATTTGTCCCCACTGTTGCCGAGATATTCACCATTGATCCGCACTCCGAATGTGCTGCAACTGCAGATTTGATATGGCATTAATCAAAGCCAACACCGCCATGTTATCTCACCACCTTGAACTGACACTCGCACGCAGATCCACTGGCCACTGTAATCACCATGGCGGGAACGCTAGGCCTAGGTATGCTATTACGGTTCTTGACATTCGGTGCTGTCTTTTTCATTGAAAGAATTCACCGCTGTCAGCAAAGGTACCCACTCTGCCTCTGCAATCCTCGTAAAGCACGGCGCGTTGCATATTGCTAGTCCTCGAAAGGCAGCTTTGCCTCAGCACAGTGATGCTACGCGGTGAAGTGTATGGGACGCAGCACATATATTGTTAGGCTCACGTGCACTTGCCGTCTCCTGTCAGAGTGCAAGCACCTATATGCCTAATAAGTGTACTGGCAGACCTTCAGAGCTTTTACGGACGTGCCTGTGGCGATTTGGGCCCTTAAGGGCAGTAAAAGACATGCAGACATTGTAGCGGCCCTTAGGGAGTCTGAAAAATCGGACTGTACAACTGACCAAAAGGATGCTTCATCCATGGGGCGAACACGCAGCGTAACAAGGACAAGAATAGGAAGGACCATTGCGTCGAGGAATGATCAGGAAAGGAACTGTGCCGCCGCCTCTTTGAAGGAGCTTGCGCTCAAAAAGCAAAGTGTTGGCTGACGCTAAGATGCAGGTTACCCACATCCAAACCAAAATAAATCTCTTAAAGCAATGAAATGCAACACTGAGGCATTATGGGCAGGCTGAGAGTATGTCAAGACAGTTGAGGTTGACTTTCCAGTTGCTTGGAGAATCTCATATGTGACAAAGTTCGGGCATGATACCAATGAGCTTGCTATCAGTTGATACAAATAGCTATTTGCTTTTGTATGCATCTCTTTTTATTCGCATTTTAAAATGTTTGACTCTATTTGCCGTGAGCTAGACCACTTTTTTTACAGTGAAGCTGTCTATGGTGAGGATCTGGCAGATCGCATTTGCGCATAGACCAACAATTTTTCATACGGTGGGCCGATCCCGAAGAAAGTGCAATACCAGGCCAACCCGAGGCAGAAGTGAAGCAAGCATTAAGCACTCCCCATATGTGGGCTGATCCCAAAGGTCGTGAAATGCCAGTCAAACCTGCGGCGGAGATGAAGCAGGCTTTAAGCACTCCCCCACACATGGGCCAATCCCATAGGTAGTGCAATACCAGGCCGACCCGCGGTAGAGGTGCAGTTCACCATTAAGGGGCCCACATATGCAGCTTCGCTGGTCATCCTTCACAGAGTAAAAGGGCACCGAGTTTCTTTCGAAGATATTTTAGTAGCTGTGCATTTTACAAACCCCTCTTTTCAGTTTCCTATTTTGAATAAAATAAACACTACTCCTTACTGTTCAAACTGGATTGTTTTTATTTTTTTAACATGCTTACCAGAGAGTGACAGCATCAGGTGACATGGTGTCAGCCCATCTTGACATAAAACAAAGTTCTGTGAAACCTGAAAAAATCAGGAAATTTGAAAATGTCAACTTGGTAGACACATTGTTCTTCTAAGCATGCAGTATGGCACATAAGCCTGGAGGTTAACGAAGAATCTCGAGAACATGTTAAGGGCCGTACAAAGAGCAATGCAATGATAAATGACAATGAGACAGGAAGAGAGCAGTGTGGATAGTCGATATTCTAGTAGACATTAAGAGGAAAAAATGAAGCTGGGCAGGCCATGTAATGCATAGGGTAGATAACCAGTGGACCATTAGAGTTGCAGAATGGGTGCCAAGGGAAGGGAAGTTCTGTCAAGGATGACAGAAAACTAGGTGAGATGAAATTTGAAAGCACAAGTTCGCATTAGCTAGTGCAAGACAATGATAATTGGAGATTGCAGGGAGGCACCTTCATTCTGCATTGAACTTTAAAATAGGATGATGATGATGATGAATGCGTGCAACTCTTTAAAAAGAAATTTGGGCCGGAAATAGCTTGCACAGTTCACCAAGACACGAAACCAAATTCGTATGCTTTGCCACTAACACAGATGTATTTCAGCGAAGCTAACTTATGAAAAGCGGCCACCATTGTGCAATCATCTATTTCGTTGTTGGAACAGCTTGCGAAACATAGCATGATATGTTGGAAGGAGCTCTGTAACTTTTTTTCTTTATAGCCGGCTATAATATGCACATGCTGAATTTTTTATAATTAATGCTATGTGATGTGCAAATTAAGCAGTAATTTTATGCAGTATTAAAACGTACCTTAGTGTAACAGTACAATGAGAGACTTAATCAAGAATTTGTATGTATGCACATCTGAGTTCGCATGCAATGCGTGCTGTCATCCTTGAGTGCACACAGACGTGAAACTGGTGCACTGGTCTTAGTGCAGCTTGGTAGCTCATAGTTTGTGAGGGGATTCGTAATGGCAGTGCTCCACCACGCCACAATGCAGCAGTCAACGCTGAAGAGAGAAAATGCTAATCTTACCAACGCTACACATGCTCAACAGGCCAATGAGAGTGCTGACAGGTGAGCTTGAAGCTCGCCAGATCCATCTCACAATTTGTGCGTCGTACATGACAGCATAATCAACATTTAATCATCGATTTATTTCAACTACCATGTACGTCGACCTTGCTTCTTTAGTGTTGATACTTCGTTGGCCCCCCCTCCCCTTTTTTCTTCAAGGATACTTCTGACAGTGAAAAATAACACTGAATGTCCACATGAACAGGAACTGGCATAAGATGCAACCATTTGTGACCTTTGTAACAGAAGCTTGTATTGCCTCACTGGTGTCGGTGTTACCGCGCGAAAAAACCCAAGCTGCGCAAGAATAGAAATTGCTTATCAGGCTGCGGATTCGAACCACCGACCTCTGGGTTGCGAGATCACCATGCTAACCGATTCAGCCACTGTCAGTTCATCAAACGCTGCCTTTAAGGTGGGTAAGTAGAAGCAGCGCAAGGCATGAGCCAATCACGGGCGTCCCCTTCCTCCAGAGGAGGGAAAGGGTGTGTTCGCTCGCCTGACACCCGCAGTTTCCCACACCAGTTCAGGCCCAGCAGTCAGATGGGGAGGCTGCGTTTGGTCTGTTCTGCTGAAGAGCAGGCTGTGTTGAAGGAATGGCAGTGGGAGCAGGCCACGTGTTGTGCCTTTGGCCAAAGAACAGGCAGTGTTTGATTGATGCCACCGGGAACTTGAGAAAGGGGTCGACGTTGACGTGCCGCCCTCGCCGTGAGGCGTTACAAAGAGCCGCAGATCCCAAGTTTCGCTTGCACCCCACTTCGCAGCAGTGGAAGGGCAGTAACTTTTTGGCCTCCATCCTTGTGTCATAGTCCAAGCATGCTCTTGCTGAATAGAATCATTCTTGGCAACTAAAGCTTAGTGTTTAGGTGCAATTAAAGCTCGTCATTGGAACAGTCTCCAGTACTTCAGGATTTCACAATAAGTAGAATACCATTTTGTTGGCAAGTACCACGGCAGAGATAGTGACCTATAGGTAGATACTGAAAGAGCCAGTATAGTAAGAATTTCATTTAAAGTTGGAGGAATGGTACAACTCTTGGCATTCTGGGGAGTTAAAAAGAGTGGAATTAAGAGATCTCAACTTTGTCAAGCAGGAATGAAATGGAGGGCCTGCCCCATTCTGCAACTTTACTATGGACCAGTGTATGCCAACATGGCAAGTAAGAAAAAAAATTGGGTATTTCACGGTACGTGTAGATCCATAGACTTTTGTTCCCAGTGGTATCTTTTGATGACATGCCCAGGCTTTTTTTTTTCTCGTCACTTGTTACACTTTAATGCGATAAAATCTACTTAAACCTCTTGTGGTTGCAAGATCCGCAGGCGAGCTCGTTCCCTCAATCGGCTGCCATCACCCAGTCTCTACTCGTCACATAGCCATATCTTGTGAACATTATATACATTTTTTTTTTTTTGCCTCTTAGAATTTTGGGTGATATCCTGAGTGATGAAAACAAGCACTACATAAAATCAGCAACATCTATCACTACGACAGATTCATAACAATAGTGCAGCCACTACATTGTTTTAGCTTTCCATACTAAATAAACTCACTGTGTCTGCGTTCAGTGTGGGCAGAGGTAAGCTTGCACACGTAAGTTTTTGGTAACATTCATAACAAAGCAAACAAGCTTTCAGGATTATAAACCTTTGAGTCACATCAGCTATGTGGGAGAAAAATATACATTCAAAAAACAGGAAAAAAAAAGGCACACTGTTATGTGCCACTAATCCTTTCTTAAAAAGCTGCAAGAATTCTAGGCGGTTTTGATAGAATTATAGCATGGCACAAAACTGATGGTGCTGTGCATTTGGTCACCGCAAGCAGCTGTACATTGTTAACCTCTCTGGTCAATCATGTCTGCTGCAGAAGCATCCCTAGGATGTCTCCAAATTTCAAGATACTTGATTTAGTGCAGTATCACTCTTTGTTGGCCTTCTTATCAGACTGACGCAGAAGTGGGAGCACTGTACACTGTTCACATTTTCTTTGTGCGCAAAAGATAAATATGCGTTGCATTCACCACTAAGAGAATGTATTTAATGCTGTTCTTAAGTTTACAGCCTTAGAGCACATGACACAGATATTCATGACAAATCTGTGCATGTCATACAGACAGCTGAAATGTCAAATGAAACGCCACTTTCCTCCCTCTCGAGAAAGCGCCACACCCAGCCAGAGTCAAGGCAACACAAACAAACACTGCGACGCAAAACACAGTCGTGTCGCTCGCCATGACGCATTACTTCGGTAAATCGCCCAATTCAGAATGCACAATGCCACGGTGGAAAATGTGCCACGCAACAAAAATGGATATGAAAAAAAAAAGCGGGTGGTGCTAGTCACGTGAACCCGATGTGGTTCTTCGGCTCAAGTATGTGACAAGGCGAGGAAGGAACGTCGCTTGCGGATGCTACTCAAGGCAGAGGGAGAGTGTGTCTCTGTTGGCAGTCACGCTCACCTCATGGTGGTGTGGTAAGAGGGCATTCAATTTCTTCTGTCTCCTCTAATAATAAACCAGTTTAAAAGATTATTTCGGTAAAGCAATGCCAGAAGTCTGAAGTCATTACTCCAAACATTCATCGTGGATATGAAGTCCAATGCATGTGGAACTGTCGAAAGTGGTTCACTCATATTCTTGTCATCTACTTTCAAGAAATTTCACACTAAATTGATCTAGACCTCTGCATTGTCACAAACAGCAGGAAGCAACCTTGAAGCCTGTTTTGAATTCCTCATTAATGCATGAAAATCCAGGATGCAGCAGCCAAGTAACAGTCTACTACACATAACTCCATCTTCACCTCTGTGTTCAGGCAATGAAATACAGTTTTTACCATAGCGAACATGAGATGTTCACTTGTTGGAGATGCAGCTCTTAGCCTGTCTACGTATGACTGTGACATTTAAAGAAGATGCCAGTTATTTAAAACTATGTTATTAAAAAAACATCTTTCATGTTCGTAACATGCCTGGAGGCAATAATAACCAGCTTGAAAAGTAATTATGTCCCATGGCTGTATTCGGGTCTCAAGAAGCTTTAAATTGCAGTGTAAACTAAAACTTGCTAGGGGGCCTGATGTAAGGCCCTCAAAAAACAGGCCAAACGGGGCTAAATGTTTCTTCAATAGGATAGAAAGTGCGCTGGAAAGTTAACGCCAAATATAAATGAAAATATATTAATTCAGACTTACCACCAGACTTTCACAATTCGAGTCTTGTTCTCCAAGGTGCATTGCCATTCGGACTTGTCCAGCTAGTGAGAAATGCAGTTCGTATTGCCTCCGCCAATGTGTTGCACATGCACAAGTGATGAACTCTACAAAATGAGAGCAGCATTGAAGATAAACTGAGCAGCTGAAAGTGCACGCACTGTTGCTTCTAGGCACAATATGGAAACTAAACAGCAGAGGTAAATTTCGTTAATAGAATTGCGTAACACTTCATTCCCGTTCATATTGAAACATAAGTCGACTCTGAATATAAGACAACCCCCTACTTAAAGACATCGCATTACAGTCCCTTTTATAATTGAAAACTACATGTTCTATAAAAAATTGGGCACTGAAAGCACCATGCCCCGCTTTGCTTCAGTTGTTTCGCTTAAATCTTTTGTGTACCCAGTAGAAATTCTAGATTCTAAGCTTTTGTTTTAAATGTAACAAACCTCGTCAAATTTGGTGCAGTGGTTGCCGAGAAAAACGAATACTGCGTTTACATGTATTTAGATTGGAACACCCGAGCTAAAGCTTTCTCTTAAACGCGCCCGCCACGCGGAGGCATTGCCGAGCCCAAACCGACGGAGCAGTATGGGATCCACATTTTGTCTGCAGGAGGCACCGCCAAATTATACTAAACAAAGAAACGTTGCGTACACTTAGTACACGTACAAATTTCCTCTTTATAGCGACAATGTAGGGGACTGCGGCTTGCACTGGCAGCCGGCTTTACCTATGCGCCGCCAGTCTGGTTCCTCAGACGTGTAACGATTGCGACAGTGTACGCGGCGGAAAAAGCACCTGGGACTCCTGCAAGACCAGACAAAACCTTGCCTCTGTGCATTATCTAACTCCTTCTCATTACCGTTAAACAAAACTCGAGAACGCAGTCAAGAATTTCGTATTGAGCTGAGAGTACGCTGCACAAGGTCTACTGAAAGACGGAACTTTTAACGACAGCTTGTAGGCTAACTTCAAGATGTATCGATAAGTAACTGTTCAATAACTGTAGAATAAATACGTCCACTTGCCTGTCTGTTCACGCCAATACCGCAAGCTCTTTTCAGAAGCACGAGACGGCCGCTGAAAAGCGTCGAGACATTTCATTCGGCGAAATTAACCGCTTGCATTTCCAATGCAGCGAAAAATCAAGTGAACGATTAGAGTGTATTAACGATTTCGACGATGCAGTCGGCCATTTTGGGAAGCTTTAGGCATGGATCGGCTTGGCTATAGATGCGCACAATCTTTGGAAGCGACTTTTTTTTTGTCGCCAGACGAAAATCACTTTTTTTTTTTTACAGAGAAGATATGTTTATACTAAGGGTATGGTGGCTAGCATACACTCTTAAGCATAATTACACCCTTTTGCCACACAACGATAATCGTCATCTGCTTGTCCGCATTTCCTTTCTTTAACGCGGCGAGCCCGGTACTTTCCAGTAACGAACGGCATGCGCGTTATCATTCCCGACAGGAAAGTAACAGGCAATGCTATCATGCTGATAACGCGTGTGCCGTTCGTTACTGTAAACGCCGCCAGAAGTGGGGAGCAATTCCGTGTGTCTTGAATGACGCTTGTACAGTCAAACCGCCTAATGTTGCCACTTCTCTGTTGTGCTTATGTGGGCTTTTTTCTAACCTTCACGGTGGGTGCAGCATGTCTAGAGCCGCAGCGTCCTGCGCTCTATGCGGTTGCACGGGACTGGCGGCCACGCATCGTTACACAACCTCCCAAATAACAATAAGAGTCAGTTTTGGCACTTGGTAGAGCAGTAAACGAGGGATCCAAAATAAATGTGGTTGTTCCGCAAATATATATTTCTCTATAATTCTTCTAGAGGTAATTCAAAAAACGAAACTATAGTCGGATTCAACTTAAGTATGCAGCGAAGCCCCGCCCACGGCCTTATAACCGCCAGCCACTGTTCCTCTGCGAGGCTGCAAATAATTCATACTTCAAACTTTTCCTCTTAGGCAAATAAGGCGGTAACCACAAAAATAATATTATTAGCGCATAATTTTATACATTTTCCCTCGCCTATTAAAGTATAATAGGCGAGTATAAGTACAAATCTATCGTCCTCTACTGCGTCACAAACTACGTGCCCACTAAAACCAAGCGGCCGCCAAAAAATAATCCCTGGATAACCCAAGAAGTAATTCAGGCAAAGCGCCGTCTGAAAAGACTGCGTAGAACAATAAAAATTAAAGGAGGAGACGAATCCAGGGTGACGAAACTTCCTAATGCCATCGCGGAATTCAAGCTTGCAGCCAAATGAGCAAAAAAATATTATTTTAATGTAAAGTTACCGAGCTTTCTTACTAATAATGCCGGAAGGTTCTGGAGGCACTTTCGCACCAATGATGGAGAAGCGTCCCACTTAAGCCCAGAGGAAGAAACTGCGAAAGCCAACGCATATAACATTTTTTTTCAATCAGTATTTACTACAGACAATAACATTATTCCCCCCATTCTAACGAGACAGGGCGTAAGCATTGGCGAATTACACATTACGGACGCTGGCATACTTAATCTTCTGCTTAATCTTGACCCTAAAAAAGGCAGCGGTCCTGACAACATACCTAACGACTTTCTGAAAAGGTATGCGGAATGGTGCAGTAGATACCTTGGCATAATTTTTCGTAAATCACTCACGACTTCACAGCTACCGAACGACTGGAAAATTGCAAAGATAATACCTATCCATAAATCAGGCGACACAACAGAAATTTCAAATTTTAGACCCATTTCATTAACTAGTACATCCTGTAAGCTTCTAGAGCACATAATCTTAAAGCACATAACGGTTTTTCTAGAGAGCATTGGCTTCTTGTCTCCCTACCAACATGGTTATCGCAGTGGTTTATCAACAATAACCCAACTAACAGAACGAATCCACGATCTTGCATATACTATCAATCACCGCGGCCAGACTGACATGATTTTACTTGATCCATCTAAGGCATTTGATTGTGTATGCCATAACAAATTAATCGCTAAAGTTGAAAGTGTTGTTGGGAAAGGGCTCCTTTCAGCCTGGATAAGAATTTCTAGCCAATCGTTCACAATTTGTAACCTACGAAAAAATGCCACCTGACACTGTCACCGTTACTTCCAAAGTTCCCCAAGGCTCAGTTCTTGGGCCTTACTCTTCTTAATAATCTATATTAATGACATCACAGCTAACATTGGTTGTAATATAAAACTGTTCGCTGACGACTGCGTTATCTATAGTGAAATCACTAATTATAACGATAACATCGCACTTAATACATCCCTCAACACTCTAGCTATTTGGTGCTCTAATTGGCAGATGTCAATTAACGTAAAAAAGTCTGTGGTCATGACCGTAACAAGGAAAACAAGACCATCTAACTTTACATGTGAGATTAAAGGCATACCACTAACTAAAGTTGAACAACATAAATACCTGGGAGTTACATTAACCTCAGACCTCAGGTGGGATAAACACATTTCGAATATCACGGCAGGAGCATTACGCAAACTATTCTTCCTCAAAAGAAGCCTTGAGCTCTCTACAACATCAACGAAGCTACTGGCCTACACAATGTTCGTTAGGCCGGTTCTCGAATATGCAAATACAGTCTGGTTTCCTCATACAACAACTAACATAACAAAATTAGAGGCAGTACAAAGAAAGGCTATAAGGTTCATTCACAACAAATATATACGCACTGACTCACCGACTAATCTTCTAACGCAGTCTGGATTGCAAATGCTATCTACCAGGGCAAAACACGCTCGCCTGAAGTTCTTGTTTCAGCTTCTAAAAAATAACTATAAGATAGATGTGTCCAGGTACATTTCATTTTCTGAGGCTCGAAAAACATGTAACAAACATGCGCACACTTTAACAGAATACACATGCAACAATGACACGTTTAAGTATTCATTCTTCCCCCTTACAATTGCTGAATGGAACTGACTTGATCCTGCTATAACCGCCATCGAATCGTTGTCCGAATTTACTTCACAAGTGGAAGCTGCAGTGCGTAAATTAAACAATTTATCATCGCACGTGTCATCGTCAGAAATTTCGCATTGTGTTGCTTTCGACTTCCCACTTTTCTTTTTCCATTTTTGTTTGATTGTCGTTATGTGGACATATCGTACACTGTGTTCCCAAAATAAATTTTCATTACTGTACTACTGCTAAGATAATTGTTATAACTGCCATTTCCTGCTGATTGCTTGCCTAGATTGTTCTTTCTTTTTCCATTCGTGTCTTCTCGCTCTCAAAGTGTATGCTTTAAAGCGTATCCCTTCACACAACTTTAAAATTTCTTCACGCGTTAAGTGTTATCTTTCAGTTCGCTCCTATTTTATGTATAAACTAGTTAATTACGTGTTCTTAACTGCCAGAATCATGTTAATTAACTGTCATGTGAAAACTTGCATTTTTGTTTCTAAACTCAGCTTCTTTCTTATATTACCATCCTCGGGCAATTGTTTTCTTTTTTCTTCCTTTTTTCAATTAACTGTTCTGCCTAAATGCGTATTCATATACATGTCTACTGTATCGCCCAACTGCCACGCTCTCAAATGAGAGTAGCAGTATTGTAAATAAAATAAATAAATAAAATAATGGCGAAAGTCGAATTCTTTATTCAATTGAAAATTATAAAATGCTTGCTTTGCTGCAACTATTTGTTTTCAAGTTTCAGTGCAGTTGGCAGTGAAGTTTCATGAGTAAAACTGGTTCAGCAGCGAAATGAACTGTACCGCAGACTTTTGAAGAGTGAAATGCTCAGACTCCATACACTTTGTCCATGTCTGTTGCACACCTCATTGCTTCTGCCGATAAAAGGCTCTTCAAGAACAGCAGACTCTCCGGATCTATCAAGTACGACGCATTGTTGAAAAGGCCACATGACGATGATTTTGTTTGCTTTTGTGATTGGCTGACTAAGTAACACAACCCCGCGCGGTTCATGTGCCATGGTTGCTATGTATTCTACTATAGAAATCTTTAATTTACATTTTCACTTGTTTACTTGTTCTTGGCATTGTTCTTCCTGCGGTTCTTTCCAGTGTGAGTCCATTTGATGGGGTTCCTTGTTTGCCATGTAAAGGAGAGGTGCATCTCACAGGCCTACCTGTGAGATGCACCTTATTTCATTTCTCTTTTCGGGTTTATGTGTCTTTATGGTGAGGCATTATTCATATTTGTATAATAAAGGTACCCTTCCCCTAATTTGCATAGGAAGGAGACCTATGGTTGCCCCCCCCCCCCCCCCAAAAAAAGTTACTGCATACGCGCCTGCTCTGTTGCCATTGATGAAATGACACAGAGGAATGCATAGAGCAAACTTTAGAGTCTGAAGGCTCGCATCGATGTCACTGGTTGTCCTTTCCCATTATGCACCATTAAAAGCACTCATTGGGGTTAAAACAATGTTTGACTAGTTGCTAACATATTTCATAGTTTCCTTCCAGTGCAGACCCTCACTCCAGGATGCTGCAGGTCACACTGAACATTAATTTCCAAGTTTCAGTGCACTTCCTGAACCGCTCCCACTGCCAGATCCATCCACAGTAATTTTGGGTAGTTATTCCCGTAAAATTTCCGGGTTCCTTGCCTGGGCACTCAACCTCAGTACACTGTAGCTACTAGTATAGGTGAGAAAATTATGCTGTATAAACAGAATGAAAGGCAATTTCCTAAACATGCAAAAGCATGCAAGTTCCTTTAACGCGCAAAGAGCATGGATAGCAGGCATATTTCTAATTTAGTGTGTTCACTGAGTGAAAGCTTACATTTACATATATGGAAGCATAGAACAAATGTTTCAAAGCATTAATTACATCCTTGAGCTTAATAATTAACATTAAAAAATTCTGTATAATTTGGGCAATTTAATCTTACACATAAAACCAATTCATTCAGTTTTGCAGACACTAAGTGGGCTCACAAGTTTTACTGTGCCTTTCGGAAGGATGACACAGGAACATAATTTCTGCTGCAAAATGTTTTCCAGTAAAACATCCAATTGGGAAGAAAAGCATTCTAAAAACAATACAGGGTTTTCAACTTACTTATCCCAAATGAATTATGCAGTAATTTTTTACCAGTGTCTTTTATAGTTCTTTCAACAAAGAAATTATTGCCATGTGATGCTTTGTGCACTACACACAAAATTCAGTGAATGACAATGTCATTCATGCTTAAAATAAAAAAACACTGCTTCCCAAGTGTTGCTAGCGGCTACTTCCTAATATAGGTTATAGGCACTCAAAGTTCAAAATTCTCAAGTGGAAATGAGAGTGAAGAAAGGCAAATAAGGAGGTTAAAGTGAAAACACTGTACTAGGCACACCTGCAACTAATAGAGAAGAAAGTATAAACCCCATGCAAGCGATCTTGCACGCGACAGCGACAGGCGACGCGATGGAGATGGCTGTCGCGTTCGCTCGTCGCCTACAAGTTGCACCCCATGCGAGCGATGACTTCGAGCGACGTCTCCCCAGTGTTGCCGGTATGAGGGCAGCAATATAGGCGCCGAAACTAGCGTGACGCGTGCTTTATTAACTTAAGTTGATGTATTTTACTGTAAAAAGCAGCATAAAATATTTCTGAAAGTCTTGCAGTAGGTTCTTATCCTTGCACCTATAAAAATTCAATCGTTTGCTCGTTCCGTGCGACAATCGGAAGTACTGGAGTAATGTACATCCAGTTCCGGCTTTGCGCTATTGGCTAGTCGCTCATAGCACTTCCGGGCGACGAGCGACGAATTCTAGATTTGCAAAACCGAGCGATCGCGCGACAAGACCGAGCGATCTGCTCAAGCGACGGCCTGATCCGTCGCGCGAACCCGTCGCTCGTCGCTGTCGCGCACAAAATCGCGCTAATGGGGTTTAGCCTGAAAACTCAACTAACAACTCCATGGAGGTAATAGCAGAAGTGACAAAGTATGGAAAAAAATAAACGAAGCACTAAATCGGTCAGTCGATACACAAACAGATACGTTGAACATTGATTGTACTTTTGTAGGTGGTACAGAACTTGCAGACCGTTTTAACAATTTTTTTGTTAAAGTAGGATGCATAGATCACGACATTCAAGATACAATGCATGCCGCTTCATTAAGAGAATCTTTATTCCTAAAGATTACTAGCATCCCTGAGGTGATTACAACATTTTCATCCTTGAAAAATAGCCATAGTCGAGACGTAGATGATTTAGAAATTAGGCCAATTAAGTACATCATAGACTTTCTTGCAGCTGCAGTAATGCACATTTTTTATATTTTCTTGTCAACCGGAGTTTTCCCGCGTAATATGCAGGTAGCGAGAGTAATAGTTCACAAAGGAGGTGACAAAAATAATATGGGCAATTATTGGCCAGTATCTATACTTCCTGTGCTATCAAAGGGACTCAAAAAAATTGTTAACTTTTGTATTAATAAATTTTCGCAAAAACATAGCCTGCTAACCGACTGTCAACACGGGTTTAAGAAAAAGCGGTCTATGGAAACTGCTTTAAGTATACAGAAGGAGCTTATTCTAGAGAACACTGACAAAAAATTTCTGACTTTAGGGTTATACTTAGACTTCAGCAAAGCCTTTGATAGGGTCAACCAGAAATTGCTGCTGATAAAGCTGGAAAAATATGGCTTCCGAGGAATAACACTTGAACTTATCTGATCTTATTTAGAAAGCCGACATCAGTTTGCTGAAATTAATGAGAACAGATCGCAGATAAAATCTTTGACAGCGAGTGTGCCCCAAGGTAGCATTCTTGGCCCGATACTTTTCCTGTATTACATTAATGATATTGTACAAGTGAGCGATATGTGTAAATTTGTCACGTATGCAGATGATTGCTCTGTTTTCTTTACAGGTAAAGATTTAAAAGAAATAACGCCTATAGCAAGCTCCGTTTGTTATGGACTTCGAGCATGGTCTAAGGCAAACGGCCTCATCCTCAATGAAACCAAAACAAAGTGCGTTATTTTTCATGCTCTGGGAAGTTCTACTACATTGCCAGATAATATTGTGTGGGGTCTGTATAAAATTAACCTTACGTCATCCATAAAAACACTAGGCATAATACTCGCTAAGCATATGTCCTGGAATGAACACGTTAGTCATGTTTGCTCAAAGGTACGAAAAGTTGTTGGTGTGTTAAATTGCAATTGAAGTGTATTACATTTTCAAGTTAAGTGTCTCATTTATCATGCTCTTCTCCATTCACACCTCAGTTACTGTTCACTTATATGGGGTAACACTACAGCGCAAAATATTCAAATGCTGGAAATACTTCAAAAGAAAGCAATTCGGGCGATAGCGAACGTTTCTTTTTTCGAGCATACGCAAGAGCTTTTCCAACAAAACAGAATAATCAGAGCCCGTGACATATATAAATTCAAAACATTACTAAGCTATAGAAATGCTATGCTGGGAAAACTCGATTCATTCCTAGCCCCGGCAACTCTACAACAAAATAGAAGTGCATATTCATATCGTCACCAGGCACCATGGCAGATCCCTTTCTCACATACTAATTATGGCTGCCAATGCCTTAAACATACACTACCGTCCCTACTTAACTATTTTAACCAACAACATGATGTGTTATCTCTAAACAAAACTAAAATATTGGATTTGTTCTTATAGATGTGTATTGTTAACTGCTCCAACAGTTCCGCAAAACTTATCATATATTCTCATTTTGTTTATACGTTCACACTTGTAACTACTATTACTAGAATCCGGGTTTCCGCTGCAGTGATTGTGCCCGAACCACGTGGCAGGGTTTCGTGTTGTAAACTGGATGCTGCAAAGGGCGTCTTTGCGTTTGTTAAAATTCAAGGATGTGATGACGCCCTGGGCTACGTTGCCGTGATGTCTGTCGCGAAAGCAGCAGCCTATATGCAGATTTTCTTTTTTTATGTTTTTTAACATAGATGCACATATATATTTGCAAGTATGTAAAATAATTTCTGAAAAAAAGAATGTTTCCTGATGGTAACTTAACTTGTGTTTATTGTAAACTTCTGTGAAATTTGTTATATTTATATATGTATATATATGTATACATATATTGCTTTTGCATTCTTATTTATTTATTTATTTTACAATACTGCAGGCCATCGTCGGGCCCATGCAGGGGTGGTTACAACATGGAATACAGTACAAAAAAGAATAAAGTGAAACTAGTGTATCCAAAACAAAGAGCATTAGCACACACAAAAAAGAACACACTCAATAAATATATACACTGTTTAAATGAGCCGTCCGGGAAGCAGGAGAAACAGCGTTTACCATAAGAATGCATCTACAGAGGCTGCATATGAAATACAGGTAATATCACCATTCGAATTCCAGATTCTCAATACTGTCAATAATTGCGTTGGCAGATGGGCAATTTACGGCTCTAGAGGGTAGTATGTTCCAATGGGAAATGGCGTGTGGGAATAAAAAGTACTTGTGAGTGTTATTATGGCTGGGATGGTGTCGTATTGATTTATTATGGTTGGTTCGGGCAGAAAGTCTGAATGGCGCTTGAATGTATGTTGCTTGTGGTATTCGATAGGAGCCGTGATAAAGTAAGTATAGAAATTTTAATCTGGAAATCATTCTATGTTGAGCCAGTGATTTAATGTTAGCCTTGACGCGCAGGTTCGTAATGCTCGTTTGACGTGAATATTGTGAATATATAAATCTCAATGCTAAGTTCTGTATGCGTTCTAGTTTCTCGGTTAAATACTTCTGGTGCGGGGCCCAAATAATGTCAGCATACTCTAAAGAGGGTCTAATGAGGGTTTTGTATGCATTTAATTTAACACTAGGAGGTGTGTTTCCAAGTTTTCTTCTCAATAAATGTAGTTTACCTAGGGCCTTGTCATATATGTTATTTATATGAGTTTCCCAATTTAATTTCGTTGTAAGAGTGACCTCGAGATATGTGACCTCCTCGTATTTTCTTAGTGATATATTGTTTATTGTGTATGTAAACTGAAGCACATTTTTCTTGTGAGTGAAGGAGATACTGGTAGTTTTTGATGAATTCAGTTTCATCCCCCAAATGTTGCACCAATTTTGTACAGCAGCTAACGAATCATCTAGTTTTGCCTGATCCTCTCTGGTATTCACTGTTGCGTACACTACGCAATCATCGACGAATAGGCGGCTGAACGCATGAACGAATATCACTGATGTAGATCAGAAATAGGAGGGGGGCAAGAACCGAGCCTTGTGGAACACCAGAAAAAACGTTGACGTAATCAGACGTAATATCATTCACAGCTACGCATTGCTTTCTGTTTTCGAGATAGTTCTTGATCCATGATACTGTTTTCTCGTGTACACCAATGGCAATTAGTTTAGTAATAAGATCTGGATGAGGAACAACATCGAAGGCCTTTGAAAAATCTAAGAAAATGGCATCTATTTGGCTTCTGTTATTTATTGTGGTAGCTACATCATGGGTTAACTCAGCTAACTGAGTAATAGTACTTAGACCTGAACGGAATCCATGTTGCCGGCTGTAGAGCAGGTTATTATTCTCTAAGTGCAATATTATGGCCTTATAAATAATATGTTCGAACAAAAAAAAAAAAACTGGATGCACATGTTACTGGATGCACATGTTACTGGATGCACATGTTTACTGGATGCACATGTTAATGAAACAGATCTATAGTTACTTACGTCGAGTTTAGAGCCAGATTTGTGCACAGGTATTACTTTGGCCCTTCGCCAGTCGTCAGGTATCACTGAAGTTTCCAAAGATCGCCTGTAAATTACATATAAGTATTTTGACGTCCAAACTGCATGTTTTTGCAAAAATGCATCTGATATAAGATCAAGGCCACAGGGTTTCTTTACATCCAGTTTTTGTAAGAGTCAAAGAATTCCTTGTTGGTCGATATCTATTTCAGGCATTGGATTCTTGAAATGATAATGTAGTTCTGTTAAATACAGATAGAAAAAATTTGCTTGCTATGACGTCAGGCTGAACAAACGTCTCGTTTGAAACAGTAATCTGCGATACGGTGTGCCACTCCCTCGATAGGTAGCACCAGGATTTTTGTGGTTTATTCGTCATGTAAGAAGGCAGAGTAACAGTGAAAAAACGCTCCTTGGCCATATGTTTATCTTATATTGTAATAAGCGTACAAGATCTTGAAGGTCACGTGTGGTTTTCTTTCTGCGCTTCCTTTTAATTTTTCGTTTTAAATGTATTATTACGCGCGATACCCAAGGATGTTCTCTGTTCACTCTTTTCTTTCTGGAGGGAATTTAGTTTTCTTCACAAAAGTGTACAATATGCTTAAAACGTAACCACAATTCATTTACGTCATGAAGTAATGAAACCTGCAGAAAGCAGGCGTTTAAATTTTCTGAGATAGCATTGTCATCCGCTCTTGAGTAATCCCTGATAACAGCAATCGATGGCTTAACGCGTTCACAGTTTCCTAAAATCGGACAGGAAAATACAATAGTTTTATGGTCCGAAATGCTATTTTCAACATTTAATGTGTTATTTTGAAATAGACTGCTTACGAACATCAGATCAAGCACAGAACATGACGGACCAGCTATTCTAGTCGGTTCGGAAACTAGCTGGTCTAGAGAGAAGGTAAATGACATGAACAATAGTGATTCAGCACTTTTTGCGTTGGAGCTGTTGTGCGAAAGATTAGACCAATTGATTCCTGGTAAATTGAAATCACCCGTGATAATAATATTGAAACGTGAATAAGTGTGTTGTGCAATGTAATCATGCATAACGTCTAGGTATTCAGGGGGCGCATTCGGAGGTCGGTATACGCCACCCAGAAATATGCTTTTTCCATTAAATGTAAGGTTACACCATACGCTTTCATGGTCAGGTATGCTGTTTAAAACTGTGAATTTTATGTTAGATTTAATTGCGACAGCTACACCTCCCCCCCCCGCGATTCTCTGTCTTTCTGTATGAGCCGATAAGAAGGTGGAAACACTTCGGAATCCTGGACGCTTTCCTGAAGCCAGGTTTCCATGATGACTATAACGTGCGGTTGATGGGCTGCAACTATGCTTTCAAGTAGGCTTGACTTATTGACTACGCTGCGCGCATTCAGTGATAACACTCTGATAGATTTCGTACATTGTTGTCACGTGCCATCGCAAGCTGCTGGGCCAGCGTGTGCAGAAGTTTTCGGTTTAGATAGTTCAATTCTTCTGACCTCACACTCATTCCATATAAAGGTGTTGCCATTTATTTTTAGTTTATCAAATGACAGAGATACCTTTGCCCCTTTCGCCTTGTCACTTACTGCAGAACACCATAATTTAGCACGTGTGTCGCATACTTTCTTTGAGAAATCCTCGGATATTGAAATCCGGGTGTTTTTCACCTTGAAGCAGCTTGATAATATTTTGTTTTTCTCAGCGAAGTTGAATAGCCTGATAATAACGGGGCGTGTCATTTGGCTTTGCTTTGTACCAATTCTGTGAACTCGTTCTATTCAGTTAATTTCTATTCCTAGGGTCTTCTTAAGTATACCGTGCACTTCTTCTTCAAGTTTTTTAACATCTTCATCAGAGCTCTCTCTTAATCCATAAATTACTAGGTTATTCCGCCTACTTCTATTTTCTAAATCATCGACCTTCGATGCCAGAAATTCTACTTGCATCATGGTAGATTTACAAGATTCCTCGCAGTGTACTATCCTGTCTTCGCATTCTTTCCATAATCCCCTTTCATTCTCAATAACTGTCATTATTTCTTGCAAATCTGCAACTATTGTCTCCACATGCTTGATATTTGAAGACAGTTGTTTCAGTGTTTTGTTCATTTCCTTTTGTTCTCTTAGAATGTGTTTCATTAGTTCCCGCTGCGAACATTTATCTGAATCAGAGTAAGGGCCTGGATTTTGTTCGTCTCCGGATGTTAGTAACATTAAGCGGACAACATTAAAACAACCCCGCAAAATAGCAACACAGCATTGTGGACTTGGGAGCACCGTTAACGTTACGCCGTTGTCTCTAACTGAAGAGACTAAATGCTGGTCACTAACCTGTGCGATCAGAAAAAATTTGATCAGCATCCATGCTCGTTAGGTGCTTCCAAGTCCACTGAAGGGAACGTCGAAAAGGCTGCTGCTTTTATCCGGGTGCCACGATGTCTCCGTCGACGTTACCGTGCTGGTCAGGTGGTCCCAGTGCAGTGCACGTGGTACAGCTTTCTGCAACTTGTTTTGTCCGATGAAGCCAGCAGGGCAGACAGCCGGAGGTAGCAGTAGATAGGCCTGATGCAGTGCATGCTCAGACCCTGCGTCGACGAATCCGGTCCTCGGTCCGGCCATCTGTGCGATCAGAAAAAATTTGATCAGCATCCGTACTCGTTCGGTGCTTCCAAGTCCACTATGATATATGCAACTGAGTCTGTGTTAAATAATAATATGCAAGATAACAGATTATAATTGTATACTGGGAGTCATTTGACACAACTGTATTACAACTAGTTTCCATGTAATAACATGAAAATTTCTATATGTATTTGTGTTTAAAAAACTCTTATATCCACACTTTCTGCGTAATTGTATTGCTACACCAGCCGCTTCCGTGCCTGTCTGGGAGACCGGAACTTTGTCAAGCCGAAGAGATTTCGGCTTTTTTCCCGGCTCTCCCTTTTTCACCTTGTATCCAGTGGTAAAAATAAAAATCATGATGATGATGATGTAGCAGAATATGATCACAGAACTGAAATGCCACTGTACTGAATTTGGTTAAACTGAAAGGCATTTGCATTGGGTTGAATGGGGTTTCGATGGGGGATACAAAAAAAGTTCGTACAGCTGAATAATTTGCTTAAGTGACGTTCAAGTGGTAGTTTACTGTATATTGGTTTTCTTGGATAAAAGATTTAGTTGGAAACAGTGCCTTGTATGTCCTCATTTTTTCTGAAACATTGCTCGATGAACAAGAGGCGCAAAAAGACGCCTTTCTATTTTGTCTCTTCCGACCTAACTGGCATTTGGCGAATACCTCTTGCGTGCGGGAGAAAGTAAGGAGGGTGGGGGGGGGGGGGTATATTGGAAAAAATTTGGCAGTGTCTGACTCCTCCTGGGGTGGTGTTAGAGGTGCGTATGAACCACTGCTTAGATAAATCGAACTCGGTACCTTTTTCTCAGTGCAAACATTCGTGAATGTTAACTTCTTATTCTAGCAGTTTAAAAATGTCTGGACAGGCCCTATATCACAATGTCCCAAGCCTCCTATTTTTTTATTTAAAAGGACTTGAAAGCATTCGAACTTCAATGTTAATCAAAAGAATGTTACAACTTTCAATAGCAAGGGATTGCTATTATCAAGACTCCACAAAATGATGCAAAAAGGGCTGTTCTGCCATGAACAATTTTCAATATTGTAATTCTGAGAAGCGGTTAAGTTTTGAGGAGAAAGTTTGTTGAATGTATGTTCCAGCTTGTAAACCACGCACAAACTATTTGAGGGCGGTAAGAAGATTCTCTATTGTTTAATATCAAGAGTTGACAAACAGCCACAGTTCAGCAATGTCATGTGTTTTCTCATTTTGAAGAGCAAAAATTATTTCAACATATCTGAGCTATCAACACTACAATAGTAATGACGCTAGCCATTAATCAAGTGGGGGACCAAGATTACAATTTTTTTTTCAGGGTGGGGGGCTCAGCCCCCCCCCCCCCTGAAAATCTCCGGAGGGGGCTCGGGCCCCGGAGGCCCCCACATAGTCACCGTCTATACTGCTATGTTAACATGGATGGTATTATATGTGCATTTCTCAAGTGAATAAATTAAACAAAGTACACGTAGTTCATTTTCATGGGAAGCAACATTGAAGCAATCAATTTTGCGTCTTTCCATTTTAAGGTGAAAGCCTTAGATGCCTATGCTTTAAGGTCTCATTGTGAGGTACAGAAAATATCATGTGACCCAAGGAAGGCCAGAAGCGAACGAAAACATGTCCAGCCATGTATAAGACATGATTAATAATTATCAGAGTTATCACTATGTGGTACCTGTTTCCAAATTCCTGTGATGATGTCAAAGGTTATTTCAGATACACCGCTTCATCACTATCATTATATACCGTTCTTTCATATGTGAATGCATAGCTTGTAGAAGACAGGTAGGTAGAACCATAATGCAGAATGGACCATTTGTTAAAGAATTGGTTTTCTTCAAATGACGATCCATCTATAAGATTTTTATAATGAGTGGGACATTGCACCAAACTGGTAGTCCATGACGGTGAGGTGCTCATTGTTACCAACCTTCTAGTGAAAAAAATATACTTTCGAAGAACTCCCAAGAAAAGAAATGTATAGATATATATAGAGTGAAATGCACATTATTGCAGGGACCTGAACTTTAATCAAAGTGGTGACAATAGTGGTCAAAGTTTTCTTATTATTTGTACTAATGCAATGTGAAGATGGGGATCACGATCCTGGCAACGAAAAATGAAAATCAATGATGACAGCGGTCATTGTCAGCTTAAAGAACTGTGTGGACAGACAGACATGGGAAACCAGCACTCACGTGGTGTCGGAGCAAAGCTGGAACTTATGGCTCAGCCAAATAACTTATAAGGGCTGTGGCGCACACGATAGCTGCGCGCGGGTATGATATACTAGAAATCATCAAGCAGCATCTGCCACATGGTGTTAGCGCATGCTGCCTGCACTAATAGATCTCCCACCGAGCTCCTACATCTATACGAATACACAGCTACAAAATGCATGCCGAGATGCAGGATCCATCCAGTAAAGGGAACAAATTCGCCAGTCGCTTAATATGACATTGACCGACACCTACATAAGTCGCTTAATCATTTAAATAATTAGGTGAGAATGACTTGGTTCGACAGGCAAGGTTCTGACTGGTGTTGTCGCTTTTTGTGACTGTTGTCGCGGATCGCTTTTTAAGTCGCGACGATAGATTGGATTTTTTACAAGCACTGCTCCAGGAGGGCACATGCAACCGGAGGCCTCAGGAGAGGACCTGAGGTTATAATAAAGCAGGCGGCGCAGGATCCCCAGGGCACCCAAGGGGTAGTGGGGAGATCAAAGCTGGAAGCAGGATGGCCCGTAGGATTGGAGTGGCGGAGGCCTAAGCGTGCTGGACTTAAAATAAATATTATTACGTCCAGCCGCCAACTTGTGACGCCAAGACTTCTGCAACAGCAGTCAGAAGTTTGCCGTTTGACATACTAAGGCAGCAGCGGAAGAGGACGAAGACACAGAAACGTGAAAAAGAGACCCCACGCTACAAGTTAGTAGTATTTTAATATTTAAATTATGGCAATTGAATAACGCGCAACTGAGCCCTCTCGAAGCGCTCGACGCATGGAAAAATTCGCGAGGACGGTAAGATACCAGTGTGACAGGGGCACAAACAAGGAACGAAAACGCACACACAGGGCAAACTGTGAAGATGCTATATATTTTGCTATATATGTAATATATGCTATATCTATCAAGTGATTAGTGCCATGCTATAATCTTCAAAGGTCGCAATGCTTTCGCAATGAAATTGTTGACAGTGTGCGCCGTGTGTGTATCTTGTGTTCCGGCTCACTGCTCATCGCGATCACGCCCGATCCTGATCGAATTTCGCGGTCGTGATTGCCTTCTTTGGACAAAATGAGCGAGAGACCCAATAACAGTCGAGAATTTCGATCCGGATCGGTGCCGATCGCGAAAAGAAGTATACGTGTGACACTGGTAGTGACAGGGCAACGCCATATCATACTCGCCTTCACGGGAGACCACTGACCAAACGACAACAATCGTTCGCGCCAGTGCACTGCGCCAGCAACACCCAAGGAAACGCACGAGGAAAACTTGCGTAGTACGCGACGCTCAGATCGCCAGCCGACACATCGCAAAATGCCGGCACGCCAGGGCACGCCTAGGGACAGAACGACCAAAGAAACTGCTCCTCCGTGGTACCTAGGCAAAGGGAGAAATTTCAAGCGCGAAAGCCCCCACATTTTCTCTCTCGCACCCGCTGAAACGACTGGCCAATCCCGTGAACTGGCGTTTCCTCTAATGACCGTCTCGTAATGCATCGGCCCTATGGGTAGCTTGTCCTCTAGAGTCAGTATAGTAACTCTATGCGTTCGCCGAGCGATCGGGGCTAAGCTCCGCCTTCACTGGTTCTGCGTCACGATGCGATGTGACATCGTCGACTTGCGGTTGTTCTGGACCTGAACGTCGCCCCCGAGGGCTCCGCGGTCGCTACGCAAGCGTGAACTGAGAGAAGGTGAGAAAGGAGAACAACTATTTCTCGCAGGATGTGACGTCACATTGTTGCTTGTTTTTACTTTTTTGAAAAAGCTACCCTCGAACGTAGATTAGCCATATCCGTCGTGTCAGCTGCAAGACGTTCTGCGCGCGCATTTGTGCGTGTCGAAAGCGTATAACGTGCGCGGTATTCGTGCGAGCGCAGTTTGACTTGAGCAATCGTGCGCTTGGACTCCGTGAGATTTGGTTTCGTCATATGCGAGGCTTGCCGACAGGTAAACCGCCGCTGTACTTAAGTGAATACCTTGTTTTTCCTGGTCCTGAAATAAATGGCGCGTCGCTGCGATGGCGACTTCAATCGAGTGCGGCAATTGCTGCGCATTACGGGCGATTTAATTGCACAATACGTTCTGCATTATCGGTGTAGGTAGAGAAAACTTATCCTGTGAGCCTTACTTCCGTCAGTCAGTCGGTTACATGTTTCGCTCTTTTCCAGTGCACATTCCTTGATATCCACTAACGAGCTGCTTCAAATATCGAATTGTCTATTCATCGTGCAGAGTTTTCTTTTTTTTTTATTAACACAACTGGCAACGAGCAGCAGACTTACGGCCGTGAGTTTTCCTTTCGAGCAAACCTTTTCAATTTGAAGTTTTCGCTCATGTTCGCAAGATGGCAAATTTAAGTGTTACACTCGCTGCTGTATTTTTCGATTCCATGTGACCTAGATTTAAGCTGCCTCAAGTTGAGGTTGTATTAACGCGCACAGAGGCTTTTAGAAAAATAGTTGTCACCTGAGAAATCAATGCAGTGCGCCAGTTCTTTTGGAATGGTGCTATTTGTGAAATTGATTATATTTCCCCTAGTCATGCTCAACTACTTACTGGTCAGATGCTTGAACTTCTGAAGAAGTATTTGAAAAGTTTCCCTTCCAACTCAGCATTGTAACCAACGCTTCTCGGAAGTATGAGTGTGGTATTTGCCCCTGCAGCACTGCCATGAGTTCAAATTCAAATTGTGCCCACCGACTGTCTATCTGTGTGCCACTACAAAGTACAAAGAATTCATTTCTCAATTGTCGCAACATTTCTTTTTCATTCCATCTGCAAGGAATTTGTTTACTTCTTTTTCCTGGTCATTGTGGACTTGCACACATTGAAGTTTTGGATAGTTTGGTAAAAGCATTGCATAGTGGGCCTGTAGGCATTTTTTTTTGTATTTAGCGCATTGGCCTTCTGACTGGTCAAATTGTTTAGACACCAACAGTAACTGCATTACAAATATTTCACTTCCTTGGAATGTCTGTTCCATGTGCCTCATAACAGTACACGGCTGAATTTGGCACATGCACCTTTATATGACCAAGTGTAGGTTTGTATTACAATGGAAAGAAGAACATGAGTGCTTCTTCAATTGTCTTCATCACATTGCTGATGCCTTCTTCAATGTGTGAAAATGGCTTGTTACAATATTGCTGTGTTTCATGTGAGGATATGGAATAGAATAACTTTCTTCTTTATGCTGAAGGTATTCAGCCTAAAAAAATTTTGACAGCTACCCCTTCTGCCTGTTGGGCTTCAAATCTTGTAGAAAATGGTTTGAGCAGCCTGGAGTGTGCCTGAAGAGTAATGCTAGTTTGTGCATGATCATGTTGTTGCTGCTGGGAAGATGACATCTTAGGCACATATTTTTCATGCTATTAACACAAATGTTTCCATCTTTCCCTTTGTGGCTCAATCGTAGTAGGCCTGTTCGTTTTTCAGTTACATTGTTGTTTATTTTTGTTACATATCAGTATTATGTACTATCAAATTAGTGGGAATATAAAGCTATTTCATGTTGTATCAAAGCGGGCACGTCCTGTGCTACCGGGGCTTAGCGGAGAGACGAGAACTAGGAGTCGGATTCCTGATTAATAAGAATATAGCTAGTAACATACAGGAATTCTATAGCATTAACGAGAGGGTGGCAGGTCTTGTGAAACTTAATAAGAGGTACAAAATGAAGGTTGTCCAGGTGTACGCCCCTACGTCCAGTCATGATGACCAGGAAGTCGAAAGCTTCTATGAAGACGTGGAATCGGCAATGGTTAGAGTGAAAACAAAATACACTCTACTAATGGGCGACTTTAATGCCAAGGTAGGCAAGAAGCAGGCTGGAGACAAGGCAGTGGGGGAATATGGCATAGGCACTAGGAATAGCAGGGGAGAGTTATTAGTAGAGTTTGCGGAACAGAATAATATGCGGATAATGAATACCTTCTTCCGCAAGCGGGATAGCCGAAAGTGGACGTGGAGGAGCCCGACCGGCGAGACTAGAAATGAAATAGACTTCATACTCCGCGCTAACCCTGGCATCATACAAGATGTGGACGTGCTCGGCAAGGTGCGCTGCAGTGACCACAGGATGGTAAGAACTCGAATCAGCCTAGACTTGAGGAGCGAACGGAAGAAACTGGTACATAATAAGCCGATCAATGAGTTAGCGGTAAGAGGGAAAATACAGGAATTCCAGATCAAGCTACAGAACAGGTATTCGGCTTTAACTCAGGAAGAGGACCTTAGTGTTGAAGCAATGAACGACAATCTTGTGGGCATCATTAAGGAGTGTGCAATGGAAGTCGGTGGTAACTCCGTTAGGCAGGATACCAGTAAACTATCGCAGGAGATGAAAGATCTGATCACGAAACGCCATTGTATGAAAGCCTCTAACCCTAAGCTAGAATAGAACTGGCAGAACTTTCGAAGTTAATCAATAAGCGTAAGACAGCTGACATAAGGAAGTATAATATGGATAGAATTGAACATGCTCTCAGGAACGGAGGAAGCCTAAAGGCAGTGAAGAAGAAACTAGGAATTGGCAAGAATCAGATGTATGCCTTAAGAGACAAAGCCGGCAATATCATTACTAATATGGATGAGATAGTTCAAGTGGCTGAGGAGTTCTATAGAGATTTATACAGTACGAGTGGCACCCACGACGATAATGAAAGAGAAAATAGTCTAGAGTAATTCGAAATCCCACAGGTAACGCCAGAAGAAGTAAAGAAAGCCTTGGGAGATATGCAAAGGGGGAAGGCAGCTGTGAAGGATCAGGTAACAGCAGCTTTGTTGAAGGATGGTGGACATATTGTTCTAAAGAAACTGGCCACCCTGTATACGCAATGCCTCATGACCTCGATCGTACCAGAATATTGGAAGAACGCTAACATAATCCTAATCCACAAGAAAGGGGACGCCAAAAACTTGAAAAATTATAGACCGATCACCTTACTGTCAGTTGCCTACAAACTATTTACTAAGGTAATGGCAAATAGAATCAGGAATACCTTAGACTTCTGTCACGCAAAGGACCAGGCAGGATTCCGTAAAGGCTACTCAACAATAGACCATATTCACACTGTCAATCAGGTGATAGAAAAATGCGGAATATAACCAACCTTTATATATAGCTTTCATTGATTACGAGAGAGCGTTTGATTCAGTCGAAACCTCAGCAGTCATGGAAGCATTGCGGAATCAGGGTGTTGACGAGCCGTATGTAAAAGTACTGAAAGATATCTATAGTGGCTCCACAGCCACCGTAGTCCTCCATAAAGAAAGCAACAAAATCCCAATAAAGAAAGGCGTCAGGCAGGGAGATATGATCTCTCCACTGCTATTCACAGCGTGTTTACAGGAGGTATTTAGAGACCTGGATTGGGAAGAATTGGGGATGAAAGTTAATGGAGAATACCTTAGTAACTTGCGATTCGCTGATGATATTGCCTTGCTTAGTAACTCAGGGGACCAATTGCAATGCATGCTCACTGACCTGGACAGGCAAAGCAGAAGAGTGGGTCTAAAAATTAATCTGCAGAAAACTAAAGTAATGTTTAACAGTCTCAGAAGAGAACAGAAATTTACTATAGGTAGCGAGGCACCGGAAGTGGTAAGGGAATACATCTACTTAGGGCAGGTAGTGACGGCGGATCCGGATCATGAGACGGAAATAATCAGAAGAATAAGAATGGGCTGGGGTGCGTTTGGCAGCCATTCTCAGATCATGAACAGGAGGTTGCCATTGTTCCTCAAGAGAAAAGTGTATAATAGTTGTGTCTTACCAGTACTCACCTACGGGGCAGAAACCTGGAGGCTTACGAAAAGGGTTCTACTCAAATTGAGGATGACGCAACGAGCTATGGAAAGAAGAATGATAGGTGTAACGTTAAGGGATAAGAAAAGAGCAGATTGGGTGAGGGAACAAACGCGAGTTAAAGACATCTTAGTTGAAATCAAGAAAAAGAAATGGGCATGGGCAGGACATGTAATGAGGAGGGAAGATAACCAATGGTCATTAAGGGTTACGGACAGGATTCCAAGGGAAGGGAAGCGTAGCATGGGGCGCCAGAAAGTTATGTGGGCGGATGAGATGAAGAAGTTTGCAGGGACGACATGGCCACAATTAGTACATGACCGGGGTTGTTGGAGAAGTATGGGAGAGGCCTTTGCCCTGCAGTGGGCGTAACCAGGCTGATGATGATGATGATGATTCATGGGGAATCCTAGCTGATCCCTCGTCATGGGTATGTGCCATATGTCACTCTAGTCTCTCTGCTTGTGATAAAAGTATCCCAAAGCCTATTTTGCACGCTTGCAGATGAGTTGAGATTTAGATGTCAATGCCAGCTCACAAAGCATCTTATACGGCAATCAGCCAGCCACCTCCGCAGATGGAGAATTCTGCATTTTCCAATGGTACTGTTTCTGTTGTGCATTGAAGCCTTGTGCATTTCAGTCTGCAGTCGCTCACTGCGCTTTCAAAAGCGCAATCAGCACAAAGAGCACAGGAAAACACACAAGCAATAGTTCAGCAATTTATTTGAAATAAATGAAACTTTGTTTTACAGAAAGACCACATTCCAAAAAAGCAACCACATGCTATGCAGACAATACAGCCAATTTATGTTAATTGTACAGATGTTAACATGCCCTGCTTTTATATGTGGAAATGTTTCAAGTCTCAAAGTGTGCTCCTACTTTGTAGCTTGTCCTTGGAACAATGGATGATTCAAACAAATGCTAAATTTAGCACCATTGCCACACTGATAGAAGAAAACTACATATTAAAATGGCAACTTCTTAGAGAACAGGAAAGGGTGTACAGTAAGCTTCCAGTAATCTGACTCCGGTTAATTTAATTTTTCCAGTTATTTCGATCCTGGCCGACGCCCATGCATTTCTATGGGATTAAACATTCATCATTTCGATCCTACAACTGGCATTCGCCGGATAATGCGAACTTGACCAGACCCCAATAATGACCCCTTTTAGTGGCAGCGTATGTCTCAGTAGAGCTTAGGGGACAGTGAATGCGTTAAAACAAATGTCATCTCCTCTCTGAAATGCCTATTTTTGACCCACCCGAGAAAGATTTTCAAGCAGTAACGGTAGCCGACAATGTCCGATTGGGGTACTTATCTGATTCTAACGAACACTTTTTGTTTTCAAAGGACATTGAGACGAAAATTGCCTAGCTGTGCAAACGATTGCGAAACTAAAACCATGGTTGTAGCATTCATATGCTTTACCACATATTATGGCTGTAATGCGGCGAAGCTGGCTTTAGAAAATCAGGTGCATTCTAAAGAATCAGGTACGCGTAGGTGTCTACTTTGGTTTTATACTGTGGACAAATAGAAATTTGATGCACGTTCGTTTCAGAGGCGTGTTACTCAAGCACATATTGCCAAATGAATCAACGGTGCTTCAGCAGGTTTTTGCATCTTGATTCGACCCATCAGTCTCGTAAGGGTAGAATTAATGGACGTTGACTGTATAAACTGCGTGATGAAGCACCAAGAAAGTTACCTTGCTCAGGTAGTGAAAAAAGCATGGAAAAAGTGCTTCACACAATATCCACTGATGCAGATGCAAAAGCTGCCTCCCTTATCTGGAACAGAATAAATTCCTTTCAAAGGCAAAATCGAAAACAGAAAGAGAAGTCATCAAGGCATTCCACATCCATCTTATTCAGTCTTTACAGTGTTGCTACATCACCATTTGCTTAGCCTCCTATGCCAAAAAAGGTTGTCAAAAATAAAATGACCTGATTCCCATGTTTTTCACCATCCAAGCAGTGTTTACTGTCAATTATTACTGCTTTCCGTAACCTCACCTGTAAATACTGTATGTTAACTTGTATGTTAACACTGAGCTATACACACATATCATTGACTTTCTCGATTCGAATAACTTCTTCAATCCTGCGCAGCATGGATTTCGCAGAGGTTTTTCGTGCGAAACTCAACTGGCCATGTTTGCGCACGACTTACATGCAAACTTAGATTGCAATTTTCAGACTGACGCCATTTTTCTGGACTTCGCGAAAGCGTTTGACAAAGTACCCCATAAGCGCCTTCTACTCAAACTTTCACTGTTAAATCTTCACCCCGACATCATAAATTAGATCCGTGAATTTCTAAATAGCCGCTCTCAGGCTGTTTTTGTGAACAATACTACCTCTGCTTCCCTTCCAGTAACATCAGGCGTTCCGCAAGGGTCCGTACTTGGCCCCTTTTATTCCTTATATACATTAACGACCTACCAACGCATGTATCTTGTAATATCCTAATGTTTGCCGATGACTGTGTTATTTATCGCACTGTTGCCAACGCTTCTGATCAATTAACCCTTCAAAGTGATCGTAACTATGTAAAGCAATGGTGCGATGATTGGCTAATGGGACTTAACCCTCACAAATGAAAAACCTTATCTTTCAACCGCCGCCGCTTTCCACTTGTTTTTTCATATGCGATTAGCAGCGTTCCTGTCGAAGCAGTTCAATCGTTTAAGTATCTGGGAGTCACTTTCTGCGATGACCTTTCTTGGGCTTTGCACGTCACTAACGTCATATCATCCGCAAATAAAACACTTGGATTTTTGCCACGTCATCTACATAACGCAACTAAGAACGTAAAATTGTTAGCTTATAAAACTCTCGTGTGAACCAAACTGGAATATGCTTCACCAATTTGGAACCCGCGGCAAGCTTATATTCAAGACGCCCTTGAGTCACTTCAAAACCGTGCCACTAGATTCATTCATCGTTCGTATTCTTATGATGTGAGTGTGTCGTCATTAAAATTAGAATCTAATTTACCCCTTCTCTCATGTCGCCGCCGTATCGCCAGTCTTTCTTTATTCTATACACTTTTTCATAGCTCGATGGGTATCCCGCCATACATTGTTCCAACAACACGCATATCTAGTCGCACTGGTCATCTTCTTCCAAGTCGCGCGCCCACATGCACGCACCGTTACCTTTTCTACGTCATTTTCTCCTCGTACAGCTGCTGACTGGAATGGCCTTCCGGGCGACACTGCTGCCATCCCTTGTCCATCCACCTTCATAGAAAGCGTCACCAATCATCTTTCCCCATGGTTTCTGCTTATTTCTGTGTAACCCACCCTTTATGTAATACCCCGTTACGGGGTCTTTAAGGAATAAAAATGAAATGAAATAAGCTTAGCGAAAGTTAAAAAAGATTACTGGATGTTCATTTCTGTTTTTTTTTAGACATAAGAAGGGGTGCTTAAAAGCGAGCCGCATTTGCAAAATGCTTGAATAAACTGCAACTACCCCGGTCATGCGCTAATTGTGGCCATGCTATCCCTGCAAACTTCTTAATCTCATCCGCCCACCTAACTTTCTGCCGCCCCCCTGCTACGCTTCGCCTCTCTTGGAATCCAGACCATAACCCTTAATGACCATCGGTTATCTTCCCTCCTCATTACATGCCCTGCCCATGCCCATTTTTCTTGATTTCAAGTAAGATATCATTAACTCGCGTTTGTTCCCTTACCCAATCTGCTCTCATCTTATCCCCTTAACGTTACACCCATCATTCTTCTTTCCATAGCTCGATGTGTCGTCCTCAGTTTAAGTAGAACCCTTTTTGTAAGCCTCCAGGTTTCTGCCCCGTAGGTGAGTACTGGTAAGACACACCAGTTATACACTTTTCTCTTGAGGGATAATGGCAACCTGGTGTTCATGATCTGAGAATGCCTGCCAAACGCACCCCAGCCCATTCTTATTCTTCTGATTATTTCGGTTTCATGATTTGGATCAGCGGTCACTGCCTGCCCTAAGTAGATGTATTCCCTTACCTCGGTACCTGTCGTAAACTGCTGTTCTCTTCCGAGAATTTTAAAAATTACTTTAGTTTTCTGCAGATTAATTTTTAGACCCACTCTTCTGCTTTGCCTCTCCAAGTCAGTGAGCATGCATTGCAATTGGTCCCCTCAGTTACTAAGCAAGGCAATATCATCAGCGAATCGCAAGTTACTAAGGTATTCTCCATTAACTTTCATCCCCAATTCTTCCCAATCCAGGTCTCTGAATACCTCCTGTAAACACGCTGTGAATAGCATTGGAGAGATCGTATCTCCCTGCCTGACGCCTTCTTTTATTGGGATTTTGTTGCTTTCTTTATGGAGGACTACGGTGGCTGTGGAGCCGCTATAGATATCTTTCAGTATTTTTACATACGGCTTGTCTACACCCCAATTCCGCAATGCCTCCATGACTACGGTGGTTTCGACTGAATCAAACGCTTTCTCGTAATCAATGAAAGCTATATATAAAGGTTGGTTATATTCCGCACATTTTTCTATCAGCTGATTGATAGTATGAATATGGTCTATTGTTGAGTATCCTTTACGGAATCCCGCCTGGTCCTTTGGTTGACCGAAGTCTAAGGTGTTCCTGATTCTATTTGCAATTACCTTAGTAAATACTTTGTAGGCAATGGACAGTGAGCTGATCGGTCTATAATTTTTCAAGTCTTTGGCGTCCCCTTTCTTATGGATTAGGATTATGTTAGCGTTTTTCCAAGATTCCGGTACGCTCGAAGTCATCAGGCACTGCGTATACAAGGTTGTCAGTTTCTCTAGAACAATCAGCCCACCATCCTTCAACAAATCTGCTGTTATCTGATCCACCCCAGCTGCCTTCCCCCTTTGCATAGCTCCCAAGGCTTTCTTTACTTCTGCCGGTGTTACCTGTGGGATTTCGAATTCCTCTAGACTATTCTCTCTTCCATTATCGTCGTGGGTGCCACTGGTACTGTATAAATCTCTATAGAACTCCTCAGCCACTTGAACTATCTCATCCATATTAGTAATAATATTGCCGGCTTTGTCTCTTAACGCATACATCTGATTCTTGCCAATTCCTAGTTTCTTCTTCACTGCTTGTAGGCTTCCTCCGTTCCTGAGAGCATGTTCAATTCTGTCTATATTATACTTCCTTATGTCAGCTGTGTTACGCTTGTTGATTAACTTCGAAAGTTCTGCCTGTTCTATTCTAGCTGTAGGGTTAGAGGCTTTCATAAATTGGCGTTTCTTGATCAGCTCTTTCGTCTCCTGCGATAGCTTACTGGGATCCTAACGGAGTTACCACCGACTTCTATTGCACACTCCTTGATGGCAGATGTGTAGTATACTTTAAAACACCCACATTACAAAGCACATGATCTTAGAAGCTGGAAACTGGCTAATAAACACTCGTTTTCTACCATGAGGCCCCAAGGCAGCCGAAATCAAAACATTTGTATCTTATGAGCGAGAAAAATCATGGGAACCATGCAGCTCAATTTTTTGTTTATGACAAGCATGTGATGGCAACAGACAATGAAGCAACAGTGAAAAATGGGTTAGAGTTGACGACAATCACTGGCAGCTCACACTATAATGCTTTCTCTACAATTTATTGTCTCAAGACATCTGGCAGCAAATCCTCTGGATTCTTCTTCTACTATGTCTTTTGCAACTGAAATTTTAAATGTGTGTAATACTTCATGGCAAGTTAGAACAGTTAAATGGTTAAGCGTCTCCATACCTTAAATTTGTGGACCAGCTTTGTCACCTTTCTAGAACAATAACTCTCTGGTGTCATACATCACTCAAACCAACTACTAATTAAATCTACCTTTAGATGAGCAGTACCTACATTAGACGCAGCAGCATACCCTTTTAGCAAATGGATATACATACCACGCTCAGACTGAGCAAACCAAACAAACCAACAGCAACCAGTACTTGTGTCCATTTGTCTTTAACGAGGCAGAGACAGGCCAGGTCTCGATAAACACAACAAATATAAGGTGCAGACAGAGGAAATAAGCCGAAGTTGTAAAGACAGCAGCAAAGCGAAACAAATTAGACAAGTTTTCACACAGTAAGCGATTTGGGCCGAAGACAATTCACAACGTTACTGCCACAATTAGAAGCAAATGCTCCTCATGAAACAAGAAAGAAACACGTTTTAGATGCATGTAAACAGCACGACTGCGCGGAGTTGGTTGATATTCTAAAAACAGCACAGACAACAATTAAAGCAGACACACTACTTGTGTCATCTGTCTTCTTGCTGTTTTTACAATATCGGTCACGGTTGCAAAGCTACGCACATGATCTATGAACGAAAGCAACGGACGTGCATATAAAGCTTGGTGAGCCGATTCATACTAATACATGTTTAATTTTGAAAGTTCCCGTAAAAGCGACAGTAGCAGCAGCAGTAAAGTGGGTTCGTTTACCAGCTCGCTCACAACGTACGCATTGTATGATTTAACTCCACGGCTCGCAAAGGAGCTACTAAGAAGCTTTAAGTGAAGGAAATACACTTTCGTTATCTCACTGCAACGAATGAAAGCCTCTGACGCCCATACCGCGGTCAGCAGTGAGAAAGGTAATTAAATGCAGTCATGCGCTGCATGGATAAATAAGAAGGGCATAGCGTAGTCATCCTATAGAGATGGAGGAAAATAGACTTAAGAACGCGATAAATATCACAGGACGACATCCACGCTAGTTGAGTGCATGCATTTCTGGCGCGTGGAAGATGTCGCTGTTTTTTTGTTCTTTTTTTACATCGGTGCAACGCGTAGGAACTGCAGTGTTGAAGGCACGAACGAATAAATTATCCTGCGATCACTGCGGGACCTGCGACAACCGTTTCGTGTTCCTTCGAATTTCGAGATCACATCGACCACAGCTCGAATGCGCAACCGGTTTTTTACGTGCCAGCAACAGAACGGGTAATCGCACGACACTTACCGTTGCGCCAAGTACGTCGCGGTAGCACCAGCAGCTGGGCAACAAATGTCATCAAGCCCTGGCCCACTGCAGTGTCCGCAACTTGAAGCTTCTAAGCATTCGCCAAAAACAAAAAGCGGGCCACATCCATACGTACGCGCGCGAACGAGACGCGAGCCATGCCGCCTGAGTTCGAGAGTAGTTATTTCATAAAAGCAAAAACAAACAATGTGACGTCACATCCGGTAAAGTTAACTTGTCCTCCTTTCTCACCTTCTCTCAGCTAACGCATGCGCAGCGACCACGGAGCCCTCGGGGGCGATGTTTAAGTTTGCTTTGGAACCCGCCCACGCGAAACGTCTCCGCTAGCGGCTTGGCCGTCAACCACAAGCGAGAGCTATCGAAGCAGCGTGCGTTGCGAGCATTCTGTCGTAGCGCCGAACGTGTCTGGTATTCCGGTAATCACATCTTGGCAGAACGTTTCGACGGAACGGTGAAGGCATAAATTCAAGCTGATGAAGGAACTTTAGCGTAGACGTACGTGAGCTGCCTGATCGGTCTGCACGGTCCAGCCACCCGTTGGCGCAGAGCTTAACCTGCCAAAGAAAGAGCTAATATTGCTCTAACCAAGTGTAAAACATTTTAAACATTTACAAAAACAATGTGTTAACGATTACACTCCTGCGAAAAATTTACACCAGCAGCAAAGAAGAATACATTTTGTTACTGGTACTCTGTGTGGTAAGTAAGTAAGTAAGTAAGTAATTAAGTAAGTAAGTAAGTGGCCCTGATCCCTTTTCACTCAGGGCAGGCGTTTGTCAATGCCACAGGAGATGTTGAAAGTACAAAAAGGAAAGAAAGTAAGGCGTAGAAAGTAACGACAGAAAGAACATAAAACACAGTTTTGTTACAGTCACATTCTGTGAGTCCGTCTGGTTGGTCCGGTTTGTTGTATTCTCTGGCTGCCTGGTCGGCCGTCTCTGTCTTAGGAGCTCGTGTAACTGAGGTGTTCGGCATCAGCGGCCACTCGCGGTGACTGGGCGGTACTAGCCGGGCGATGTCTGCCTGGGGGTTTCCTTCACCTATTCGGCTCGTTTGCCCAGTCGTTCCCACTGTTCTAGCCGGATCTTCGTAGTCTCGGCGCGTGCAGTTCGGTCCTCCTCGGTGAGACCAGTCAGTGCTAGGCTCTCAGCCAGGGTGCACGATCGGGGATCTGCGGGAAGTCTCGGACATTGTTGTAGCACGTGGAGAAGGGTTTCTTCTGGTGCACCGCACAAGCGGCACGTGGGAGAGAGAGTAAAACATCTTCATTAATAATATTTGAATGGCGAGAGCAGTGTGGGAGGAACCCTCAGTCCAGGGACCCTAAGCATGATTCCGGCGATGTTCCGAGCCCGTTTTGTCACAGCTCGGAGGACCTCGGGACGTCCGTCGCGGAGTGCGTCGTCCCACAGCTCTTTGTTGCGTAGGGGGTAAAGGAGAGTTGGCAAGGGAGGAAAGAGGTTTGCAGTGCACTCAATCGTGACGTGGAAGATTGTGGGCGAGCTGCCACAGCCAGGGCAACGATCTGCATAACAGTGTGGGTAGAATTTTTTGAGAGAGACAAGATTTGGAAAAGTTGCGGTTTGTAACTGGCGTAATGCCACTGCTTCCTCCCGCGAGAAGGACGGCGGTGGTGCGGCGTGGGTGCGACGAATGCGTGTATAATGGCGGAGTATGTCTTTCTAACGGAGCAAGGGATCCCCCCACTCTGAACTAGTCGCCTCACCATGCCGAGTCCCCCGGAGGGAAATTTCTCGGGCAACCCTATGTGCGCGTTCGTTACCCGGCAGCGAGGTATCACCAGGGGTCCAGAGTAAGTGGATGCGGGGAGGTGTGGTTGGTGTATTTTGCGGGATCTGTTTGAGAATTTGGTGCGCCGCTCTCGGAATGCCATGTCCTGATAGGAAAGCCCGGCATGCCTGTTGCGAGTCAGTCAATATATACACTTCCTCAGGAACACGGATGGCGTATCGAATTGCAAGAGCAACACCGAGAATTTCTCCGTAAGCTGCATTTGTTCCGCGCATTGCAGCAGAGTCTCTCGGGGATCCGGTGCCATCCAAAACTACCGAGGTATAGCCCTCTTGAGTGCGTGATGCGTCCGTGTATAAAGTACGTGTTTCCGGGATGTTTGCACGCATGCAGCCAATGTATCGTACACGGGCTTTGAGCCGCCCTTTGTCATGCTCGGGGTGCATATTACGTGGCAATGGATAAATACTTAGTGCTTGGCGTATCGCTGATGACAAGATCGTTGGACGGGTTTCAGGCTCAAGGGGTAAGACAGAGTATCCTAGCCGTGTGAGAAGATGGCGGCCAGTAGGAGTGAGTACGAGGCGCTGGCGATGGCTGACCCAATGTGCCTCTAGCAGCTCGCCTAGTGTGTTATGCGTCCCTAAGTTAAGGAGACGGTGTGTGGAAGTATAGTTCGGGAGCCCATGGGCCAGCTTCGTCTCTTTGCGAATCATTGCGTCTATGCGAAGTAGTTGCGCTTGGGCCAACCGCTGAAATGGGAGATGGTATGTAAGGCGGCTGATCACGCATGCCTCCACCAAGCGCAGCAGGTCCTCTTCTCGAAAGCCCGAGCGCCTGTTGGAGACCCTCCGGATCATGGCCAGAATTTGCTCGATCTGTCTGGATAGAAGGGAAACAGTGTAGTTTGACCTGTCATCCGCTTGGACGTGTAGCAAGAGGATACGAGCACGATTAACCTGTGGTATCGGTGTGCCATCCACGTGCACAGTGATAGGGGGAGTAGAGGAACGGCTCTGGGGGCGAACGATTAAGAGCTCCGACTCGTCGTGTCAACCCTCTGCGGGCGTTCCAAAGGTGAAGTAAATGCGGGTCTATGTCTGGTGTCTCGGTTGTGGTGCGCAGTGAGTTTGCTCGTGGTGGCCTCTAGATCTTGTGCGAGAGTCAAGCCAGCGTTCGTACCCTTGGCGCTCAGGTGGGTCCTGGCGACGTTCCCTGAATTTCGCCCAATCCGTTATTCGCACATTTCGCTCGGGCCTGCGCACACCCCGTAATGACAAGGTGGTCGCTACAATGTAGTGGTCACTACCAAGGTGCTTCACTAAAGGCCCGTGCGCAACGACTGGGCCAGTATTGCGCACGAAGGTAAGGTCTAGCAGGTGCACGGAGTAAGACATTTAGGAGGTGAAACTCCCGTCAGCGCGAGCGAGTGCGGGCGACCAGATAAGGTCACAACTGTTGTATGGGAACACTGTAGTTCTGCCTCCTCCTCAAGAGGACGCTTTAGTTCGGGCGCTCCTATCAAAATACACGTAGAAGGAGAATTCGTTTTTCTCGGCAACCACTGCACCAAATTTGACGAGGTTTGTTGCATTTAAAAGAACAGCTTGAATTCTAGTGAGAGTTTTTCCGAATTTTTCATTTAGATTGTCAATTCTTTATTAAAAATTGGCAAAACTCGCAAATATTCAGAAAATGAAACTATCAAGTTTAAAGCTCTGTAACTCAACAATATAAAAGATATCACAATTCTGTGAAATGCACGTAATAGTGCATCTAAGCGGAAAAAATTTATATGTTACACATGAATCTCGAAAAATGTAGTATTATGGAAATGCGGCTTTTGCAGAACCATTGTACTCAACGTAACCAATTCACGTAACATACAAAGTGACATATCAAATTTGTCCGCTTTGACTGTTATAGCAGATACTGTTTACAGAACCTAGATGTCTGTTCTTGATGCAGAACTATTAGTTTGTAAACATCGTGCTTCTACGTTTTCGAAATTTTGAATTTTTCAACATACTTTAAACAAAATTCAGGCCCTAAATCGAAATTCCGCTTCCAACAGACACTAGAATTCAACTTTCTATCTCAAATGCAACAAATTTCATTAAAAGCGAACCAGGAGTTCTCAGAAAAGCGTTTGTGCATTTTACATGTACCTGAATAGATCGTGCTGGACTTGGGCCCGAGCTAAAGCTTCCTCTTAAACAATTTGTCGAGGAATCAAATACATTAATAATAACTGCATTGCCATTGCCATGGATGCTGCAAACGAATTCTTGAACGCTACGCACTGTCAAATCAAGTAAAATAATAATATTTTTATAAAAGAATGTACTCTTATGTGCCAAAAATTGTACCCAAGTAACTGATATCAATGCTTCCACGTTTTTGTCTATTTAATATGTAAATTCGAAACCAGCAGTTCGAAACCAGCAAAGCATTCCATGCCGCTGATATGAAAAATGTCAAGCCCATGAAATGAACAAGTTGAGGACAAATATGTTTATGAAACTTTGTCATTCAAGATCCTTGTTTACATTCTTGCACACATGCAACGGCCAGTGAAAAATATCAATGACGCTGTCATTTTCTCCGATGTATTACGCAAGAGCAGCTGTCGCCGGTCCTGTATCGTGAGCAATTGCACCGAAATTACAGTCGCAACAAAGAGCGCGTATAAAAAGCAGAAGTTCTGCAAAATATACGAGGGCGATTGAAATGAAAGTGATCCAATGCGAATATATGACAAACGGAATACTTTATTTAAAAGTAGTCTCCATGAGCAATTAAACGTTTGTCCCATTGACTAACCAGTCGCGTGATTCCCGTCTGATAAAACTCCTTGGGTTGCTGCTACAGAAGTGTGAAACTGATTCTTTCACGTCATCGAATGACAAGAATCCTTGAGCTGCTTTTTTTTCAGTTGCCCCAAAATGTGGACATCGCAAGGCGACAGGTCTGAGCTGTATGGCGGATATTGCAGCGTTTCCCACTTGAACTTCGCCAGTTTTATATTAACCACATCAGTGACGAGGGGACGGGCATTGTCTTGGAACAAGATGACTCCATTCCTCAATTTTCCACGTCGCTTGTTCTTGATTGCGACAGGTAGCCGTTCCCGGGTTTCACAATATCGGAAATAATTTGTAGTCTCTCAAGATTTAGCAAATTCTATCAGTAGTGGCCCCTGAAGATCGAAAAAGCCAACACCTTTCCGGCGGTAATGAAGGCCTTTGCTTTCTTGAGGGTGGTGAATTCTAGTGTTTCCACTGTAAGCTTTACCGTCGTGTTTCAGGCTCGTAGTAGTGGCACAATGGTTCGTCCCCGATCACAATTGCAGACAAGAAGTGGTCACCGTCATTGTTATACCAGATCAGACGAGTCAAGGCAGCGCCGAACTCCTCCGTCTTCTGGCGGTGGTTCAAAATCTTGGGCATCCATTGCGCACACAAGAGCCGATAACCGAGATGTTCATGAATTATGGCGTGAACGGAACCGTGACTGATGTTCACACGCTCAGCCGGTTCATCGATGCTTATCATCCGTTCTTGTCTCGTCAGCTCATCAACCTTTGCAATTTTGTTGCGGGTGATTGCATGGTGGCTTTGGCCCGGTCTTTGATCGTCTTTGCAACTTTCACATCCTTGTTTGAACCGTTTGCTCCAGCTCTTCACAGTGGCCAATGAAGTGCAATGTTCGAGTTACATGGCAGCCATACGATGACTAATTTCTTTTTAGGAAACTCCTTCAGCTGTCAAAATCCTCACGGCCCCACGCTGCTAAACTTCTGGAGCGTCCATTACGTAACGCAACCTTGTTCAACCCAGTGAATGAGAGCATTAAAGAACATTTATCCTCACACCTGCGTGTCAATTTTGTAAATGAGAGATGCCTGTGTGCTACGCGCATGCTTCGCAGATAGTGAACTGAACCATTATTGTGCTGGGTGGGTAGACTCACTTTCATTTGACTCGCCCTCGTACATTAGAAATTCTATGATACAATGGAATATACAAATGCGAT